>NC_088877.1:27699559-28007554 GCF_032884065.1 Artemia franciscana
ATTGTACCTTCTAACATTTTAATCTTGGTTCGCAGATTTATCTTCCTATTCTTTTAAGTTTTTCAACTGTGAAAAACTTTTCAACTGTGAAAAAACACTTTAGAAGCTCATTCATTTTGCTAACATTTTCATCTAGGCATAATCTAAGTTCAGTGTTCTCCCATTGCCCTTGTGTGCTCCTCAGGACAAAGTCAATCAAAATTATTCATATTAACGATAATAGAACGCAACCCTGCTTAACTCCTGAGTTAATACGAAACCAGCTACTAACCTCATTTCTTACCTTAACCACACTAATGTTATTCCCGTGCATAGCACTAATCACTTTGATGTATTTATCTGGTATACAGTACAAGGATAGGACCTTCGCTAATACTTTTCTTTGAGCTGAATCAAATGCTTGCTCATAATCTATAAAACTGAGCATTAAAGGTGTTTGGTGACTCAGGCCCAGCTCAAATATTAATCTAAGAGAGAAATCCTCATCTTTTCGACGTAAATACTATTAAAAAATATAATAAAATAGTATTTTTTATTATTTAACAAAAATGTTTTATTATAATCCATCTGGCTGCATCTTCCAGATCTTCGACAATTTTATCCATGATCTCAACTTAAAAACTCCTTAAGTCACATTCTAAAGCTTTCTCCGCTTTGTTTACATTCCTCTTACTTTCACATTCTTGTATAAGCAAGTCCTCTTCTCTGTTAAACAAAAAGTATTTTCATTAATATTCCTACGTAAGTTTCTAATTTTCTCCCCTATGACACCATCAGCGAATTCACGAAATATTTTCTTAATATTATTCCGTCCATCTTCAACACTGTCAAATTTTAAACTCTCCAGTTTAGTATTCAATTGTTACTGGAAAGCGTCTCTAATAAGCCCATTAGCATCATTAGCGTCTGAATTTGTCAGTCAAAATGTCGATACTATAGTTGTTTTAAACGTTGATACATTCCAATTTGCAATTTTCATGTTCTTCAAAGTATTGAAGTCATTATGGCCTTATGAAAGCAATGGTCTCAGAACCAGTATCCCAGACCGGTATCTAAGACTTCAATATCTGAGGTCTGAAAACTATTTTTAAAGCAATTATAGAGTCTTCAAATAGATCTAAGTAGTATGTCCATTTTTTTTCCACTGACACAGACACATTTTAAAATTCAATCCCAGTCTTAATTTTTTGTATTTATTTTGCATTATAATTTTTTAAAACTACAATTTTCAGTCTCAGATTTCAAGCGTAATCTGTGCCTGTTTTGCTACTTATATATGTCTCGTTTATTTCCCTTTAGCAGTAATTCAATAATTCATAAAGGAATACTTACCCCTTTAGATGCAATAAATTCCATCCCTTTGGCTACGGAATTACAAATGCTTATCAAATCATAGGATGTAAGAGTTTCGGGATCCCTTGAGAAGTTATAATACGACTTTTTGCTTCTATGATTTCTCAAGAATGTGAGCAGTCTACCGCCCATGACGTATTCCATTATTAAGTAATAAGGTTCTAAAAAGAAATGCCAGAAATAATTCACAATATGTAACACAAAAATACACAGGTTACTATAAAAGAAAATAAGAAATCAAGAGAAGCTGTTTAGATACCGTTTGGAACTTCTGTAAGATCCATATATTTTCGCGTCAAAACACTGCCGTTCTCTGGATTAAGTAAGTTTGATAATATTTTGTTTATGTTTGATATTATTAATCATATTGTTCCATTTTGCTTTCGGGAATATGTTTTTCACTGCTATGCATCTTCACAGTTATGGAACAAGACAAGCAAGCCAGTATAGGAGACCACTTAAGGCGCCGATAAGGTTGGCATTTTCCGGTCGCTATACTGTTCCAGCGCGGTGGAATGGGTAGCCTCTTTGTTGAAAAATGAGTGATATAAGTCAGATTTCAGTTCCCATTTGAGATGTCATTGCCTGTATGAGTATGAGTTTTTACTTCTTTTTTTTCTCGGGCAGAATTATAATATTGTGTTGGTATGTTGGTTGATGGAAGGTGTGGTAAGCCAATGCACATCTGTAGTGTAAGTGTTCAAGAAGTAGCTATAGGAGTCCAGAATACTAGGTTTAGAGCTTTGTCTGTATATAATAGCTATGTAATACATGTCTCCATTATTAATAAAGAAAAGGAAAAAAATAGCCAGCCAACAAACGTGTGGAATATTAACATGCTTCACAGCATTATTACGCAACAATACTACGAACATATTCATTATTATTATTGTTCATTCTTTTCACTTATTGTTCATTATTAGGAACAATAACAGGGAAGTTATATTGGTAAATATTCTTGTATATATTTTAATTTACCTTCTAGGGTAGCTACAATTTCATAGAAATCTTTCCGTTATTGTTCCGATGTTGTTTTGTCTTTTGAAAGGGCTTCAAATTTCAAAAATTTGAACAATTTTATCGGAAATACTATCAGAGCGAAGCATGGACACTTTACGAGGTGACAGAAACTTCACGTACGGGAGGTGGATACCCCTCCGCGCTGTGTTTTTGGTCATTCGATATAAAACAAATTGAGCAGGTAAAATAGTGGCGCAAAGTTCTACTCTTTTACTAACCCAATTTTTGGTTTATTTGGTAAATGGGCTGATGAAAATAAGTGATGTAAAATCAATGGATGAAGATTGGTCTCTGTCAGTAAAAATACAAAGAAAACAAAAGAATTTTAATAACAATACTACCCAGATAAATCGGTAAAAATGACTAGCCAGTCGGTAAAATCCATTTGAGCCTCGTCCCCCAAGTATTTTGGCTAGTGAAGCCTCTGCAAGTTTATAAGCGCCAAGAATTTTAGCCTAATTTTCTTCCTATCGCTTCAGGAAGGCTTCGTGCATAATAGAGCAGTTTTGTCGCGATTTTATTTAGTGGCTCTTAGTAGTTTTATCCTAAATAGGACTTGTGAGAAGACTAAGGAGAAGACTTGTGAAAGGACTAAGGAGAAACTTAAAACAGGACCTAAAAGAAGATGCCAAATTGAAAAAAAAGTATTTCAACAATTTCTCATTTGGCTCATGATCAGAACTACCGTATCGATTTTGTTTATTTCAAAGTTAGTGACAAAAATGTCCTAGTCGAGGTCCTTCGGACGTACTAACGTTAATTAAAACTATTTTCATCCGAATTTAATTTTCACTTAGCGCATCTCCAGTAAAGTCTATGTCGTATATCGTATAATCTACACCTACACCCAATCGTTCCAAGTCAATTTGGGGTCATGCCCCACCTAGGGATTTCTAAAATTGGGATGCATTCCTCGTGGTATTTACATTTTTTTTTCAAATTCTTACGTGTGTTTACATGCAGGATGCTTAAAATGCCATTGATTTGGTTTTTTAGGGGGGTCATCATCTAGACATATTTTATGATAATAAAAAATATTGTCTGCATAAAGCAACTTTTACACAACGCAAGACGTTATTGCAATACTGTGTTGTACCATTTTTGTTCTTTAAATCCATATGAATCTGACGTCATTTTAGATGATTTTTTTCAAAACTGTGGCTCTAAAGTATAGTCAGCCAAAGGGTGCCTGTCCTGCCCATGACCCATCAAAACCACCATGACCCACTGGTGTGACTTGCGCCCCACTTTGGGAATCCCGGATCTACACTATTTTCACAATTTATAAGGTACTCAGCATTGTCAAACAGTTCGTGGTAACGAACCGTAGTAAGGAGCGACCCGGCTCAATAGTAACCGAAACTCTAAAACATGGAATTTTGATACCAATAGTTACATCAAATGCTGATTTTAAATATATAAGTTTCATTAAGTTTAGTCTTATCCATCAAAAAATACGAGCCTGAGAAATTTTTCCTCATTTTAGAAAATAGGGGGAAAAACACCCTAAAAGTCATACAATCTTAACGAAAATCACACCATCAGATTCAGCGTATCAGAAAACCCTAATGTATAAGTTTCACGGATGCGTGTTTATTTGTTTTTTTGTTTGTTTTTTTCCCAGGGGTGATCGTATCGACTCAGTGGTCCTAGAATGTCGCAAGAGGGCTCATTCTAACGGAAATTAAAAGTTCTAGTGCCCTTTTTAAGTGACCAAAAAAATTGGAGGGCACCTAGGCTCCCTCCCATGCTCATTTTTTCCCCAGAGCCACCGGATCTAAATTCTGAGATAGCCATTTTATTCACCATAGTCGAAAAACCTGTTAACTATGTCTTTGGGGCCGACTTACTCCCCTACAGTCCCCTTGGGAGGGGCTGCAAGTTACGAACTTCGACTAATGTTTACACATAGTAATGGTTATTAGGAAATGTACAGACGTTTTCACAGGGATTTTTTTGGTTTGGGGAGGAGAGAAGTTGAAGGGGGGCTAGTTGGGAGGATCTTTCCATGGAGGAATTTGTCATGGGGGGAAGAGAATTTCAATGAAAAGGGGTGCAGGATTTTCTAGCATTATTAAAAAAGATAATGAAAAATAAATATGAAAAGTTTTTTCAACTGAAAAAAGGAGCAGCATTAAAACTTAGAACGAACAGAAATTATTACGCATATGAGGGGTTCGCCTCCTCGTAATACCTCGCTCTTTACGCTAAAGCATTTTTAGTAATTTCAACTATTTATTTTACGGCCTATGTGATTCAGGGGTCATTCTTAAGGAATCGGGACAAAATTTAAGCTTTGGTGTAAAGAGCGAGGTATTGGCGAAGGGGTGAACCCCCATATATACGTAATAAAAACATACGAATATAGAAGTTCTCTACGTAAGTCAATTCGTAAGTTACGTATATTTTTTACCAATTAAAACGTCCGTAAAAAACTAAAAGTTCTAGTTGCCTTTTTAAGTAATCAAAACATTGGAGGGCAACTAGGCCTCTTCCCTAGATTCTTCTTCTGATTAAAACTATGAGAAAGCTGTTTAGCCAAAAAAAAAAATTAATATGCAAATTTAGTTTTAATTACTTATGAGTGGAGAGTCAAAATCAAAACATGTATTAATTCAAAAACGTTCGGAAATTGAATAAAAAAATCAAAGTTTTTTTTTAACTGAAAGTAAGGAGCGACATTAAAACTTAAAACCAACGGAAATTATTCCGTATAGTAAAGGGGTTTTCCCCTCCTCAACATCTCGCTCTTTACGCTAAAATTTTTATAGTGGTTTTAAAAAGTAGTTTTGACAAAGAGTCAAACTTTAGCGTAAAGAGTGAGGTGTTGAGGAGGGGACAATCCCTTCACTATTCGGAATAATTTCTGTTCGTTTTAAGTTTTAATGTCGCTCCTTACTTTCAGTTAAAAAAAAATTGTTTTTTTTTATTTAATCACTCCTAAACTGGCAATTTCCATTCTTTTTCTTTTCTTTTCTTTTAGTTTTTCTGGTGTTTCACATGCGTTTTTAAACTTTGAGTACTATAAAATGCGGTCACTCTCTACTGATTACGACAAACATGACTGAACACGGTCAATAACATTAATAAGAGCGTAAGAAAAACTGAAATTTGAGCTTGTATTTTCATAATGATGAAGCAACAACTTTTATTTACGAAAAAAAAAAAAAATTAAAGTCATGGACTGACGGGTAGTGGTGGAGATTAAGTTCTTGAATTGACTTATCACCTAAATCAACAATTATAACGCGGTCTTTCACCCATATGAACCCTAGTTTTATACCTTCCTTTAGGATTGCATGATTAAAAAAATTTACACATCTAAATAAATATGATCCAAGGCCCTTCCTGATACAGAAGACTTCCGTCAAATAAGTACTTTTTCAATAGAGATTCTGCTAGTAAAAAGCCTACCTATGAAGAACGATATTCGAGGAGCCTCAAAATTTTAAGTTGGGAGAGAAAACATCATAGAAAAACCATATCTTAGCTTTTGGACAATCCAGACTTTTGCCATAATAAGCCTTACAAAAAAAAACTTATTTAAAAAAATATTTTTGAAAAAAGGAAGAAAAACTCCAAAGAAGCACATTTTCAATAAAAGAAAAAAAATGGTACGAAGGAAAATCCTAATGGTTTGGGGCCCCTTTGCATACTTTTTAGTATTTAAAATGTTTAAAGCTAGGCAACCATTCTTTCGTTTTTGTGATTTCTAGTTTCTTCTTCTGTGAGGGAGGAAGGAGAGGGGAGAGGTTATATATCAAACCAAAGTATTAGATTGGATTAGGGGCTGTTAAACATAGTTGAATGGGGTGACATCTAGTTCAGCACTTAAAGATTTGGCTTCAATTTGTAGTTAGAAGGATATTTTGCTGCATTAGTGGCAGATAGGTCAACTAGTGGAGATCCAGATATGTAATCAATGTGCTATATAAATAAATGATTACAAACCGGGGTTAACCTATACTGAGTTCAGAATTCATTGATTCAACGAAAAATTTGAACAGAAGAGGAAACATTCACCGTCACATTTCCTCGCAAGGAACTATGGCCCGAAATTCAAGGAGAGAGACAGTAGTGTTGATTCAAGAAAATTTAGAGGGGGAAAGGTGTAAAGTATTTACAAAATCTATGAGGGACATTGTTTATTAAATGAAAATTTAATAAAAGGCGCTTTCCAATGAAAATACAAAAAAAAAGTGTTTCTCAAAATTTAGGTGACAATAACCCTCTCAACGTTTCTTCCATCATTTGAAGGTACTGAGGAGAGAGACAGAAAAATAAAAAGAATAACAAGAGCTAAGAGTTCATATGGCACTTGTGACGAGGTCGGAAGAGCCAAGAGCTCATATGTTATGAGCTCTGACAAAATTCTAAGAATCAATAGATTGCTTTAAAAGGAAAATCGAAAGCTTAATGACAGTCGGGATTTAAAATAAAAGCTCTTAGTCACGAGGTCCTTCTAAACATCAAAATTCAATTAAAACTACCAGTTAAAAATACCTCAATTTTTTTAATTTTTCCTATCCCATCAGCCCCACAGATGATCGAATCGGTGAAAACGACTTTATCGACTTTATAAGTCAATTTGTGTAGCTCCCTGACACGCCTACCAATTTTCATCGTCCTAGCACGTCCAGAAGCACCAAATTCACCAAAGCGCTGAACCCCACCACCTAACTCCACCAAAGAGTACAGATCCAGTCCGGTTACGTCAATCACGTATCTAAGATATTTATAAGCGTTTTCCGAGATTTCCGGTTTCCCCTCCAATGTCAACAGATCTGGTCGGGATTTGAAGTAAGAGCTCTGAGACACGATATCCTTTTAAATATCAAATTTCATTAAGACCCGGTCACCCGTTCTTAAGTTAAAAATACCTCAATTTTTCTAATTTTTCGAAATTAACAACCCCAGCTCCCCTAAAGAGAACGGATCCGTTCCAAGTATGTCAATCACATATATATAACTTGTGCTTATTCTTCCCATCAAGTTTCATCCTGATCTCTCCGCTTTAAGCATTTCCCAAGATTGCTGCCCCCCCCCCAATGACACTGGTCCGGTCGGGATTCAAATTAAGAGATCCGAGCTACGAGGTCCTTCTAAATATGAAATATCATTAAGATATGATCCTCATTTATTAAGATACAAATATTATTAAAATTAAAATACCTCGTTCTTTCTAATTTTCTAGAATTACCCCCCCCCCCCAACTCCCCCCAAGAGAGCAGATTCGTTCCAGTTATTTCAATCCCGTACCTAGGATTTGTGCTTAATTTTCCCATCAAGTTTCATCCCGATCCATCCACTCTAACCGTTTTCTAATATTTTAGGTCCCCCCCCCCAATGTCACCGGATCCGGTCGGGATTTAAAATAACTGCTCTGAGACACGGTATCCTTCCAAATATCAATTTTCATTGAGATCCGATCACCCGTTCGTAAGTTAAAAATACCTCATTTTTTCTAATTATTCAGAATTAACCTCCCCCCAACTCCCCCAAAGAGAGCGGATCCGTTCCGGTTATGTCAATCACGTATCTAGGACTTCTGATTATTTTTGCCACCAAGTTTCACCCCGATCCCTCCATTCTAAGCGTTTTCCAAGATATTAGGTCCCCCAGCTCACCGCAATGTCACCGGATCCGTTCAGAATTTTAAATACGAGCTCTGAAACACGATATCCTTCCAAACATCAAATTTCATTAAGATCCGATCACTCCTTCGTAAGTTAAAAATACCTCATTTTTTCTAATTTTTCAGAAATAAACCTCCCCCATCCCAACTCCCCCAAAGAGAGCAGATCCGTTCCAGTTATGTCAATCACGTATATAGGACTTTTGATTATTTTTGCCACCAAATTTCACCCCGATCCCTCCACTCTAAGCGTTTTCCAAGATATTAGGTCCCCCAGCTCCCCGCAATGTCACCGGATCCATTCAGGATTTAAAATACGAGCTCTGAAACACGATATCCTTCCAAACATCAAATTTTATTAAGATCCGATCACTCCTTCGTAAGTTAAAAATACTTCATTTTTTCTAATTTTTCAGAATTAAACCTCCCCCCTCCCAACTCCCCCAAAAAGAACGTATCCATTCCGGTTATGTCAATCACGTATCTAGGAATTGTGATTATTTTTCCAGCCAAGTTCCATCCCAATCCCTCCACTCTAAGCGATTTTAGGTTCCCCCCAAATCCCCCTATGTCATCAGATCCGTTTGGGATTTAAAACAAGAGCTCTAAGACAAGATATCCTTCCAAACTTCAAATTTCATTAGGATCCGATCACTTCTCCGTAAGTTAAAAATACCTCATTTTTTCTAATTTTTCAGAATTAATCCCCCCCAACTCCCCCAAACAGAGCAGATTCGTTTTGGTTATGTCGAACACGTATCTAGGACTTCTGCTTATTTTTCCCACCAAGTTTCATCCCGATCCCTCCACTCTAAGCGTTTTCCAAGATTTTAGGTTTTCCCCCCTACAACTCCCCCAATGTCACCAGATGTGGTCGGGATTTAAAATAAGAGCTCTGAGATACGACATCCTTCCAAAAATCAAATTTCATTAATATCCCATCATCCGTTTGTAAGTTAAAAATACTTCATTTTTTCTATTTTTCTGAATTAACTGGCCCCCCACTCCCCCCCACCACTAGATGGTCAAATCGAGGAAACAACAATTTCTAATGAATCCGGTCTGGTTCATGATACGCCTGCCAAATTTCATTGTCCTAGCTTACCTGGAAGTGCCTAAAGTAGCAAAACCAGGACAGACCGACCGACAGAATTTGCAATCGCTATGTGTCACTTGGTCAATACCAAGTGCCATAAAAAAACTCAAAAAGATAAATCCCACATGTTTCAAACGAACATTGCTTAATTCGATGGAACTAGGTTCATAAAAAAAAACCTTTTTTTCACTGAAAGTAAGGAGCAACATTAAAACTTATAACGAACAGAAATCATTACGTATATGAAGGGGTTGTCTCTTCCTCCACACCTCACTCTTTACACTAAAGTTTTTTAGCAGTTTTAAAAAAGCTTCTTATTGCTCTAATCAAACGACCCTTGTCTTTCAGGAGTCGTTCTGAAAGGACTGGGATAAAATTCAAACTTTAGCGTAAAGAGCGAGGTTTTGAGGAGAGGCAAGTCCTTTCATATACGTAAGAATTTTCTGTTCGATTTAAGTTGCTCCTTAGTTTCAGTTGAAACAAATTATTTTTTATTTAATTTCTGATCGTTTTTTTATATAATCTCCAAAAATCTGGCCCCACCTCCACAGAGAAATACCCTCCCCAAGGAAATATCCTTTAGAGAATTCAATTCTGGTGAAAATTTACCCACAAAAATTACCCTTTACAACTCCACGCGTAAAATTGAGAGGGAAAAGAGAACAGCAAGACATATAAAAAGAATTTTGTATAGGAAATCTTGCAAATTCATCCATTATTTAATTTCCCTTGAAAAGTTCACCCCTGGAAACTTCCCTCCTTATGGAAAATCCCTCCGTGGAAAAATCTCCAGCAGAAGATTCGTCCCATCTACCCATAAAATATACGCATGCTTACCAATAACAAATACTATGTATAAACAATGGTCAATTTTTTATTTTATTTTAAAGACCTTTCCCCTGGTGCTGTGAAGGGGGGGGTCATGTTATATTTGAACGCATACCTACTGGGCATTTCAACTATAATAAACAGAATGGCTATCTCGAAATTTTCATCGGACGATTTTGGGGAAGAAGGGTAGGGGGAGGGGCCTAGTTGGCCTCCAATCTTTTTGTTCACTTAAAAAGGGCACTAGAATTTTTAATTTCCGTTCGAATGAGATATCTCACGATATTCTAGGACTACTGGGTAAATACGGTCGCACATAAAAAAAAAAAAAAAAAAAAAAAAAAAAAAAAAAAAAAAAAAAAAAAAAAACACACATCCGTAATCTTTCTTTTGGCAAAAAAGTACAAAATTCCACATTTTTGTAGATAGGAGCTTAAAACCTCAACAGTAGGGTTTTCTGATACGCTGAATCTGATAATGGGATTTTCATTAGGATCCTATGGATTTTAGGGGGTGATTTCCCCTTTTTTCGAAAATCTGGCAAATTTTCTCAGGGTCGTAGCCGTAAATGGGAAAGACTAAACTTAATGAAGCTTACATATTTGAAATCAGCATAATAAGCCAATTTTTCTGATATGACTATTGGTATCAAAATTCCATTTTTTTTATATTTTCAGTTACTATTGAGCCGGGTCACTCCTTATTCACAGTTTGTTACCACGAACTGTTTGATGTGCTACTTGGCTTTTTTTTGGCATACAGTTGCTTTGTCCAACAACTATCAAAACTTGCTTTGTGTTTTTTTCTCTCTTTTAAGGAAGAGGATGGAGGAATGAATGAAACGATGAGAAGTTTTTCTTTGAAATTAATGTACGTGCCTAAAAAAAGTTCAATATTGATTACCAAAATGACGGAGACTATATAAAAATTGTAACATTCATCACATTGTTCTGCCTTCTACCTGTAAGTCAATTAATGAAAATCTGTAGTCAAAGAATTGAAGGTGACATTGAATTAAAGAATGTTGAATGAAAGGTTTGATTACTTTTTGGATCTATTATTGAGAAATTTCATTTAATAGTTCCATGCAAGGACACCTTGAAGCGTAAACGCCAGAATGATGCTTTTAAAAGCAACAAAAAAAGATAAAAAGAAAATATAATTATTAGGGGACTTTTTTAGTCTTGCTCTATTTTCATGATTTCAAAACTATATTTCAAAATTTTCAAATTTCTAGGGTGACTTTCAAATTTCTAGTAAAACTGATTGTTCAGTGCTTGCAGTATAAAACTTGTGATAACTGAGGGATGTATAATATATATATATACACATCTCTATTAAACAATTCATGATAATAAACTGCAAGATGTGCCTCAGGCTAATAGTCACCAAAACTCTGTAGAAACAGGAATTTTTGAAAATAACTAATGCATCAAAGGAATCTAATTTGTCACATCAAAAGCTACTACCCTAGGTAGATCTGCATGACTATTGATAAAGGGAGGAAATACCCCTCAAAAATCTACTGATCTTGATAAAAATCACACTATCAAATTCAGCGTATCAGAAAACCCTATTGTAGAGGTTTCGAGCTATTATTTACAGAAGTGTGGAATTTTACCATAATTATCTTTAGTTATTCTCAGTTTAAAGTCTTGAAAAAGTTTAGTTTAAAGTCAAGAGATTCTGGCGTGAATTCAATTCCTCTTTTCTATTTATCCCGCCTGGATCATAACTTCTACAGGATTTGTATTTGCCTGGGAGGTGATGACAATCTTGGCATTAATTTTACGTACTTCTTCTTTGAGCAGCGCTGAAATAACGCGTTCCTTCATTCCGTTGCAACTTTGATTTGTATCCTAACCGCCAATTTCGTTGTGCATAATTTCCATTTACGATTCGATGGGATTCTCGCTGTCCCGTGTCTCCTAACCGCAGATTTTATTACGCATTCTTTGTTTGGGATTTATTTTGTGATTTGTTGTGATACTTGTTGTCGCATATCTTTTAAGCCACATATTCTGCTGTGCTTCATGTTTGCTAATCATTACCTAAGACATTGATTCCCTGCCTTTTGGCTTTAGTTTTAGTGTACCAATTTTCCGGGGTTTCTAAAATAATACTGGCGTCGTCACATATGATCCAAAAAAGACACTCAAGAGCGAGTTTTAGCGTCAATCGGGTGAGTTTACAACGTCGAAGTTGGAGATTAGATGTGGGCGTCATGGGGCTGTTTTCCACAAGCATATCAGCGACCCTGTACCTAACGATCTGTCTTAACTTGTAACGCCGTTTCTAGTAAAATTTAGTTACAATTTAATTGCAATCATAAGGTAAAATTCCAACTATTTTATGTGGGCATAGTAATGATCCAAAGGAAGGCAAGTAGGGATCAGAGAGGATTTTCCAAGGGCGAGAGATAAAAAAAGAGAAAAGTGAATTTTCAGGACGAGCTTTTTAAATTTTCCTGAAAGAAGGGGTTATTTTAGTCATTCTCAGAAGGAAGCCCCTCTCTTGTGTTCAAGTATATCTGAAGCAATCTCCATTTTTCAGACTTTGGGGAAATAAAAAAAAAAAAGTTCCAAATTTCTATGAGTATTGCAGCAAACAACAGACTTCGAGGTTTAAATAACCTTTGATTATGAGCTATTCAATGGCCAACTTCACCAAGTCCACAGAAACTAATAGCGGTAAAATGCTTGTATGTTGTATTTTAGATTTACTTCTGACTAAAAATGATTTAGCGTCAATCGCCATTTTCCTCATTTTTGTTTATTTATTTGATTTTCTTTATCAACCCTTACTTTTAGAAAACAGCATGTAGATATGCAAAGTTAAGAAAACTCGATCTTAATACCTATTAAATAAAAACAAACAAGTTTTTTCTCAACTGAAAGCACGGAGCAGCATTAAAAATTATAACAAACAAAAATTATTATGTACATAAGGGGCTTGCCCCGTCCTCAACACCTCGCTCTTTATGCTAATTTTTTTTAATACTTTAAGAAAAAGTTTCTTGTTGTTGTAATTACAATGAACCTTGTGTTTCTGGAATCGTCCTTAAGGAATTGGGGTAAAATTCAAACCTTAGCGTAAAGAGCGAGGTGTTGAGGAGGGGACAATCCCCCTCATATACGTAATAATTTTTATTCGTTTTAATTTCAATATTACCCCTTACTTTCAGTTGAAAAAAATTGTTTTTTTATATATTTAATTTCTGTTTTTTTTTAATAATACCAGGAAATCTGGCTCCACCTCCATGGAAAAATCCCTCCTCTAAACCGATATATTCTCCAGATAATTCAATCCTGGATAATTACCCTTAGCATCTCCCCGCGTGAAATTGTGTCGGCAAAGAGAAAGCAAGACATAAGAAGAATCTCATAAAAAAAATGTGGTAAATTTCCCCAGCGTAAAATTTCTCTTGAAAATTTACTCCCTAGAAACTTCCCTCCCCTTCCATTGTTCTCCCCTTAGAAAATCTCTCCAGCATAAATTTCTCCCCCACCCGAAAAAATATATGCGCACTTCCCAATAACGAACACTATACGTAGACAATGAGTAAACTTTATAACAAAGACCTTTCCTCAGGGGCTTTGGTGGTTGAAGTTATCTCAAAATGCTTAGTTTTTCGGTCTTTCAACTAAGCCGAACGAAATGGCTATCTCAAAATTTTGATCGGAGGATTTTCAGAAAAAAGGGGCGCGGGAGGCAGGCTAGTTGCCCTCTGATATTTTTGTTCACTTTAAAGGGACACGAGAAGTTTTAGTTTCCGTTTCAATCAACCTTCTTTTGATATTCTAGCACCACTGGTTCGATACGATCACCCCGGGGGAAACAAACAAAAAATAAAACAGAATAAACACGCATCCGTGATCTTACTTGTGGCAAAAAAAATTCAAAATTCCACATTTTTGCAGATAGGAGCTTGAAACCTGCACAGTATGGTTCTCTGATATGTTGAATCTGATGGTGTTATTTTCGTTAAGATTATTTGACTTTTAAGAGGTTTTTCTTTTATTCTTCGAAAATCAGGCAAACTTTCTCAAGCTCGTAGCCTTTGAAATTTATATATTTGGAATCACCGTAATAAGCCAGTGCTTTTAATATATCTATTGGCTTCAAAATTCCTTTTTTTAGAGTTTCTGTTACTATTGAGCCTGGTCGCTCCTTACTTACAGTTCGTTACCACGAACTATTTGATAGTAATGTTCAGAAACACATAAAACAAAAAGAACAATAGGGAATTTTTTGAGACAGTGGGAAACAAATTAAAATGAATGTTTCGGCCCTATGTCCAAGGGCCGTCCTCAGCAATACAAATAAGAAAAAACAACTTACAAGAGCATAAAATCAATAAAACAAAAATGAACAGTTTTTCAAAACAGTCCCAGCATCCTTACCTCAGCTAAGTTATGAAATTGTTATGAAACGAGGCAATTCATTGAAATGAAAGAAAACGATTTAAAAACACGTTTTTAATGCCAGCCTAGCTTTTTTCGCTGCTGATCTTATAGGTCTATTTGTGACAGGTTCTGTGTTAGTATCTATTGGTTTTTCATAATATTTCGTAAGGTCATTTTTAATTAAATTTGTGTATAGAGCATTCAGTGAATATTCTCCAAAATCCCTATTTAAGGAAATATTATTATTAATCTTAAGTCTAATTTCAATTGCTTCTCAAACTACTTGCTTAATGCCTAGATCATTGCTAATAATGGCGGATGCTTCAAAAAGTATTTGGTGGCTAGGATTTTCGAAAACATGGCTGCTTAAAGCAGAATCAAAAGAAACAGAAGTAATATTAGAATTCAGAGCTTTGGTGATATTATCTTTGTGTTGTTGTAGGCGTTTCTCGAAATTCTGGTGGGTTCTCCCTACATAGAATTTGCCACAGTTGCATGGTATTTGATAGACACCTCTTTGGTGAGTAACTGGAGTCTTATCTTTATCAGAACTTAGGAGATTTATGATTTTCAAATTATTGGTAAATACAACATACAGATTATTTTGTGTGCATACTTTTTTTAAGATTTCTAGTGATTTTTGGGATATATGGGAGGTAAATTATGTTTTGGGACTTATCGGGATTCTCACATGGTAAATTATCGTTGATTTTATTGGAGTGTCTTTTCACTCTACGGTTAATTGTACTATTAATAAATAAAAGAGGATACCCATTTCCAAAAACTATGTCCCTGATAAAGTCCAGTTCAGCTGTGATGTAGGAATCAGAACAAAATTTCTTATTTGTATTGCTGTGGACGGCCCTTGGACATAGGGCCGAAATATTCATTCTAATTTGTTTCCCACTGTCTTGGAAAATTCCCTATTGTTCTTCTTGTTTTTGGTGTTTGTGATGGAAAGGCAGTGTGGTCTTCGTCGTTATTTAAGCAATGTTCAGATGTACTCAAGGAGAAGTTTTTGGGAAATTTGAAACGATTTCACTGAGGATTTCAATAAAGGTAGATATCAAGACTTTTGATTCCAATCAGGCTAGTTCTGCTTACCATGGTCTGTACAGCAACCAAGAATAGAAACAACATTTGAATGTGGACCCAACTGCTGCATCAGCTTTATTTCTCGAAGAAGCTCCTCTTTTTCTCGCCATGCAGCTCCTTCTTTGACTGTTTTGACAGCAACGATAAGCCTGCCACTGAAGCCACATATATCTTCTGCCTCAGCTTTCCATACCTAAAATATTATATAGATGTGAATTAATTAAATCAATATTTTTTAAGTAGAAACTAGCCTTTCTAAAGTAAAAGGTCATACATAAAGTGCTCATTACTCAAAGATCAAGATTGTGCAATTTTGCATAAGTTGTGCATTTATTTTTCATTACAAGCTTTTTATCCAGCCCTTAACCTTTATTAGTTGAACTGGCAGTTCCAGGGGGTGAGGGTTAGGGTCCCTTTCCCTCCTGTTAGGCCTTGCATCCTTCAAATCAACCACAACAAACCCTTATAGTTAAGTCTCGACTTATAGATTCTCAGTCACGTACTATTAGTTTTGTTTTTGTTGAAATGTCCCCACTTTGCCAAATCATGAGTCCTCAAGCCTTATGCGTTTCCAAAGGGTATTGCATAATATCTCTTATTTTGACTCCAATTCTGTTTAACAAATTTTTACTAAAGCTCTAACTCCAAAGCTCTGGTTGGAAGTTAGCTAGTTGGGCTTGTCTTAGTAGATTAATGAGTCTACTGCTCAGTAGGGGCCTGCCCAAGGCCACTCAGCGCGTCCCCTGGTGTTGAGAGGGGAACATTCTACAGATATGTAGGGTACCTACAAAGGAGACACGGACCAAGGGGGACCTTGCCCCTGGGTGACCATAATAGAAACTGGGACACCCTCACCCGAGGCCACAAATATAGGCGGAGGAGGAAGAATCCCCTTAAATGTACACTCAGCAGTGCCTACCGGTGTGTGGACACGTTCTATGGGCGTAAACCTTCTCCCAGTAATGGGTTAAATTGCATGGTGACGCAGAACATCATCCTAGGAGGATACTCTATAAGAGGATAATTGTGACAGGGCTGAAGATCCAGAAGTATGGACAACGGGGGCTGCCTCGACCCTTTCAGGTTACCTACAAGACTGGGGACCTTTCGGTCAACTCTATTCCCACTTGAAAAGTGGCGCCTATCGAGGAAATTATAGCCTAGTAAACGACACAGCATTCGCACGGGATTCTCATTAACGGACATTCCTTCTTGGCTTGGTCTGTTTTGGTGGGCTGAAAAACCCTTTCCTAGCAAATTTATCTACTGATTGCCTCCCTGCAATAGTATAATATTTGTAGGGATGAATATATAATGATTCGGAGGTAATAGGCTTGGGATATGTCCCTGTAGAACCGACTGACTTAGATAGTAGTGACTCAGGTTAACTTTACTTACAGCAACAGGGACAAATAGACGGGGTCTCTAGAAGAAATATGGTATTTTATCAGGGGAATTTAATGCCCAGGCCGGTAGAAATCGGGATAGATGGTACCTTGCCAGAGTAAAATTAATGTGGAAAAAAAGAAAACAGTAATAGTTGCAGACTGCTGCAGTTTTTTTAGGTATAATGAACTAGTTATTACCAAAACAGCATTTAGTCACAAAATGTCAAATAAGTTAACAGATTATTCGTACGATGATAATACAGCTAATCTTATTGATTATGTTGTCGTAAACCGAATACTGGCAGGATTGATTCAAGATACTAGGGGATATATGAGTGCTGTTATTGATGTCAAAAGTACAGATAACCATCTAACAGTGCAGGGTTAATCCAAAGCAATAAAGTTACTGGAGAGTTACTCTAAAATTTCATAATGTACAAGATGAAAGGAATAATTTTAGGAGAATAGTTTATAAAGTCGCTGATGGTGTCTTAGGGATGAAAGTTAGAAACTCAGCTAGGAATATTGATGAAAATGCTTTATATTTAAAAGGGAGGAGGAGGGGTTTTGTACAAGAATATGTGAGTGTTAGATCATATGGAAATAAGAGGAATGAAAAAAAAAGTGGATGAAGTGAATATATAAATTAAAGAGATGTGAAGTGGAAGCGATGGATAAAATTGCTGATGATCAGAAAGATGAAGCCAGAAGGCATAGTAGTAAAATATTGTACTGGCATATTAATAAATTGAGAAGGAATAGTCAATCTTGACTTGTCCCAGCTAAAGGTAGGAAAAGGGCAACAATTAGTGATAAGGAAAGAGTTAAAGATAGATGAGCAGTACATTTTGAGAATGTGCTAAACCTTGATGGAGTTACAAGAAAAGATACAGAAAAGAGTGGAAAAGTTATTGACATTTTGAATGTGAAGGAAAATGCATTTTATAAAGAAGGATTAGTGCCAGTCTTAAAAGGATTACAAATAATAAGACCCCAGGCACAGATAGCGAGGTAAATGAGTATTTTAAATTTGGTGCCCTCGAAACTAGAAATAAATTACTTAAGATTATGAATATGAATTTTGAAAAAGGGGAAGTGCCTAGAGACTTTAAGAAAGCTCTAATTAAACCCCTCCATAAGAAAAGTGATAAGACTGACTGTGGTAATTACAGAGGCAATAGCTTTGTTTCTGTAGGAAGCAAATTACTTGGTACGATGACACTTTTTAGACTTAGAAATGCTGTATATAAATTTTCAGCAGAAGAATAGTGTGGTTTTAGGAAGGGGAGATGATGCGTCGACCGATTTTTCACTCTTAGATTAATATTTGACAAGTTCTTGAGTCATTAAACCCCTTTAGTGTTCAGTTTTATAGATTTTCGGCAAATCTTTGATTTAGCTGACAGGAGAACTTTTGCAAAGGTTCTATCCTTGTATGGTATACCAGATAAATACATTAAGGTGATCAGTGCTATGTATAAGAATAATATTCGTGCGGTTAAGGTAGGAAATGAGGTTAGTAGCTGGTTTCGTATCAAATCAGGAGCTTGAGCAGGGTTACATTATATCCCCATTTATATATATCATTTTGATGGACTTGATCCTAAGAAACACAGCAAAGACAATGGAAGAGTACGGAATCGATTGAAGAAGTGAAACTCTCATAGACCAAGATTATACTAACTATTTAACCATCCTAGATGAAAATATTAGCAAAATGAATGAATATTTAGAGGTTTTGAAAGTTCAGGGTGCAAGAATATGTTTGAAAATTAGACTAAGTAGCTAAGACTAAGGACTAGTGAAGGTGAAGAGGTGACCTTTACAGTTAAGCATGGGGGCAGTAGGCAAACTCTTGTTTGTAGTAACATTTATTCGTTTTAAGATTGATCGGCATATTCAATGTAAGTTTTATTCGTCTTATGATTTATTTATTCATTTATATTAGTAACCGTTGATCTTAAGTTTAATATGACCTTTATTTTTATTTGAAAAACTTCTTTTTTGGGAAGTTTTTTTTCAACAAATTATTGGTGCATCATTAATTAGGAGAAGTAGTGAAGATGTTAAAAGTAGAATAACCAAGGGTCAGAGTGTTTTGGAAAAAGTTTGCAAGAATAGGAACATAAAGTGCGAACCAAGATTGCAAGAATAGGAACATAAAATGCGAACCAAGATTTAGAACGTTGGAAGGTACAGTGATGACAGTGACGGATTCTTTGGAGTGCCCGACTGATTAACCGTGCTTCAAACAGTAAGATGTACGAAAAAATATGGTTTAATCCTGCTTTCTATGGTTATAACGAGAGTATGGCTGAGATAGCTAGGATATCTTTGACAGGTGAAAGAGTGACACATTGCTAAACGTAGTCTTTGTCGACCAGCCGTCAAGAGCCAGGAAAAAAGCAGGTCGTCCCCAAAGGGGGTGAGATGATATCGTAAGGAGAGATTTGAGAGAAAAGGGAATTTTTCGGGAGGGTGCAAAGGGGAAGGCTTTAAATAGGTTGGGATGGAAAAGAAGTGACCTTAGCTATGTTGGCCTCAGGTGGTTTGCTGCGGCTGTGAGTTATTAGTAGTAGTGGAATACTAAATATAATAATCCATTGCTATGTAAGCCATTTAATACCTCAATACTAAGGTATGTTTAAGGTACATTACTAACGTCAAGATCATTAATAAAAGATCTAAAACTACTGGAAATCTTTCCACTGGATGTAGAAATTTTTCTACGTTAAAATAACAGAAGCAAAATTTCTGCTTTTTCAACGTTTTGCATTTTTTGCTGTATAGACCTAGGCTATTTAGCCTCTAATCTGTCTATACGAATAAAGACCTATTGGTTCATTGGTGACGAATACAACAACAAGTTTCTCTGTAAAAGTAATCTAAGTATGAAATTTCCAAGAAAAAAAAGCTTCTTTGTTACTGCTTTCATTTATTTCACATACTTTACCAAGCGTTCGTTTCGAGGGATAGTCCTTAAGCTACACCCATGAATATCAGGCCGGAAATATAGCAACAGAGCTTGGGTTTACAACAAGTCCTTTTTGACAGCTGGTCTTGTTTATATGACCACTCGATTTTATATATGAATGTTTTTGTGCTCGAACTATAATCATGAATTTGATTATTTAGACGTTATTTACGATTCTTTGGCGAAATTACTACAGCTCAATAGACAGAATAATAATTTCACTACAAGGTCAAATTAAACAAATTTTATATTCGGCCTTTTAATGCAAGTCTCAGAATTCAACCGCAAAAGAACAAATAAATAAAAAATTTATACCTGTCCAAAGTTCCCTTCTCCGATAACCGAAAGAAGCCTCATCTTAGAGCGAGGATATTCCCAAGGGGATATTCTGATTTGTGATATAATGTCAGTTCCATCAAATTTACCCTGAAAAAAAATTACAGATTGCATACTCATAATTATGTTAAAGAATGATCATGCTATCTGGTCTAAAAAACGAATCACAAGTCCAACTTTTAAAAGTCACTAGCCTAGAGGAAAAATCACCAAAAAATGAAAATATAAAGCAAATATTGCGTTTTATTTTGAATTTCTTTTTTTTTCAATTATAATTTTCCTGGCATTAAACATAAGAAGTAAAATCTGGGAAAAGTCTAATTTTTAAGCTGAAAGAAAAAGATATTTTCAAAAATCACTCAGAATTAATCCACGAAATACCAGAACTAGAGAAAGAAAAATGTCACTCAACAACCGTCAAATCACTAGGAATGGCAACACTGAGTACCAAAATCAATTTCACACAGTTTATAAATGGCTTCTGGTACTTGTGCGTTCTAGTTAAATATCTATGTCGGTCCCATAGTTACAATTTTCTCTTGGACGAGCTCAGAGATTTTTTTCCGAAGGTGGGAGCGAGATATCGCGAATTTACATCATTTACTTTGTGTATATTCCATTTACTTTTTACAAAATTTCCGAAAAATAAACAAGGAAAATGTAAATTTAAAAGAAGCATAGCAAATTTTCAATGTTTGTGCAATTACTTAACTGAAAGAACAGATTATTATATTAGGGTGATAGAATGTTTAATAGCATCGCTAAAATGTTTTACGCTAAAATGTTTACTTCGCTCTTTATGCTAAAATGTTTTTTGAATTTTTAAAAAGCGTATTATTCTAATTACACGGCCCTTGTCCATCAGGAGTCATTCTTAAAT
The DNA here is from genome assembly GCF_032884065.1 of Artemia franciscana. Lineage (NCBI taxonomy): Eukaryota > Metazoa > Arthropoda > Branchiopoda > Anostraca > Artemiidae > Artemia > Artemia franciscana. The sequence goes on from NC_088877.1 coordinate 27,720,571, forward strand.
AATTGGAACAAAAAGTCAAACTTTAGCGTAAAGAGTGAGGTACTACCCCTCGTATACATGATAATTTCTGTTCGTTTTGAGATTTAATGTTGCTCCTTACTTTCAATTGAAAAAACTTGTTGTTTTATTTAATTTACTCTAGGATAGATTACTATGCATTCACTTTTTCATTTGCTTAATACTAAGGCTCGAAAAGGATTGCCACACTCGGGCGGACCTTTACAAACTTGGCCTAACCTGTCGCATCCTTACAACCCGCCTAAGCTAGAGCTGCTGGTCGGACCTACAAAATTACGTTCACTTTCTAGAAAGGGGCCTGTGATGTTCTCTACCTTTTATCGTCCATAGTTGTTAGAAGCAATTTTAATTTACGAAATAATTATATTGGGGGGGGGGAGTTCGTGAAGAACTGACAAATTATATGAACAGCTCAGAAAATTCTGGCGAAGACTACACAATCTTGAGAATTGGAGGGGTATTCCAAGACCTGAGAACGGCATTGCCATCATATTCTTTACCCCCCCCCCTCCCGGCCTGATATTGAAAAAGTCGCTGTTTTGGTATTTTGATAAAGAAATGGCTTATTTTGCTATTTTTCATCGAAAAAAACTATAAAAAAATTACCACCACCACCCCCCCACAACAGACCTAAAAAAACACTTTTTGCCGCCTCCCCCTACATTTCCTTCAATAAAGTTCATTGATCCAACCCTGTATTAAATCTTCCGGACGTGAGATAAAACTTGGTTGAAAAAACTCATAGGTATAAGCAGTTTGTGTTTTTTAAACGAAGTTATACACAAACATAACCCAATTCAAGCTATTGTGCTAAAAAGAGAAAAAACAGTAGAATCTGTGCCTACCTTATTTAGGAAGATGATTGCTCATTGGTTCCCACCCAAAGTCTAATGTTTTTGGAGAAAGCTGAGACTCCTCTATTAATTTTAACAAATTAGAATGCCGTACAAGTAAACTGAAACATTTGTAGGTCCTTCAGAGGCCTTTCAGCATAATCTCGTATAAGCACAAACAGGGTCGTTCCAAGGATTGTTGGCTCCCGAGACAAAACTAGTCAGCCCTCCCCTTGAAAATGTATACGTAAGCCAGCATATAACAAATGCAATTTTCTCAAAAGAAAATATTGCCCGTTTAAATTTTTTGTCGAGCCAATCTATCTATCCATCCCTTCATCTACCCCTCCCCAAGCCATGGCACCCGCGGAAGCTTTTCCCAGCTACCTTTCTTTGATTCCTGAGTTAAAATCAGCGTGTCACAGAGTGGCTCTGCCTCTTATGCATCTAAGACTGGCAGTATGGCAGAAGTGATATTACTTTTTCATAAGTTTTTCAATAATCAGAAAACACACTTGACAGGGTGATATAACATAAAATCGAATAAATTTAAGCCATAGCATACTTGCTCCTCCCCATCTATCCCTTCTAAATCTCGGTCTCCTGGACGGTAGACTCACTGTAAAAATTACGGTTGTTTGTTGAAGCTGCCAAGCGCAAAATATTAATTGAACATTGAAAACCAGATCAATTTCAGTAGCAACTACAATATCAATTAAGGCGCGTGACATGCAAGGGCGGGGCTGATTATATTTAGGTTAGTATCTAAAAAGGTCACATAATCGGTAAATATAAAAACAGCGTAATAAATAATGGCCGATATATTTATTAGTTGCCAATAGAAAAAAAAAAACAAAAAGCACAGTGTTGTTAGCTTGAGGACAGGACTGGCTTCCGACTTGCACAGCAGGAGTATTACCATCTAAAATAATCCTTTTTAATGATCGTCATCGTAAACGCAAAAGCTATAGTTCTGTTAAGTATACTTTGTATTTAGAAATGTAATTAACAGGGGCTATTGACTAAATGTGACAGACATATACATCTTGATCCCTCTAACCATACCTGATGGGCCATTCAATAGAGATAGGCCAAAGAGGCCTTATATTCCCCAATTCACTGCAAAACAGGAAGGTATAAGAGGATATTTATCCCGAATTTTGTTTCTCGAGTTATGTTTAACTTATTTTAAATTGTTCTATCTCCTTTTAACATTATAACCTCTTATTTTTTGCTTGATCTTTTATCTTTTTACAATTGTTCCAATTTTGTATTTTTCTCATTTAATGACATGTATTTTATTTGTTTGGCTAATAACTTCCTTATTATAGATTTTTAAGTTTGTCACATGTTTAGGAGTTTGCTTTCATATTGAATGTATTTTTCTACTAAACCACATCTTTTTATTTTTTATTTTTATTTTTTACCAAGATCAGAGCATTCTTGCGAATTTAGCAATTAATTAATAAAAGAATATTAAATAATTACATTCCCGAATTTTTCATCTCTGTTGTAAATTTTACAGGGCAGTATGTTTTAATGTGCATTTTTAGCATCAATATTCTATCAAAAATAAATAAAAAGTTCTAACTTTGCTAGACTTCTTCTGTCCAAGTGTCAGGGGACGCAATAGACCGTTGCCTCTTCTAAATCCTGTGACAGACGCAGTATCAGAGTCTTGCAACCGCTAGAAAAAAAAGTTTGTCACGATAAGTAGAACATGAAAAATGTGCATTAAGTTATTTAAATCAACAACACATGTTCAAATGTGACAAATTTTACAGATCAGCAGACTATCGTTGACCAAGCAAAAAATTTATTCATATCCGATTACAGAATAATCATGTTTTTTCTTGAATAATTATATAAGATGAACAATAAAAGGGAACATATCAAACAGTTGGTGTAACAAACTGTAGTAAGGAGCGACCCGGCTCAATAGTAACCAAAACTCTAAAAAAAAAGGAAATTTTGATACCAATAGTTTCACCAAAAGAATCGTATTTTAATGCTGATTTTAAATATATAAATTTCATCAAGTTTAATCTTACCCATCAAAAGTTATGAGCCTGAAAAAAATTTGCATTATTTAAAAAATAGGTGGAAACCCCCCCTAAAAGTCATAGAATCTTAATGAAAATAAGACCACCAGATTCAGTGTATCAGAGAATCCTGCTGTAGAAGTTTCAAGCTCCTATCTACAAAAATATGGAATTATTTATTTTTTGCCTTATATTTTTTTTTCAGGGGTGATTGTATCGACCCAGTTGTCCTAGAATGTCGCGAGAGGGCTCATTCTAACATAAATTAAAAGTTCTAGTGGCCTTTTTAAGTGGCAAAAAAAATGGAGGACACCTAGGCCCCCTCCCCACACATATTTTTTCCCAAAGTTTCCGTATCACAATTTTGAGATAGCCATTCTGTTCAGCTTAGTCGAAAACCAAATAAATATGTCTCTGGGGACGACTTAGTCCCCCACAGTCCCCGGGGGAGGGGCTGCAAGTTACAAATTTGACCATTGTTCGACATTGGCTGCAAGTTACAAACTTTAAACATATAGTAAGGTTATTATGAAGTGTACAGACGTTTTCAGAGGGACTTTTTCATGTTGGGGTGGGGGTGGGTTTTGGGGAGGGGGTTATGTGGGAGGATCTTTCCATGGAGGAATTTATCATGAGGGAAGGGAATTTCCATAAAGGAGGTACAGGATTTTCTAGCATTATTTAAAAAAAAACAATGAGAAAATAAATACTATTTTTCAACTGGAAGTAATGAGCAGCATTAAAACTTAAAATGAAAATAAAATATTACGTATATAAGGGGGTTTGTCTCCTCCACGATACCTTGCTCTTACGCTAAAGTATTTTTAGTAGTTTCAACTATTTGCTCTACGGCCTACTATTTGTTTGTGATTCAGGGGGTCGTTCTTGAAGATTTGGGACAAAATTCAAGCTTTAGTGTAAAAGAGCGAGGTATTGTTGAAATTTAAATTTCGTTTTATTTATTCGTGTACGGTGAGCCAAAATCAAAACATGTATTAATTCAAAAGCCTTTAGAAATTAAATAAGAAAACAAGTTTTTTAACTGAAAGTAAAGAGCAACATTAAAACTTAAAACGAACAGAAATTATTCCATATATGAAAATGGTTGTCCCTTCCAAAATGCCTCACTCTTTACGCTAAAGTGTTTTTATTGTTTTAAAAAGTAGAGCTGTGACAAAGAGTCAAACTTTAGCGTAAGGAGCGAAGCGTTTAGTAGGGGAAAGCCCCTTTCATATACGGAATAATTTCTGTTCGTTTTAAGTTTTAATGTCGCTCCTTGCTTGCAGTTAAAAAAAACTTGTTTTTTTTTAGTACTTTTAATAAGACGCCAGTGACGCGGTAGGGTTTAGACTTTTACAGCTAGAGAGAGGAGGAGACAGAAGCCAAACTCTTCTTTTTGATGATTTTTGTTTATTTTAAGCTCGATTTGAATATTCAATTTAAATTTTACTGATTTCAAGATTTACCTGTTGACCTTTTTGTTGGCTATGATTGTTTATTTAATTTCTGTTCATTTTAGGTTTCCTTTATTCTCTAATAGTAATTTCTGGTCGTTTTGAACTTAGATTCTTATATGAATTCTTTTCTTTAGTAGTTAACTTTAGTAGTTAACTATGGCACTTTACTTATCTTTGAAAAAAAATTCTTAAATTAATATATGAAAATGCCTTTTTTACCGTTTTATTAAAAACAAGCTTCTTGTCTTGTGCCTTTTGGGTAAAACCAAGTCTTGTACTTTCGGCCCAATATAGTCACAAAAAAAGAAAAGAAAAACTATGGCAGACAAAAAAATTTGATTTATTAATTTACATTACAAATATTGTGTCGAGCCAGGATAGAACCAGATATAGAAAGTGACTCAAAGGGAAGGAAAAAAAATTACAAAGAAAACGACTTAAAGGAATTCCTTGCGACACAAGGGATTGAACCGCTGACCCATTGACCACGAGAACGGCGCTTATCCACCACGCTGTCACAAGGTATGTGGTTATTTTATTTTTCTAACAGTTAAAAAGTTCACAAAATTTCAATAAAAAATTTATAACAGCTGATTTGTTTTTTCCTAACATAGCAATAACCTAACCTAACAAATAATGGATTATTTTCCAATTATGAATTTGATCATTTGATTTTCTTCTTTACTTAGTTAGGCTTGTTTTCCTAACATATTTCTTTTGTTCTTCCGATATATGAGTTATTTTGCCTTATTATTTTAATTCTGTAGTAATTATTTTTTCTTTTTTGGCTTTTAAAACATTGACATGTTATGTATTCTATATTATATTCTGATTTAATTTGTTTCTTTTTTTGAAAAACAATACATGAATCGAAATAGCAATCTGTACATAAAAATATGCTTTAATGTATATAAAATGGCATATAATAATAAGGTATAAAGAATATGCTAAGGTATGGGGTTATTTTATTTTTGTAAGAGTTCACAAAGTTGACTCCAAGTTCACTAAAGAAGACTCTGACGCTAATGTCTCATTGGGTTCCTCAACTGACGAAATAGAAATCTGTTATACTGTTGGCAGTGACATGAAGAAGAGGAAGAAATATGTCTTTGCCGGACCATTGAATGTTTCTAGAGCTGGTCTGTTCAATCTACCGTCATTCTAAATTCGACACGTCATCAGCCTGTACAAGAAGCACCCTAGTGCCTGCAAATGACCAAAAGTTTGGTTTCTCAACGCCCTCTGATACTAATTGAAACGGTGGCTCCAACTCTGAGTGATGAGCTTCATGTTAAGGCACTCTCACGTTCGCTGTGCTGCAGGGCTAACTTACTCATTTGTAAGTTCGGGAGTTGAGACCCTTCTGTAAGATGCTTTCTTTCCAGAGCTAACTGTACTCCGTTGTACGGTCTAGCTTTTGTACAATCTCTGTCTGTTAGGTGTGAGAATTCTCTTCTGGTTCTTTATAAAAATTCCTTACGGTGGCTTCTTAACTTTCCTTTGAATTGTAGTGCAATTGGAATGTTTGTTGGTGGTGGCCTCCCATCTTTTCCTGAGTTGCATAGAAAATCTTCTCAGTCTATCCAGACAAGAATACTTGCTTCGGATAATCCCCTCATTTTGGTGCTTTCTGAACCGCTTTTTCGCCTCTCTCTGCCAATTTGGCTGATTTGATCAAGTGTAATTTACAAACAACAGTTTTGACATGTTTAAATGTAACATTGTTATTTGTAACATTGTTATTATTTTTTTCTGTTGCTGATTATTTTTTGTATGTTTTTGATTTATCTGTTTTTGTTCAACTTTTTCCTTTTCTTTTTTTGTAAGTGGCCCTTGTTGGTCTTAAGTTTAATCAATAATAATAATAATAATAATAATAATAATAATAATAACAATAATTGTAGTTGCTTGTTTTCAATAAAAATCACTTTTTCTTCGACTAAAAAATTCAATAATACTAATTGAAATTACAATTTTTCGCCATTATTTGAAATTTGGTCTAGTAAAAAATGTGAACGAAAATTCCGTTCTCATAGCCTTCTCCTATGTACGGGGTAAAACCGATCCTGTCGAAATTACCCTATGGTAAGCAAAAAAAGACGTTCTGCTATGGCAGATACAAGCTATTAACGAGAGTTTTGGGTTTGTATGGTATTTCCGTTTAAAGAAGGGTGATCTGTCATATCTTAATGTGAAATAATTTTTATCTCTGCATGCATAGGATTTACCTAGGGGTGTCGGATTTACCCCAAACCTGGGATAAGTTCGATCTTCTTGAGATAGGTTACTTTGATGCAGTAGCTCACAGAAACAACAGAGATTGCCTTTTTATTGTGATAGCAACTCCAAAATCATTTTGGGTTCAAATTAAGCTGAAAAATAGATAAGGGGTCGGGATTGCTTCACTTAACCCTACCTTTTGGTTAGTCCAAAATCCACCTCAATATACACTGAAAGTTTCAACTTAATAACCTAAACCCTTCCTGGAATATTGCTGGTACTCTTTCGACAATCTGCATCTTTATAATATGTTTTGATCAAGTTCGACACACCCCTAATCATTCCCTGAAAGTTTTACCTTAATACCCTTAGATTAAATAGTACCAATAGTTGTAGTAGCCGTAGTAGTAGCTTTGGTAACACTATGCACATAGCACATTTTGTTTTTCTTCAAAATCCTCTTTATCACATGCCAAATAATTCAACTTATTTCCTTAAACATATCCTGGGTCATTACTGTTGCGTCTTTTTGACAGCCTGTATGGATATAGTATAGGCTATTCTGATTTAGTTCAATATTCAATAAAAAAAAACAGTTTTTTTCAACTGAAAGTAAGGAGCAACGTTAAAATGAACAGAAATTACTCCGTATATGAAAGGGGCTGTTCCCTCCTAAGCACCCCACTCTTTACGCTAAAGCTTAGCCCTTTCTCACAACTCTACTTTTTAAAACAATAAATAAACTTTAGCGTAAAGAGCGGGGCGTTTAGGGGGGAACAGCCCCTTCCATATATGGAATAATTTCTGTTCGTTTTAAGTATTAATGTTGCTCCTTACTTTCAGTTGAAAAACTTGTTTTTTTTTTTTTAATTAACTGGCAAACTTAAGATGCATTCGTAAATCGTATGGAATGTAAAACTGATTAAAAATTCCAAATGAACGTTAAAGTTTCAGTACACTTACTGGAGCTGTTTAATAACAATTTTCAATGATAACGGCTTTAATAATGGAATAATTCAATTTGATCAAAGACACAGGCAGGGGGATTACCCCAGCCCCTAGGGGGGAAAGAAAGCCAATAAATTATTCACTTTCAGGCCTAGATATCTATGTATTTGCCCTCCTTTGTCCTCAAAATGTATTTAAAACGAAGTCATTTTCATTATACTGAAGATATTACTACTTATTAGCGCATTTGAAGTGGCTATGTAAATTGCTGTCGAAGGGTGTGAAGAAGACATAAACTAATCGGAAGGGCGAGATACGTGGAACTTCTACAGACTGAACCAGAGAGGAGCCAAAGGTCAGAGATGGGTAATTCCCATCTGGGAAATCTGGGGAAGTGTTTGAAGAGCAGCCTAGGGGGAGAGGGGCAATTGCCCCTATATTTTTTTCTTTGGTATTTTCATTGGAAAAAAAATCGGAAGGCCAGCAAAATTACCCCCCCCCCTTAGGTTTTGAAAATCATACTTTTCGTATCTTCATTTAAAAAAATGAAAAGCCCCTCCCCCAATTTTTCTTTGAATTAGTACTCTTGGATCCTACCATTCCTCAAACCTTCCACCTCCAAAGCATATAATCCTATCAATGCAAGGGAGTTGGCTCCTTTAAACACCGATTAGCTAACTGCCTGGGTTTATGTGACTGTTAGATGGAAGTTTGTGGGTGCAACAATTAGCTGAAAGTTTCACGTAGGGGGAGGGGCTAATTCAAGGATCGATATGAGGGGCAATCCATGGAAACCCTTTGAAACTTGGCCCAAAAACACAGTTTAATCAGATGTCAGTTGCCTCTAGGCAAATCTTCTGAAACCCTTTCTAGTTTTTTTTTTTTTTTTTTTTTTTTTTTTTTTTTTTTTTTTTTTTTTTTTTACCTACATGAATTTCATTAATGGGAAAATGAATTCAAAACCACTTGAATATAAAGATATAAGAATGAAAAAAAACTGTTATGATACTTTTTTATGGGTATACAAAAAAGAATCAGGAGGACTCCTCCAATAAAAATTTAATTTGGGTTTTTGCGCTGTGTCGCCACATCCACATCCTCGGCTACTCTTGACTATTAGCTTAACTTCCTCGTGAGTCAGTTGTGAAAAAGCATCGTGAATACAAGATTATCAAAACAATACGAATGAAATTTTTCTTGGGGCATTGGTGCTAATTAGTATTGTGTGAGTACCAGCTACTTGATTTTTTTAAAAAGAAGAAAACTCGGGCGTTTAAAAAATTGAAAAGAACTTTTAGTGTGCCATAAAAAGAGCTTGTGGTACATATTTAGTGTCGAATTCCTCTAATAAGAGTTTTCAAGTGTTGAAAAATTACATGTCAAATGCTTTGTCACATGTCCCATCTCACTTATTCTACATATTCATTAAATTGTCCAGTAACACTTAACGGCTCATTATTTTTTTTGACACGTTTTTAGCTTTTACATAGTTAAGTAAAGCTGATAAGAAATATACTCACATCATTATTTGGGAGAAGAAGCAGAAAATTCAAGAAAAAAGTACCAAAAAAGGGATTTTATTGAAATATTTAAGAAACTGCAAGACAAATAAGAAAAATCATGAGATTCCAAGGAGGAAGAATAAATGAACGAAAGAGCTTTATAATCCGTAAATGTATAGAAAACACAGAGTACGGAGCATTATAAATAAACAAAAACGATAAAAAGCAAAAAAAATCTAAACTAACAAAGACAACATGAACTAATTAACAAGTACCAATATGGAAAAAGACTGCAGAGGGTCGTAAACGTGATTAAAGTCGATAGTCTTTTGCATAAATCATCACTGGAAGACCGAATGCGAGAAAGAACGTCTATTAAACCAAATCGAGCAATGACTTTTCTGTTTTGGTGTCATCTAGGAAGCCGGAGGAGGAATTTGCAACATCTGGAACAAGCTGCACGCAGAGTCTGGCAATCTTTCTTAAGAAACAGATGGGTCATGCCTGATAAAAACTAAAGCACATGGGCACAATAAGCGTTACAAAACATGCACAAACCGTTGCGGTTGTAACTGCTTTTGTTTGGGGATATTTTCCCGTAATCGACGCGTAGGTTTCTCATGGCTGGATTCGCTAGGGATGAACAGGTAGTGGAAAGTGTTGGGTCGAAACACAGACCAAGCCAACTAACTAAAGAAGAACATGGTAGAACTGCAGTCCCAGCGACGAGTGGAGCGACCACATAAAGGCTATTAAAACAAATAAACTCGCATTTAGACACATTAACTGACAGCCTAATCTTAGGTAATTCATTGGTTAATATAGTAAAATTGGAAAGCAATACACGGCGAGTCCGGGCAACAAGTAGAACGTCGTATGCATATGCAACATAAGGTAAACCAATATTACCGTAAAAACAGAGCTTTTAAGGGGACGCAGGGACGATGCAAGCGCATATTTAAATATATTAGGAGACAACACGCCCCCTTGCCGAACTCCCTTATTAATTTTTACCGGGTCAGATATTTAGCCATTCCGGGTAACTTGAAATTCAGACTTTGAATACCAAGAAGACAATATACATAGTACAGAAGGATTAACACTTGAAGACGCAAGGGAAAATAGAGCCTGAGAGTGCACAATATTGTCGAAAGCCCCAGAAATGTCAACAGTAAGACAGTATAAAGACATTTTCATTTTCACGGCATCTTTCATGAGCCGGCTTAAAACATGATGTGCATGGGAGCAACCAAAACTTTTCCAAAAACCAGACCGAATCCCCCCTAGCAAACCTACTGAAGCTCGTAGATGTTGCGTCGTTCGTCATTTTTGGCTCCTCATCCTCCATCCAAAAAGGAGCCTTTTATATGCGCTTGGCAATCGAACCAACCCCCTAGCTTTTTTGGCCCCAGCCCGCCTCTGCTTGTGATAACTCAATCGATTTCTTATACATAAATTTATGGGAAGCCCGAAACGGTTTATATATCAAAGTTCTTTTTTTAAACAGGACCGACGGACAAACTGGACAAACTGACACAAAAGTCCATGTTTTAATTGGATCCGGGATCTAAATAGATAAAGAACAATTCAAAATGGAAAAGATACGAAGGCTTTCTGTCCTGTAACAAGTTAACCTTAAATAAATAAAAAATAGTCTACCTAATAATCACGATAAGTCCATGTACTTGTTTCTACCTTTCGAATTAACACGAACGTTTAATAAACGTCCAATATTTTATATCCTAACAAGAAAAATAATGCAAATATAATGTGTAAATGACCTGATTTCAATTAGGCGACCCACCTTCCCTTTAGGATAGAAAAAAAGGGTTTAGCAAAAGTAAAAGAACTTGTCTTCCTTCAAAAGTTGTAGTACCAGGCTATAAAAATATTATTGGAACAGAACCACCATTTATAATATTCAACAAAAGTGCCTGACTACAAGACTGTGCAATCATGGCAAAGTAATTGCAATTGAATAGTAACTGACGAGATTTCACTTTCACCATATTTCATATAGGTTTTTATAATTAGTTTCCGGCTGAAACTACACGATTTTGGAATGCATCTCGGAGGCAGAATGTTCTAAACTGAGATAGAGTTGTAGAAAAATATATAGAGGAAAATGAAAAAGCTTGTCATACCTTGGATTTGAAGGAAATGTTGTTTTGTGAGGAAGAAATAGCGACAAAAAATTTAGCGGCAAAGGATTAATAAAATAGTAAGGCTCCAGGCTGTTAGTGTGGTAAATGAGTTTCTTAAATAAAAAAAGGGGAGATACCTAGCGATTTTAGGAAAACTTTAATTAAACAACTGTATCAAAAAGGTGATAAGAGTGATTGTGGTAAATATCGAGGCATTAGTCAGGTCTCTATAGATAGCAAATTACTTAGCAATGTGATACTTTTCAGACTGAGAGATGTTGTAGACAAAGTTTTAAGAGAAGAACGGTGCGGTTTTAGAAAAGGCAGAGGATGTGTCGACCAAAGTTTTAGTCTTAGGTTAATAATTGAGAGGTGACTGAGTTATCAAACTTTTAGTTATAAAACCATAACTTTCAAAACTTTTAGTTATACATCCATAAAACTCTTATACAGAAAATGTTTTTCATATAGAATATGACTAGAGGACGACCTGAAAAAACGAATCTAATGGCCTTTTAAGTTTCCTTCAGGTGTATAAATGTAAAGCTTGGAACAATGAAATTTAAACAATACGCAGGGGGGGGGGCATCTGAATTTTAGCAATGCCCAGGTGGAGCGTAGCCCAAAATCGGTTGGGAGCCACTGGGCTAAATTCACCAAAAGAATATGACAATATCAAAGCAGCAAAATTTAACATGATAGTAAACATCGATATAAAGGACCTTAATGACCCCCCCCCAAAAAAAAAGTTAGAATAATAATTTCCAAGAAGTTACTGAGCAAAATTCTAATTTTTTATCGGAAATTTTTTTATTCATTTTGGGTTTCCCACAATATAGAGACCCAAACAACCTGCATTGAGCCTTTCAGGTGTAGTTTGTCGCCATTCCAAGGGGGTATAATTGCAAATATGACTACATTTTGGCAAAACGTCCATTTTAATACACGTCTGATAAATAGAGCGCGCTCTGTGTGAACAGAGATACCGCTCACATATATGAGGGCCAAATGCTTATCACGGTGGGCGTATCGTATTTAAAGCCTATCATTGGCAAAAGTCGAAGGCTCGTGCTGCCGACCATAGGGAGTGGAAGTAGAAGATGTACATTTATAAAGACCAATACACCGATTACCTGAAAGGAGCAAATATAGCCAGTAGGTTTTGTATATCGTACAAAACTAGCTAACTACATATTTAAAAAAAAACTTGTATTGAAAAAGCTCAAAAAGCTTCATAAGGTGTGTCACTTCACAAGAAAGTAAAAAAACCAATCAGCCCCAGAACTTGAAAAAGTGTCAAAATAACTAAAAGTGCCACTGAAGCAACCTTGATCATTGCAGTAGGCTGGCAGTAATCATAAACCCAACAAAACCATGAGAACCATTCAGTACCATCAGCCTGGTCATAACTAAGTTACCGTACAATTTTTAAGCTGTAGATGCTCAAGTCAAATTTCTGACGCCACATTAAACTGGAAAATACTTCGGCCGTCGCCATTCCCGAAATAAATTGATTCAGCAAGTTTGGAACTACTGTTCCAACAGCCGGAACTCATGTACTAATTATTTTTTATGCAAATCGCTATTGTAACAATTTTTCAACGACACCTATCTATTATAACGACCACGCTGTTTTCTTGATGTGTTGTAAAACCAGTTTCTCTCTGGGCACTCGAAGATAATTAGCCTAGCCTGAATGAAATAAACAACTATGTAGGTATATTTTAATTCAATAGCTAATATATAGAGTTGGTTAGGTATTTAAAATAATGTGTTCTGGGCGGCCTGCTTTCCATAATTCTCTGTTGTAGTTTCTCTGATGTTGTTACTAAAGTAGGTACTTATCTGTTAGGCAGTACACTGTCGAGAATTTGGATCTACAGGTACGGGGTTGTAACAACTGAGACGCTTGGGAGATAGATAGGATATACATATATAATTTGGGCTGTATATTTCCACATTAGGGGGGGGGGGGGTAAGTATAGCGGGATTGCATGCAAAATGTAACCTAACCAAGCCAAAATACCAAGTAAATATTTCTTACAGTATAGCTACAACGTACTAGCTAATTGAATTCGCATACAAACAGCAATAAACCGGTTATTGTCTGGTTTTATACGGACAATTCTCGAGTGTGTACTGGCTGACTGATAAGTATCCTAAAGTATTATATTTTCATCATATTTTGGTATATTTCATTATGATTAAACTGACTTTAATTATTAAATGTGGTCGCTATAATACACAAGTACCTTTCAACCTTGGTCTCTAGACTGTCATTAAATAAGTAAAAACAAGCTTTTTAACTTAAAGTAAGGAGCAACATTAAAACTTAAAACGAACAGAAATTGTTCTGTGCATAAAAGGGTCTGTCCCCTCCTTAGCGCCTCGTTCTTCACGCTAAAGTATTTATTGTTTTAAAAAGTAGAGTTGTGACAAGGAGTTAAACTTTACCGTTTTTTCGTTTTCTAGAGTTTCAGTTACTGTTCAGCCGAGTCGCTCCTTAACTACAGTTCGTTACCACGAACTGTTCGATCCACATGTGTTAGTGATCTCGTCGCGAGTCAAATTGTAAAGCCTTTGTTTTCAACCAACACAAAACCGAAAATTTTCACTTGAAAATTGGTTCTAATTAGTTATCAATTTTGTTCATATTTGGACGAAGCAGATGTTCCTATTGCACATTTTTGTTAGTTAAATAAAATATTTGATGGTTTATGTGAAATTCATTGAAGTAAAGACGGAAAATTCTTGTAATCAGAAATTTTCATTGTGGTCTACTGAAACGAGATGTGATTCGCTTTCATATGTCATATTTTCCTCATTAAACTTAATTGTTGCATTATTACTGATGTTCTTCTAAAAATATAGTTACAATCAAAAGAATGTTATCCATTTTTAAATATATATGCCATGACAAAAAAATTTGTTTTTTTTTCAGGTCGTAGCCTATATCGTCGAAAGGAAAGTAATATAAAAAAAAAAACATTACATCTTAGAATTTGCCGAATATGTACTTTTACTTAGCTGAAAATGAAAACAGTAAAAATAATTCCTTTTAATCTCATTTTCATAAACATGCGAACTAGAGCATAACGAAGATAAAAAAAAAATAAATAAATAAGCAACTCGCAGAAAATAATCGCGTATTATTAGTTGACTAGTTCAAGACGACAGGAAAAACAAACCCTTCAGCTATACTTGAAGTTTTTTGCTGGGACACTAATAGAAAAAGGGATCAATGCCAGGTCAAGGGGGCCGATTGGGGGTTTAAGGGCAAAGAGTAGGGTTAAGTACACCCTAGACCTCCCTGCAGAGCCGTTTCTGAGGGACGGGAGCAACCAGGCCAGTTGCCCCAATCACCGTGACTGGGGGGGGGGCTGGGAGATTTCTCACTTTGCTCCAATTTTTATTTTGACTGTTTTTTTGCTTATATTTAAGTCAGGAGGGGGCGCTGTAATTAATTTTCCCGCAGGCACCAACCCCAGGAAAGACTCTGCTTCCTTATCCCCCCTCCCAGAAATTTTCAAAAACTACCAGCTTTTTAAAATTAGAAAAAATTAAAAAAACATGCAAATGATCTGGAAACTATAAGAAATGGTACTTACGTATTATCCCGACTACACCAAAGAAGTGAAGCTAGGTTAATCGTAATGAAACTTATCAAAATCTCATGAAAATATAATACTTTAGTAACAGAATTATGGAAACTATAACAGAGAATTATGGAAACCAGGCGGCCCAGAACGCATTATATTACATACCTAACCTAACCAACTCTATATATTAAATATTTAATTAAAATATACCTGCATAGTGGTTTATCTCACTCAGGCTAAGCTAGTTATCACCGAATGCAGACAGGGAAACCAATTTTACTCAGATCAAGAATTTGAGTGTGGTCTAGATAAACACGTAAGGACCTAAGAAACAGCTGTGTACAAGCCTCTACTGCCCTCCTGTCCCTGCGTTCTTTTAAAGAAAAAAATACCATGGTCCAAGTAGGAACTTCAAGTTTTAAGCAGCAACTTTTTTGCTTGTTTGCTATTTTTCGAACAAACATTAAGCCAATATCTGTATATTTCTTTCAATTTGGAAAGCTTGTACCATGTTCCTTTATATGGCTTTCAGTTCAGGAAACTCGTGCTTTGTCTGCAAAGAAAGCAGAATGATAAAGACAATGGCGAAGTTATTTTTGTAGCTCGAATTCCAAATCGGAGCTTCATTAGCCTTTCGTTTATCTAAATACTGCAAACAAACTACTTTAATTTCCAACTAACTACGTGTAAGCATATTCATACAAAAGCGTATAAAAAAAAAAATCGGACAAGGGATAATTCAAAAGCTGAACTTTACAGATTAACAAGAACTACGGAGCCAAGAATAAAACGATTAGAGAGTCAATAATTGAAAGACATGCCAACAGCAGCGCTATCAAATATTCAATTTATTATTTATAATTTAAAGTCACCGATCAAAGCATTACCTCCCGGCGCCTTCTTTTCCATATCTTGGCTAAATAGAGGGCACCTCCAGCAATTGGAAATACACCAATAATTCCAATAAAGTAGACTCCACCTGACTGAACTCGTGGGTTATCTTCTTCTTTTTCTTTTCCATCATAGCCTCTTGATATTTCTCTCTGTTGTTCATTGAAGCGACTCAAGTCGTCATTATGCATTGATCGGTTTGGCCTCAATAAATCAGCTGAAATAAAAAAAAAGAAATTTATTATCCATAGTAAAAATTAATATTGCTTCACCAGCATTAATGTTTTGTCATTTTACTTACGATACAACGACCCATTTTAGAATGAAAAAAGTAGTTTGAACAAATCTGACACAGTGCTTCAGGCTGAGTTGGTGAGAATTGAAGCTCTGTTCCGTCAATTTTACAGTAAACAAAAGATAATACAACATTTAATAGGACATTATAACATTTAATAAATCAACATTTAATAGGAGAAGGGCAATCCAAATATTTAAACCATGCACTTAGAAAGGAGATGCCAAGATTACGCGGCTTTGCACGGAAATCATTCAATGTTTCACTATGCGCTCTTGGTATCACAACTATAAGTCTTTATTGCTTCCTGATGGCATTCTTACAACTGACTAACTCCTCACCTTCTGAAAATCCTCATCCTTTCTTGAGCCTGTCCGGTAACCTCTCACTATATCTTGACGCAAAAGGAAAATGATGGCCCTATGGGCCAAAAATACATTTGGCCCTAATTAGGAGATGTTTTAAAGTGTTCTTGCACAGAGAAAACAACTGATATATTTAAGATAATAATACCACGTGTCAAGTCCCATAAGATGTAAGCGATTGAAAACGAATAACTGAGATCACCTCTCCCTACCCCCTGAAACAGAACAACCACCCCCTACTTGGCATTCTCCTACCAGAGAGGTTAACAGGCTTTACAAGTGCCTTAAAGGAAGAACAATACATTACAACCCTCCTCCCTGATGTTTCCTATCAGATAAATTCAAATATGCCAAGTTTCACGCCAATCAATCCATTCGTTTGGGAGTGTATAGCAAACAAATAATTACTTAAATAAAAATAATAAATGACAAGTTACTCGAAAACAAATAACTGAAACAAAACCCCAAGCACCACCCTTTCGAAGAACCCTCTCCCCATTTTGTCACGATCTTCTGCCAGATATGGCAGTGGTGTCAATTCACGAATATTTAGGGGGAGGGGGGTATTTTTCAGTTTCTAGAGCGGAGAAACTTAGGAGTTTGATCCCTCAATACTAGAAGGTGGCATTCTCAGTACGCAGGCGTGATTCAAAAGTCCAAAACAAGGTCCAAAAGTGCATCAAGTTTCTGCCTCCGCCTCTTCCCTACTTAATAGCAGAGGCGTAAGCAGGGTTTTCAGCGCCCGGGGACAATGTTAATTTTGTGCCCCAATAGCCTTTCACTGCCATAAAACAAGTAGACAAAGTGTTGGAAAAAAAATCAGTTTGGCACACCCTCAGACGCAGCGCCCGGGGAAAGTCGTCCCCCCTTGCCCCAAGCTACGTCACTGCTTAAAATACAGAGAAAATAGGTTTTAATTTTCATAAAAATGGGGATTTGGCTTAGACTTCTGCTCAAATGCTGAGAAATGGCTTCCTAAATTCAATCCAAAAGACCAAGAGAAACCAACTCTAATCTAAACTCAAAAACTTTATTGTTTTTCCTTTTCCTTTTTTTAATTAAGACAAGGTACCGTATGGATATACCACTCTTGGCAGAATCTTTTAACCATTGCTAAGACGGAATGAGTTGAGGTAGGAATTCGGAACGATTAAAATGGTAAGGTCACATGAAGACTGTTCAAGAATTTTGCTTGTTGGCAATCCAGTTGGGGCAAAAATAAAACCCAGAAATTCTTAAATTACATGGAAGTAGGAAAAAACGGATTTAAAGGAGACAAGAGTTCATTAACGGGGAACAAAGATTAAAGCCCTACAGTGCCCTACAGTGACAGAGCTTAAAACATCTAAGGGATCCATATCCCGCCCAGCTGACCGGTTTATTCGATTCCTTGGGATACTTCTGGATGAAAATCTATCTTTCAAACGGCATACTGAGTCAATGAGATTAAAGGTTTCTCGAGGCCTTGGAATTATTCGAAAGCTGAAGCGAGTCTTTCCTTTCTCTATCCTTCGTCTATTATATTTCTCTCTTATTTACCCTTATTTATGCTACTGCTCGTCAGTGTGGATGTCAACATTTCCATCTGTACTTACACCTTTACATAATCTCCAACTGAAAGCAGCAAAAGTTCTTCAGTCTACCACCCATATTTCTGTTGAACTTCTGAAGATTAAAGATATTCATACATTACACCTCTCTTTCATTGCGTTTCAGTATTTCCGTGGAGACCTTCCATCAAGTTTTTCCGGGCTTTTTGAAATTGTTCGAAATGTCAATCCTTATGAAACTAGAAACAGGGATGATGTGCTAGTGCCATCTACCCCTGCAGTGCGCTCGGACTTTGGTCTGATAGTTGCTGTCGGACGTGCCTGGAATTCCATTCCTGTTGGGATTCGACGGTCCTGTACCATAGGATCCTTCAAGAAACGGTTGAAGAATTTTTTAATAAAAAAAAAATAAATTAAATTATAATATTGATCAGTTATTTATATTGTTTAGTTATCAAGATTTAATTTATTTATTTAATTATTTAGATTGAATTTATTTATTTAGATTTGGGTGGTGTGAGTGTTGGATCCTCGATGTATATATATTTTTTTATTTTTATTTATTTTTTGTAAGTAGGTGGTGCGGAGACCGGTTGTACTCGGGTGAGGATTGGTGAGTAGACTCTAAATATATTTTAAGTGTGAATGTAATTAATAGTTATTTATGTTTTGTTTTGTTGTTTTTTTTTCCCAAATAACGGGCCATTGAGCCCTTTGGGATATTTTTTGTTTATAAATGGATGGATATTGGTAATAAAAGGAACTTAAAAGGAACTTGAAAGCTTCGGAAGACTTAGCATGGCCTGCAGATCATTGGACACTAATTGGCCTGCAGATCATTTTCTCAAAGTTTTGTTCAGCAACAAATCCAGTTAACTTCCAAGTTAATAAACCAATTCTTTTCCAAAAAACCCTCAATCCTCGCCCTAAAAAAAGCAAGCGTGAAATACAAAATCTGTCGAAAATGTTTGAAAAGAGAATATCTAGCAGATCTTACATAACTTGATGCATTCAAAACACATTAAAGTTGAGATGGCTTTCCATGCGCAGGTATATATTGCGGCTATATTTGAATAATTGTGTTTATGTACATTATAAACACAAATCACACCATGAGATTCAGCGTATCAGAGAACCCTACTGTTAAAGTTTCAAGCTCCATCTCTAAAAATGTGGCATTTTGTATTTTTTGCCAGGATGTATTTTTGCCGGAGGATATATTTGAATAATTGTGTTGCCAGCCGAAAATAAAATCTTTTAGCAAATTTTACCAAAATGAACAGAAGAGCAGAAAAACCAAATAGTCCAGAATTTAAACAATAAAGACACTAAGCTTCTAGGGAGCAACATGTGGAACAAGTGGGTCCAATCACCTTGACTCCTGGACCAACAAACATATTCTGAAGCCCTGTATACAGAAATTCATAAGTGATTTCTACGAATATGCTGAAAATTCTCCCTTTTCTTTGAAGCTTTTAATAAATAAATACTTTTAAATAACTAAACAGACTGAATATTCAATTTTCATTCCACGATTAGAACTTCAATGTTGTTTTTAATCAAGTTTAAAGAGATACACTTAAACTTCTTCAAGGAGAGTATATTAAATAACATCAAAATAAATTTTATCAGGTTAAAGAGTTCAGTAGTCAAATTAATTTAAATAATCACATAAATATGTTTGTAACATCAAATGTCAGTATTTTAGAACTAAAAACTCGAATAATAATAACTGAAAAAACAAAACTATGCTTTTTTCAGAGACATGAAAAGCAAGACGAAAATACGAAATGAGAATAGACTGTCCCTACTAAAAGAAAGCACCTGCCAGCAACTCCGCATCATTCATCTTACCACTTAAGTACAAGCGTTAAAGTTCAACCAAACAGTTCGTGGTAACGAACTGTAGTAAGGAGCGACCCGGCTCAATAGTAACCGAAACTTTAAGAAACGGAATTTTGACACCAATAGTTACA
The DNA here is from genome assembly GCF_032884065.1 of Artemia franciscana. Taxonomy (NCBI): domain Eukaryota; kingdom Metazoa; phylum Arthropoda; class Branchiopoda; order Anostraca; family Artemiidae; genus Artemia; species Artemia franciscana. Next base: position 27,740,411 of record NC_088877.1, read on the forward strand.
TCAAAAGAATCACATTTTAATGCTGATTTTAGATACATAAATTTCATCAAGTTTAGTCTTACCCATCAAAAGCTACGAGCCTGAGAAAATTTGCCCTATTTTAGAAAATAGGGGCAAACAATCCCTAAAAGTCATACAATCTTAATCGCATTTTAATACTGATTTTAAATATGTAAGTTTCATCAAGATTAATCTTACCTATCAAAAATTACGAGCCTGCGAAAATTTGCCTCATTTTAGAAAACAGCGGGAAACACCTCCTAAAAGTCAAACAATCTTAACTAAAATCACACCATGAGATTCAGCAAATCAGAGAACCCTATTGCTAAAGTTTCAAGCTCCTATCTCTAAAAATGTGGCATTTTGTATTTTTTGCCAGAAGCCATATCAAAGATGCGTGTTTATTTGTTTTTGCGAGAGGGCTCATTCTAACGGAAAATAAAAGTTCTATTGCCCTTTTCAGGTAACCAAAAAAATTGGAGGGCATCTAGGCCCCCTCCAACGTACATTTTTTCCCCGAAGTCACCGGATCAAAATTTTTAGATAGCCATTCTGTTCAACTTAGTCGAAAACCTAATAATTATGTCTTTGGAGGCGACTTAATCCCCCACACTCCCTGGGGGAGGGGCTGTAAGTTACAGACTTTGACCATTGTTTACATGTAGTAATGGTTTTTATGAAGTTTACAGACGTTTTCAGGGGGACTTCTTCGCGTTCAGGTGGGAGTGGGTTGTGGGTTACGTGGGAGGATCTTTCCATGGAGGAATTTGTCACGAGGGAAGAGAATTTCCATGAAGGGGCGCAGGATTTTCTGGCATTACTTAAAAAAATGATAAACTAAAAAAATAGTTCTCCTGTAAGTAATGAGTAGCATTAAAACTTAAAACGAAAATAAAATATTACGTTTATAAGGGGTTTCGTCTTCTCCACAGTACCTTGCTCTATACGCTAAAGTGTATTTAGTAATTTAAATTTTTTATTCTACGGCCTTTGTGATTCAGGGCTTATTCTTAAAGATTTGGAATAAAATTCAAGCTTTAGTGTAAAGAGTGAGGTATTGACGAGGGGGCAAACACCCTAATATACGTAATAAAAATACACAAATATAGAAGTTCGTTACGTAAGTTAATTCGTAAGGTACGTATGTTTATTACTAACAAAAACGTTCGTGCAAAAAATAAAAAATCTAGTTAAGTAGCCAAAAATTGGAGGGCAAATAGGCCTCCTCCCCCACCCCTTTTTTATCAAAATCATCCTATCAAAACTATGAAAAGTCATTTAGCAAAAAAAAATTAATATGCAAATCTTGTTTTAATTATTCATGTGCGGTGAGCCAAAATCAGAACATGTATTAATTCAAAAACGTTTCGAAATTGAATGAAAAAAGTTTCTTTTTAACTGCAAGTAAGGGGTGACATTAAAGCTTAAAACGAAAAAAATTACTCCGTATATGAAAGCGGTTGTCCCCTCCGCAACACCTCACTCTTTACACTAAAGTTTTTTTTATTGTTTTAAAAAGTAGAGTTGTGACAGAGTCAAAGTTTAGCGTAAAGAGCGAGGCGTTGCGGAGGGGACAACCCCTCTCATACACGGTGTAATTTTTGTTCGTTTTAAGTTTTGATGTCGCTCCTTACCTGCAGTTAAAAAGAAAATATTTAATCAGTTCTAAAAGGTGGCTAATATATAAATACTTTTTACATTCAATTGGTCTTAAATGTTAAGTTCCCCATATCTCAGTATTATAAAGCTAGAAATATTATTAGATTGAAACCTCTAGGAAATAAATGATGATGTAACTCATCTCTTGGTCATGATCTAATCCTTATAGCTGTGAGATGCATTTCATATGCGACGTAGAATGTCTTCTCATCCAGGTAATACAATAGCCATTTTCTTTAAATGATAGTTTAGAGGTACTGCTGCCAAATATTATTAATCGCCAATATTGGAACAAAGACGTTCAATGACTGATTGTAAGGATAATTCAAATTTTAAGGACCAACAAAAAAATTGTCTTCACAAATTACCTTGGGTTCATTGACGAATTTAGACAGTCATGATGAATGGAGTTTGACCAAGGAATGAAGCTAAATGATGCGACGTCATTTCGCTACATGACCCCATGTACCCAGGCATACAAATTGTCATCAGTAAGTGTCTAACGCTTTGTCCCACTCTACTGTGTTGTAACTTCTTTCAATGTTTATTTTTCAATCTTTAGTTTTTTTTGTCTTTTGCAACAAGTTAACAGAATTAGTGTTTCCAGTAAATGACAAAAAGGAATTATCAACCTCTCAGATTAACACTATTTGAATCCAATATGTCATTTAGTTGTGAATATGCCATTTTCAATGTCTGCAAGTTGTTTAAACATGGGCTTTTATCGTGCAGTTAAACCCTTAAAACATAGTTCTTTGCATGAATCATGAGAGGCCCGGGAGAGGGGACTGCACAAGCCTGAAATTTGACCCCTCGTGCCTCCCTTGTGGAGGAAAAAATATGCTCAATTGCAACACTCTGTACAATTAGGAAAAATTACACTAAAGAAGTCGATTTAGTAATGATTACATATACCCTCAGAGATTTGAACCTGTGACCCCCTGTAAATTAAATAAGAAGTTAGTATTTTTTTCAAATTGAGCGAAGAACGACATTAAAGCTTGAAACAAACAAAAAATTATTCTTGCCCCTACCCCAGCCCGCTGCTCTTTATGCTGAAGTTTGATACTGCTTATTCCAAATCAACAGCCCTAGTGCATTAGCAGTTCTTTGAGGATAAGGACAATGAGTCGAACTTTAGCTCGCTCTTTACTTTCGTTTGAGACAATATTTTTTTTTGTAATTTAATTTCTGATTGTTTTTCAACTCATTCCCTGGCATCAGTTGAATGGAGCTACGAGCCCATTCATATCCTGGCCTGGATATGAAGGGGGCTACCGGCCCCCAAAACCTTCAACTGCTTCCTTTAAATTCAGGGGTGTCATTTGGAAGCAAGGGAGGGGGCAGTTGCCCCCAATATTTTTAAGGAAAATATTATACAGCCCATGCCCCTTGACTATCCAGATATTGAACCTCTTTTCCCCCCTCCCCTCAGTAAAAATGCTGGGCATTCGTCCCTGGTTTTGATCAAATTGGTTATATCAATACAAATAAATTTATTAGGAGTATCCTAGATTGGTGAAAACTTGCCAGACGATTAACACAATTTCTCTGGAGCTAATTATATCTTTTATGGAGTAATAAGTAATTAAAGCGATGGGATAAATGTGAGAAAAATGAATGGGAGAAGATTAGGTAGGATGAATTAGAAGCTAATTTCAATTCCCGAATGAAAGAACGTATTTGTGAAAATGTTTCTCCATCTTTCGCTAACAGAACATATTTTCTCAGGCTCGTAGCTTTGACTGGGTAACTTTGAAGTAAACGCCATAAAAAGTCCCTGGTAACACATCCACTTTTGGGAAACTGCCCAAAGGTAAGTGGCCTATATGAATGTAATTTTTATTTTACAATGAAAACTTTTTTCTGAAATAAGAAGGAGATTAGAGATTAATTTATGTATCCCACCCCTCCCCACCCTCTTCTAAAATGGTCACAAAAAGTTAGAAATTCTAGGGTGTGCACTTTTTGAGGCGTTAGGTACCCTCAACCCCATCGACGCAATAACTAACAAGCCCTCCTCTAGTATAGCTGATACAAAATTACACATCACCGTACATGATTTTATAAAACATTAAGGGAATAAACTCGGATTAGTGAAGCTTATCCAAGTTTTGTCTACTCGATGTGAGAAGCTACAGAGGCGCTGATATAAAATCAGATCATAGCCTCATGGTTGCCAAGATCCGTTTAAAGTTAAAAGCGACACAGAAAAACAATAAACCGACAACACACAAACCCTTCAACGTTGAGAAACTGAACGACAAGGAAACAACACAAATTTTCCAGTTAGAACTTTCAAATACATTTGAAGCCCTGCAATCGGAATTAGAACCAAGTGCTGATGTCAAAAGTATATGGGAGAAACTGAAAACCACGTACAGAGAAGTTGCAGAGGAGAAATTAGGCTATAAGAAGAAAAAGAAAGGAAGATGGATTTCCGAAGAAAACTGGAAACTAATTGATGCAAGAAAATCAGCCAAACTTTCCATTCTGTCGGCCTCAGACGCATCTGAATTAATTTCTCTGCAAGACTCATATAGAGGAATAGACAAACAAGCAAAGAAGAGTGCCCGGACCGACAAGAGGCAATTTATTGAACACAAAGCAGCATTGGCGGAAGAGGCAGCAAAGAAGGGAGATTCAAAAACAGTCTATAGATTAATAAATGAGATGATTAGAGTCAAGCCTAACAGGACTAATCTAGTAAAGAATGAGAATGGAGTCCTTTTGACAGACCCTTTGAAAATTGACGAGAGGTGGGAAACCCACTTCAAGAACCTACTAAATAGACCGAGAATAAATGACTGATATATAATTCCTAACACTCTATTTATGATTCTTGATGTAAATGAAGAACCACCGTCTCCAGAAGAAATAATAGCCGCCGTCAGACAGCTGAAGAACGGAAGAATGCCAGGAGGAGATGGTATTACATCTGAGATGCTGAAAACTTCAGTTTGCGACTGCATGACAGTTTGGGTTGAGCTGCTAACTCGGATATGGAGCGACCAGAAAGTGCCCAGTGACTGGATGAAATGAACCATTATTAAGCTCTTCAAAAAAGGCGATGCGCTTGTTTGTGGCAACTGGAGAGGTTTTAACGTAATGTCGATACCTAGTAAACTTATGTCAATTATTATACTACAACGCCTACAGCAGAAACTGGACCAACATCTTCGTGATGAACAACATGACTTCCGACCTGGAAGATCATGTGCAGTCCTAATTTTCACACTGAGAATGCTGGTTGAAGACTCAAAGGAATGGAATAAAAAGCTGTATCTTCTTTTCATTGATCTAGAAAAGGTATTTGACTCGGTTGACCAAGAAATATTATAGAAAATCCTCAAATATACCCCCCCCCCCAAGATAGTAGAACTGATTATTGCCCTGTACAAAGAAACAGAATGCTGTGTTCGAACAGAAAACGGAGTTACAAGATACTTCAAAATCATGACTGGTGTCAAGCAAGGATGTGTATTATCACCAATTTTATTTACAATAGTTATGGACTACGTACTCAGACAGTCTACGGGCTATGGAGTAAACGTCAACAACAAGCAACTCGCAGATCTTGATTTTGCAGATGATAAAGTACTGCTAGAAGACGCCAAAGATCAATTACAGCTGCTATTTGATGAAATCTCAGAAAAAGCTTGAGAGGTCAGATTGTAGATCAATGTCGACAAATCAAAAAGTATGTCCACATCTGGCACCCCCCTCCCTAGCTCTTCAATGCTCCGATAAAACTGTTGAACAGATCCAAGAATTTAAATACTTAGGAAGCTGGATAGAAAATACTGGAGATGTAACATTTGAAATCAAGAGAAGGATTGGACAAGCATCAGGCGCCTTCAACAGACTAACACCAATTTGGAGAAGTAGAAAGTACTCACTTCGTTTAAAATTGCGCCTGTTCAACAACAATGTGCTGTCTATATTAATGTATGCCAGTGAATGTTGGAAACCCAACCAACAACTTGAGAAACGTATCCTTGGATTCGAAAACATTTGCCTTCGAAGGATCCTCAAAATCAGTTGGCATCAGAACATCACCAATAGGGAAATCCGGCTGAAAAAAATCAGCCCATAGTGACCGATGTTATGAAGAAACGAAGATGGACATATTTGGGTCATGTTTTACGCATCCCGGAAGACAGACTGCCCTCAAGATTGTATCAGTGGCAGCCTGAAGGAAGACGAAGACGAGGCTGACCAAAACACACACTGCGGAAGCAGTATGATCGGGACCTGAAAGAGGCCAACATTTCCCTCACTCCACAATGGGAAGATATCACTGCAGCCGCACAGCTTCGGGATGAATGGAGAGGCTTTGTCGACACCCTATGCGCCATTGATGGCTAAGGAGGGTCTAAGGTCTAAATGAAGCTTTAAAATAAACGTCTTTATCAACCGTTCCTTTTATATAGACTACTTAACTCTTTACAGTCAAATGCTTCACCATATGGTATTGTGTCTGAAACTGAGCTCACTATATATAAGATCTCATTAGATCGGCTATGTCAGATTTTTTAATTAAAAACAAATTTACCCTATGGGTTAAAACTGTAATTCAGAGGCGCAAAATGCCACAAACACCACTTTGCTATAGCACATTTTTTTCACTTCCTACAAATGCCAATAGGATCTTTAATTTTTCTTTGAATTAGCCATCTCCTCATTTTCTAGGACCACTGGTTCGAAAAGATAACCCACGACGAAAAAGACATAAGAAAAATAAATAACTACGCTTTCGTATTCGTACTTTACCATCTAAAAAACGTCAGATTCCATATTTTTGTAGATGGGAGCTTAAAACCACTACAATAGGGTCATCATATATGTAAAATTTCGAAGTTACAATTTTCATACAGATCGCTTTCCTCTTTGAGGATATTTTCCCTTTTTTTTGAAAATTAGGCAAATTTTCTCAGGATCGCCGCTTTTGATGCGTCATTTTAAACTTGGTGAATTCTAAATATTTGGGAACACCATAAAAGCAGATTCTTTTAACACATACAGCATCGAAACTATTTTTTAGACTTTTGGTTATTATTAGGCAAGGTTGCTCAGTAGGCTACTTATAGTTACTTTACCACCTGGATGTGATCAAAAGTGGCACCTTGTGACCAAAAGATCTTTTTTGAGAACTTTGCTTACTGTTGGAAAATCTGTTAGGATACTCCCCGTGCTCCTGAAGAATTTCTGTAGTAAGCATGTTTTTTAAATGGTTATTGCCTACAGTTTCCTTCCATGAAGCAGCTAAAAATTACAAAAACCTGAGAAAAAATAATACTGGATTCTAACGGAAAAGTTATTTTGGGGATGTTTTATAGCCGAATGTTGTCTCTTGGCCGTTTATTCCCAACTGCAAAAGTACAGAACATTAACACATAAAACACACATATATTATATATATATATATATATATATATATATATATATATATATATATATATATATATATATATATATATATATATATCTATATAAAAATAAGTTGTCTGTCTGTCTGTGGGTCTGTGGATCTGTGGATCAGGTGACGTCATGTTTCGGCTGACGTCATGAAATTAGTTGCCGTCATTTTTGTTATGACGATGCTTAGTATATTGTAAAACACATTAATTTGGTTAATAATATACCATTTAAAACACCAAAATGAACATGCTGGAGTAGTCACTCGGTGAGAGAGGGTGTCAGAACGGAGAATGAAGGTCCCAGGTTCAAATCCTGGTTAGGCTAAAAAAGGTAAAAAACTAAAAACTAAAAAAAAACTGAAAAAACTAAAAAAAGGCAAAAACTACAAAAAAAAACTAAAAACTAATAAAAAAATAAAAAAGCCGAAAAACTAAAAAAACTAAAGAAACTAAAAAAAGGAAAAAACTTAAAAAACTAAAAACTAAAAAAAACTAAAAATAAGGAAAAATGAAAAATAGAAGAGAAAAGGAATACTAATAAAATTAAAAATAAAAATAAAAAAAATAAAAAAGATAAAAAGCTAAAAAAAGGTAAAAACCAATAAAAACTAAAAAGAAAAAAAAGGTAAAAAACTAAAAAAAAAAATTCATCTAAAAAACTAAAAAAAAAACTAAAAAACGTAAAAACTAAAAGAACTAAAAAAGTAAAAAAAAAAACTAAAAAAAGGAAAAAACTGAAAAATAAGTGGGATATAAAACAGGGGGATATAAATGACGACCGGGACACCGGGACATAAGGAATATAAATGAATCAGAAAATACAACTCATGTTTCCAAATGACGTCGTTTGGAGCCCAAATTGAAAATCCAGATCAATTTATGTCTACTTTCAAAGTAAAAGGGCAAATTTATCATAGAGCAGGGTCTCTTCTACCATTCTCAGGCGAGAATCATAAATTTTTACAATTGTACTTCATCAGTGATAGAAATTCTGAATTGAATGCACGTTGCGAAATTTCTCCCAACATTGAAAGGACAATCGTTTCCCAATTACAACATCTTTTCCACGAAAATAATAATTTAGTGCGTCTGTTCAAAACAGCCATCGATTTGATGCCTACTTATACGCATAAAATTGTTATTTCCGCTGACAAAACGCCTCCTGGCCAACATGTGCGTAGATACAATGCTCCAACTATCGACGAAGTGGCCATCGTTATGGTCGGTGATCAGTTTTTACCTCGAGATATTATTCTCAGGGTTTCCACCACACGTGCTACAACTAAAAATAGGCCTACCAATAATACTTTTAAGAAATATAAACCCACCAAAGCTTTGCTATGGCACTCGACCTGCCGTAAAAAAAAAACAATGGAAAACCTAATAGAGGCCACAATCTTGACAGGGCCTTTTGAGGGTGAGGCTGTTCTTATTCCTCGCATTCCCAAGATTCCAACGGATCTGCCTTTTCAATTTAAAAGATTGCAATTCCCAATTCGATTAGCATTTGCAATCACCATTAACAAAGCTCAAGGTCAATCATTAGAAAAATGTGGTATAGATCTTAATACTGATTGTTTTTTCCCATTGACAATTGTACGTTGCATGTTCGAGGGTCGGTAAACCTGACAATCTATTTATATGCAGCGACAATTGGACAGCGAAGAATGTTGTATATTCGCAAGTTTTACGCAGTTAATTTGTATTTTATCTATCTATCTATCTATCTATCTATATAAAAACGAGTTGTATGTATGCATGTTTGTTTGTTTGTAAAAAGAGCGTTTGCATATGATGTCATTATTAGTACATACGGCTTTGTATATGCAGAGACAATGGGAAAGCCAAGAATGTTGTATATTCGCAATTTTTACGTAGTTTAACTCCTGCAGACGAAATGAATGCTTGCCTAAAAAATTCTAATTTATAGGCACACGTAAAAATATTAAAATTAACTACAAATATGCGTGTCCGATTGCAAAACGATGACTCTGGTCAAACAGTAGACTCAATTTCAGGACGTATACAACTACCTGCTGATTTCTGTAATTTAGTGACGTCCAAAAATGAATTGATTGAAAAAGTATTTCCGAATATTCTAAAAAATTATAAAAATAATAAATGGCTAAGTGAAAGAGCGATTCTCGCACCCAAAAATATAGACGTCCACGAAATCAACAATATTGTTTTGAACAAGATTCGAGACCAGGCAGTCCTTTACAAGTCAGTCGACACAGTTTTGGAACCAAATGAAGCGGTTAATTATCCATCTGAATTTTTAAATTCCATAGATCCTTCAGGGTTTCCACCACACGTGCTACAACTAAAAATAGGCGTACCAATAATACTTTTAAGAAATATCAACCCACCAAAGCTTTGCAATGGCACGCGACTTGCCGTAAAAAAAAAAACAATGGAAAACCTAATAGAGGCCACAATCTTGACAGGGCCTTATGAGGGTGAGGCTGTTCTTATTCCTCGCATTCCATGATTCCAACGGATCTGCTTTTTTCAATTTAAAAGATTGCAATTGCCAATTCGATTAGTATTTGCAATCACCATTAACAAAGCTCAAGGTCAATCATTAGAAAAATGTGGTATAGATCTTAATCCTGATTGTTTTTCCCATGGACAATTGTACGTTGCATGTTCGAGGGTCGGTAAACCTGACAATGTATTTATATGCAGCGACAATTGGACAGCGAAGAATGTTGTTTATTCGCAAGTTTTACGCAGTTAATTTGTATTGTATCTATCTATATAAAATGAGTTATGTGGATGCATGTTTGTTTGTTTGTAAAAAGAGCGTTTGTATATGACGTCATTATTAGTACATACGGCTTTGCATATGCACAGACAATGGGAAAGCCAAGAATGTTGTTTATTCGCAATTTTTGCGTAGTTTGAAACACATATATAAATCTATCTATATTCACAGGTTGGACACAGGGACACAACTACAATGGCGCATAACTAATATGGCGCGTAACGACTTACGCGCGCGGGGGGGCTTGGGGGGGGCGCGAAGCCTCCCACCAACTAGGTGTTGGGGTGGCGCGAAGCGCCACCCCAACAGCTAGTATATATATATATATATATATATATATATATATATATATATATATATATATATATATATATATATATATATATAATATATATATATATATATATATATATATATATATATATATATATATACTAGCTGTTGGGGTGGCGCTTCGCGCCACCCCAACACCTAGTTGGTGGGGGCGCTTCGTGCCCCCCCCAGGCCCCCCCGCGCGCGTAAGTCGTTACGCGCCATATTAGTTACGCGCCATTGTAGTTGTGTCCCTATGTCCCACCTTCGAATATATATATATATATATATATATATATATATATATATATATTATATATATATATATATATATATATATATATATATATATATATATATATATATATATATATATATATATATATATGTTTTTAACTACGTAAAACTTGCGAATATACAACATTCTTTGCTGTCCCATTGTCTGTGCATATAAATAGATTGTCAGGTTTATCGACTCTTGAACATGCAACATATAATGGTCCATGGGAAAACAATCCGTATTCAGATCTATACCTCATGATTCTAATGATTGCCCTTGAGCTTTGTTGATGGTGATTGCTAATCGACCATTCCCTGAGTCGCCATCGTCATTTATATATCCCCCTGTGCACCCCCCGGCGTCCCCCTTTGTAGTTATGTCCCTGTGTCCCGGTCGTCGTCATTTATACTCCCTGTGCCCCGGTGCTTTGTTGATTGCTAATCGAACATTCCTTTTGTCCCGGTCGCTTTCTCTTTGAGTGTCGTCATTTATTTAGATTGTCAGGTTTACCGACTCTTGAACATGCAACATATAATTGTCCATGGGAAAAACAATCCATATTCAGATCTATACCTCATGATTCTAATGATTGCCCTTGAGCTTTGTTGATGGTGATTGCTAATTGAACATTCCCTTTGTCCCGGTCGTCATTTATATTCCCAGTATCCCGGTCGTCATTTGTGTCCCAGTGTTCCCCTTTTAGTTTTTTTTATTGGTTTTGACCTTTTTTTAGGTTTTGTAGTTTTTTTCTTTTTTCTTTTTAGTTTTTTTTGAAGTTTTTATCTTTTTAGTTTTTTTATTTTTATTTATATTTTTTTAGTTTTCTTTTTCTCTTTTATTTTTCAGTTTTCTTCCTTTTTTAGTTTTTTTTTCTTTTTTAGTTCTTTTAGTTTTTACCTTTTTTAGTTTTTTTTTAGTTTTTTAGATGAAAATTTTTTTTAGTTTTTTTCTTTTTAGTTTTTTATTTGGTTTTACCTTTTTTTTAGCTTTTTTAGTTTTTTTTCGTTTTTTCTTTTTACTTTTTTTTTTAGTTTTTATCTTTTTTATTCTTTTTTATTTTTATTCTTAATTTTATTAGTTTTCTTTTTCTCTTCTATTTTTCAGTTTTTCCCTTTTTTTTAAGTTTTTTTTTTAGTTTTTAGTTTTTTTAGTTTTTTAGTTTTTTCAGTTTTTTTTTAGTTTTTAGTTTTTTACCTTTTTTAGCCTAACCAGGATTTGAACCTGGGACCTTCATTCTCTGTTCTGACACCCTCTCTCACCGAGTGACTACTCCAGCATGTTCATTTTGGTGTTTTAAATGGTATATTATTAACCAAATTAATGTGTTTTACAATATACTAAGCATCGTCAAAGCAAAAATGACGGCAACTAATTTCATGACGTCAGCCGAAACATGACGTCACCTGATCCACAGATCCACAGACAACTTATTTTTATATATATAGATATATATATATATATATATATATATATATATACTAGCTGTTGGGGTGGCGCTTCGCGCCACCCCAACACCTAGTTGGTGGGGGCGCTTCGCGCCCCCCCCCCAAGCCCCCCCGCGCGCGTAAGTCGTTACGCGCCATATTAGTTACGCGCCATTGTAGTTGTGTCCCTATGTCCCACCTGTGAATATAGATATATATATATATATATATGTTTTTAACTACGTAAAACTTGCGAATATACAACATTCTTTGCTGTCCCATTGTCTGTGCATATAAATAGATTGTTTACCGACTCTTGAAAATGCAACATATAATGGTCCATGGGAAAACAATCCGTATTCAGATCTATACCTCATGATTCTAATGATTGCCCTTGAGCTTTGTTGATGGTGATTGCTAATCTACCATTCCCTGTGTCGCCATCGTCATTTATATATCCCCTTGTGCCCCCCGGCATCCGCTTTGTAGTTTTGTCCCTGTGTCCCGGTCGTGATTTGTGTCCCGGTGTCCCAGTCTGTGATTTCTCTTTGAGTGTCCCGGAAGTCATTTATATTCCATGTGTCCCGGTGTCTCGGTCGTCATTTATATCCCCCTGTGCCCCCCGGCGTCCCCGTTGTAGTTGTGTCCCTGTGTCCCGGTCGTCATTTATATTCCCTGTGTCCCGGTCGTCATTTGTATCCCGGTGTCCCGGTCTGTATATACATTCGTTTTTTAGTTTTGTTTTTCTCCTTTATTTTTTTCCTTTTTTCTTTTTTTTTCTTTTTTAGTTTATTTAGATTTTTAGATTTTTTAGTTTTTTTATTAGTTTTTATTTTTTTTTTATTTTTAGTTTTTTTGTAGTTTTTACCTTTTTTTTAGTTTTTTTAGTTTTTTTTACTTATATCCTTGTCGTCATTTATACTCCCTGTGTCCCGGTCGTCATTTGTGTCCCGGTGCTTTGTTGATTGCTAATCGAACATTCCTTTTGTCCCGGTCGCTTTCTCTTTGAGTGTCGTCATTCATATTCCCTATGTGCCGGTGTCCCGGTCGTCATTTGTGTCCCGATGTCCCGGTCTGTAATTTCGTCAGTTGAAAACTTATGATGAAATAAATTTTTAATTTTTTCCCTTTTTTTGTTTTTAGTTTTTTTTTATTGGTTTTTACCTTTTTTTAGGTTTTTTAGTTTTTTCTTTTTCTTTTTAGTTTTTTTTGAAGTTTTTATCTTTTTAGTTTTTTATTTTTATTTATATTTTTTAGTTTTCTTTTTCTCCTTTATTTTTCAGTTTTTTCCTTTTTTTAGTTTTTTTTTCTTTTTTAGTTCTTTTAGTTTTTACCTTTTTTAGTTTTTTTTAGTTTTTTTAGTTTTTTAGCTTTTTTTATTTTTTTTTTATTAGTTTTTAGTTTATTTTATGGTTTTTTCCTTTTTTTAGTTTTTTATCTTTTTTTAGTTTTTTTTTAGTTTTTAAGCTTTTTTAGATTTTTTTATTTTGTTTTCTTTTTTTTTTTGTAGTTTTTACCTTCTTTAGATTTTTGCTTCTTTTATTTTATTAGCTTTTTTAGTTTTTTTTCGTTTTTTCTTTTTAGTTTTTTTGTAGTTTTTATCTTTTTTATTTTTTTGTATTTTTATTCATATTTTTTTAGTTTTCTTTTTCTCTTTTATTTTTCAGTCTTTTCCTTTTTTTAGTTTTTTTCTTTTTTAGTTTTTAGTTTTTTTTTTAGTTTTTTACCTTTTTTTAGTTTTTTTAGTTTTTAAGATTTTTTAGTTTTTTTATTAGTTTTTAGTTTTTTTTTGTAGTTTTTGCCTTTTTTTAGTTTTTTCAGTTTTTTTTAGTTTTTAGTTTTTTACCTTTTTTTAGTTTTTTTAGTTTTTTAGCTTTTTTAGTTTTTTTTTCTTTTTAGTTTTTTTTTGTAGTTTTTACCTTTTTTAGTTTTTTTTCTTATTTTGTATTAGTGTGAAATAATTCAGACGTCATATGCGGACAAACATGACGTCACCTGATCCATCCACACATCCACAGACAGACAACTTATTTTTATATATATATATATATATATATATATATATATATATATATATATATATATATATATATATATATATATATATATATATATATATATATATATATATATATATATATATATATATATTATATATATATAATATATAAATAAATAAAAAAAAAGAAAGAGACAGCTATGCATCCCATGCTTCCTGCCAGAGCAAGTAAGTTTTATATCACCTAATTTCATCATTCCTGGCCGTTGGGATAGGATTTTCTGAAACTTCTAATAAGTCCGGTTTGTAGCTTTTGAATTCGTCAGTCAAAATGTCAATAAGATTGCTGTTTCTTAGCATTCCAATTTGCTATTTTCATATTTTTAAATCAGTGAAAGAATTTTGGACTCAAAAAAGCAATGGCCCCAAAACCAGTTGCAGGACAGGGATTAAAACATCTTCAAGTTTACACGAAGTACCTAAGCCGACTTAGAACAGCAAGAAATCCAGGATACCAACTGCTGAATGGAGGTTTTGTGCAATCCTGGGCCCATCTTGGTCACTACATGTTTTCCACACTTGGCGATGCTCTTCTATCAACAATAGTGGAAATCCTGACAAACAATCTCCAAGACTATTACCTCCGACTCATTATATATCCATACTCACTAATATTATTCTACTGTATGGGAGCAACCCATAATGGGTAACTGAGCTAGTAAGAGGCTTTTCACCCCCCCCCCGCCCCCAAAAAAAATAACACCAAAACAGACTAAACTCAGAAGAATTATTCACTAATCCTAATCCATTGCAAACCATGAAGAACCATTAAAAACCCATGAAGAACCATTCCTCAAGGTCATACTGCGTTAGCAGTCACGGTTTGGTTAGGAAAGCTCGTGAAATCGGCTAGGCAAAATCGGTTTGCCTGCCAGTAAAAGCTAGCAACATCTATTTTGGAATATTCGCTAGTAGCAACAATTTATCAATCATAGTAAAAATATAGGAAAAACTAAAAGGAGAGATTATATATATTCAATTTAATTTCATTCCCTTAAAGTTTACTTTTGTTTCGACTACTCTTAAAAAACTGTTTTTTTTTTTCTAAACAATAGAGTTGGCAAAAATAAACGTTATTTAAATATTGTATTATTTTGCTTTATTTCATAGCTGATCAACATGAAGGTTAAATCGGTTGAACTAAAATATAAGAGACAAATCTCTGAACTTAAAAATATACATATGAGGGCACGTAAACACTCGCTTAAAAAAAGCCTAAAAATTCTATCAGTGACACTAATCATAACCCCTCTGCCCTCCCTTCCTCATGAACACCTAAGATGCTTATATTGATTGTTCATGTTTCTTACCTTCAGACTTGGGCAATTCAAAAAGAAAATCGCTTGCCGATTTAGTTACTTGTTCTGAGTTTCTCACAACGTTCACTCTAGAACGTTTTCCTTGCGACGTAGTTTCCTTAGTCGTTGTACTGTCATTCGTTCTATTCTTAACATATTCCCAAGAAACAGTGTCAGAATTCCCAATCTGTGAAGATTCAAGATTTTTGAGAACTACATCAAGGGCATCTATACTGGAGACAATTGAAATGGTTCCACTATTTATGGTTGGAAGCGGTGATACAGATTGCAACAAAGTGCCACTATCGTTTGTATGGGAGGGCTTCATAAAACTACTAGGTTGAAGAGACCCCCCTTTTATTTCACTTATGTTATAATGGGGTAGTTCAGTAGACGTAATAGGTAGTAACGGTACTTGTGTGTTACTGATATTATGATAGGATGGTTTAATAGTATATTCTGTTTGCCCTTTTGTAACGCCTATTTGACGATTATTAGTATTCACGTCTAGTTCCTTAGACACAGTACTTTTCAAACTTGTAATATCTGATATTTCCGTCACATGTCTGTCTGATTCCAAATTACTAGTTCTATTTTTTGTACTCATGGTATTTAATAGATCTTTAAGCTTAGAAGAAGGAAATAGCACTTTAGGAGTAGCTAAACTTTCGAAACTTATTTTTTTAATGTCACTTTCTTCCTCAATATCTTCCTTTAGTTCAATATTTTGCAGTTCCTTGCTAGACTCAACTCCCAAGAGCGAATCAATTTCAATCTGTGGCAAGCTGGTGGTCACTTCAGGTGGTGTAATATTAACTTGTAGGACACCGATCGCGAAAGGGTTTTGCACTGTAAAAGACAAGGCAGGACGCCTATTCACTCTTAATCGAGTTCGATTTCTTCGAATTATGATAGAAGTTACAGTAGGAACAGGAATAACTGTTATAGACTCGACATTTAGTTCATCGCTAACATTTTTAGCTTTAATGAGCCTTGAATGCAACCGGTTAAAAATTCGACCTGTTGTGTTTCTTCGGTGTTCACTCTCTTTCTTAAATATTTCCGCATTTTGTATTTTTGTAACTAGATATTCTTCTTTCTTTTTGTGTGTATTAGTACCATTTGAAGGTAAATTAGCAATTAAAAATTTGTGTCTTTGAGGTAACTGCGCATGCCTTGAAAAAGCACTTTGATTTAACAAGGAAGACACTACTCCAAGGTAGTCAGTACCATCTATTAAGCTCTCATCCGCACTTTCTGTCGCGTGTTCACTGTTTCTTTGGTCTACGTTCTGAACTATTTCACTAGGCACTGGCAACGGTTGGCGTATGACTCTTATATTCTCAACCAACTTTGGCTGGGTTCGACTATTAATACTTCGAGATAAAGGATTTATCCTCGTTGACTTAAAATTACTAGAAGACACCAACTGATCAGCATTGCCGCTATTTTGCACTTTCGCTTTGGGCGTTAGGGTTAAACGACCACCTTTGGCACTACCAGACTCTTGGATTTTTTCTTCATCCACATCAATAACTCGACGCGTGGTGATTTTAGCGCCAAAATCACCGTCATATCTGATCATATCTGGAGGGTCATGATTCAGCTTTAGTCGGCGATTTGAAAATCGAGGACGAAACTGACGTGACTGCCTATAACTCCAATATTCTTTTGTATCTGACTTTATCTCGTCACGCAGCGCAAAAGGATGTGACCCAAACGTATAGGTCGGTACTTCCGTGCCAGACCAGTAGAGAAAGGATACATCTGCAAAAGGAAATGAAATGAGAAGAAATTTGATGATATATAAAAAAATCTCTATCAAGTAAAACTACCTCTCATACTATTAAGGAAAATAAAGGACGTTTCATGCAAATTAACAAAAACAAAAATTCTTCCACCAGACATAGTGGTAAGTAAGGAGCGACTGTAAGGAGCGACCCGGTCCAATAGTGCCCAAAACTAAAAAAATGGAATTTTGATAACCAATAATAAATCAAAAGAATGGACTATTTATTCTGATTCCAAATATATATTTCAGTGAGTTTATTGTTGCCCATCAAAAGCTATGAGCCAGAGAAAATCTTCCTGATTTTCAAAGAAAAACAAGAGCTAAGAGCTCATATGGCACTTGTGACGAGGTCGGAAGAGCCAAGATCTCATATGGCATGAGCTCTAGCAAAATTCTAAGAATCAATAGATCGATTTAAAAGGAAAATCAGAGGCTTAATGCCGGTCGGGATTTAAAATAAGAGCTCTGAGACACGAGGCAATATCTAAATATCAAAATTCATTAAGATCGGATCACCCACTCGTAAGTTAACAATACTTCAATTTTTCTAATTTTATATGGGGGTATATGGACTATTCTGAGCATATATGATGGGCCGTAAATCCATTCCTGAAAAGTTTCATTTATCTGGGATAACTAGAATGCCCAAACTCCCCTTAAACATGACGTCAAATTCGAATAAAAGTATATTATTGTGTGACAATCTTTGGCAATACGGGATCCTTCATCCATAAAACGTGTCCAATCCATCTCAATCTTTCTTTCATTATAGCCCTAGAAAGCGGGATAGAACCACTCTTTCGTACAGCTTGTAGTTTGACATAAGGTCAGTCCAACGGGCACCTACAACTGTCAGTAGATAGTTTTAGTATTTACTCTTAGTCATGCACAGGGTTGCCACCCCTAGTGATTTGCCACTATTTCTAATGATTTTTTATATCGTCTAAAGAGAAAAATCACTAATAAGCACATAAATCACTAGATTACTGAAGAAAATCACTAAATGAACCAGAAAACCATTAAAACCTGGTGATTTTTTCGCTAAGTGGCAACCCTGCTCTTGTAGGTTTAATTGTGGAAACAGAGGAAACGGTATTTTAATAGAGGAAACATTTTTTAATTGACCGGGACAATAAGTCTATATAAAATGAATCTGGAATCTGAATTTTTGCACACTTAGCTCCTTCTATACAGTTATAGAGCTCGAGCAAAACAGTACCCAGGATATTTTAAACCTTTGTAAATACTGAAAGAAACGTTAATTCGTTTAATAAGTTCTGACTTGTTAAGATAAAACATAATAATCTGCAAAAAGTTGCTAATCGTGCACAAAGAAAACTGTTCAGCCTTCTCTAGTGCATCAACTAATTAAATAAAATAAAAAATACGAACGGTCAACTTAAAAAGATGAGAAAAATCATGATTATTAAAAGTTTTAAAAACCACTATCTTAACGATTCGGAACTATAGTCTAGCTTTTGTACATAATCAGCATGATTAAGAAACCGTAAAGAAATTTGATCATTCGAGTTTCTAAATCCGTGCACAATACGAGTATAAACCTTGAAAAATATTGTTTTGCTGGATGAGTTTTCCTTGGGAAAAGTCATTCCTTTATTTAAAATTGTAATGCAAATGGATAGTTACTTTTTAGTCCAACTCAAGGCTACAGAGAGGAATGCTGGCGAGAGCTTGTAAGGATAAACAATACTAACAGGATTTGGACTTGTTGTAGCAGCGCTGTCGTCAATCATCCTTCATTAACATACCGGACTGCGGAATTATTGCACACATTACCCAACATTATTAACTAATATTACAAACTAGTTCTATGCTCCCCTCCCCCCACCTCAAGGTGTTTGTAACGGTTTAGGCACTTTTTACAATCTTCTTTCAGTCATGCCCTTGGACTTGCATGTCTTATTCTCGTTTGTAATATTCCTTTTGAATCTTATTCAGGTACAGAGCAAGAATTATATTTCATAGGGGGGTGGAGTCAAGTTTTTCATAGGGGTAGAGGTCAAAACCCTTTTGAAAATGTAGAGGCCAGCCATGCACATAGGGGGGGGCTTAAGAAATGTGATATATCTAATAAATATGCCTTCGGGGAATAGAGGACCAGAGCCGTTGAAGGGGAGGGGTTGGTAACCAGGGCAGCTACCCGTGGCTGGGCTGTAAAGGAGGCCTTGCCGTGGCTGGGGGATTGCCCATTTTGATCCAATTTTTCACTTTGATTCTGCTTTTTTGCATACGTTTGAGTCAAGAGGAGGATGCCGTAATTAATTTTTCCTTGGTATCACCATCCCTAGGAATGGCTATGGGCACGACCCCAACCTAATCCTCCACCGCCCGCCTCCTTCCTAATACTAATACTAATACTAAGTTTCCAGGAACTTCTTACTCAAATCGTCAAATAAAATTAGTTCTCAAATCGTCAAATAAAATTAGTTCTCAAATCGTCAAATAAAATTAGTTCTCAAATCGTCAAATAAAATTAGTATTGTCTCCCCCCTTGAAAAATACTTCCTAAATATAAAGAGTCAGATTATGAAATTTGATCTTTTGTGCTTTCCAGACGGTAAAACGAAATCGTACGGCTCAGACAAATTTCTTTTCGAGACAGAATTAGAAGGAATCGACTGCACATTCACATATAGGCCTTCATTAATTTAATGTCGTTTATTAGGTTGATCACTAGTCCACCTGTTTTAAAAAATACTAGTATTCCCCAGCCAAACGTGAGCCATAGCAATTTTTTTACGAAAGTATCCAGTCTTCCATATCTTTTGCTTTATTTTTTCCGGTCTAATGACGTGAAACAGGCAATGTAACAAGTTCTATGTCAATTCAACTAAACAGTTCTAGATCTAGTGGCTGTTTATGGGCGACATATCGTGTGGTCAGCCTTTACTGCATTCTACTTTACCTACAATTAATCATCTTATTGGGTAACAAGATAAATATTATTAAACTATATTACATTAATAGTTATATATTATATATATATATAATTATTTACTATTTAAGAGTGTTATAAATTCATATTTTATACAAAATGAGGGATTATTATGTTGATCATACAATATTAAATACATTGTTTTGCTTTGAAAAAATTACTAACCAATCTTAAGGCTTAAGGCCGTGATTAAGTGAACTTGAAAACATCGAACTTCAAAATCGAAGTTAGGGTAGCCTTATGTCTCTCAATTCTCTAGAGACCGTCGATTGTCAGAAACCCTTCAAGTAGCACTTATTCATTCGCGGAAATAGCAGGTTAATTATACCAGCTTGTCAATCTGGTCTCTAGGGCGATCTGAAACGATTCTTTCAGGCAAAAAACTAGTAAAAATTTCAGGTAGCTGAAAATATTCTATGGGACTTTTCGAAAACAGGAAAATACATCGAAAAATGGTTGCAATCATCTTACAGGTTATTGTCTTCTGCTCATGATAGTACCGATTTTGTTCTAAAAGCAATATCCTTCATAGAGTACATTTGTGAAAAAGAGCTAGACATTTTCTAAGATTTCTAAGCAATTAGAGGAAATAGAGCAAAATCCTAGCTAACATTTTGCAGCATCTTCAAGAAGCTACGGCCTGATATTAAAAGTGGTATCTTCAGCCAATGAATGCTTGAGTACTTTTTAAATATAAATTTTCCATTTTAACATGGGATTTTCGATTTCCATTAGTTCACTTAATCACGGCCTTATTTTTAGTTTTTATCTTGACAAAAACACCAGGTTTATTATTTTGCTCCGGGCATGGAACCTTATAGGAGAAAAATGTGTTAATATTACATTCAAAACTACTGACCTGTTTAAATTTAGGATGCTACAAGATGTCCTTAAGCATATACTCAATTGGCTATTTAACCGAATGAATCTTACAATTGGTCAGGCCTTGACTATCAGGAAAAAAGAAAATTCTCACAATTATGCACAATTACGGCTGATGTGATAATTGAACCCACTGTTTGTCATCATCATAGCCTATTATTATTTGGTTACTTCGTAAATAATGATATGAAAAATTTAGCAAAATATGGGAAAGACAAGATTTAAAATCACGATTTATACGTTCAAACTTAGCTTTGCTTAGATTGAAGTTATATAGGCATGATAAATAACCTTGCTGGTTATTTAGCTTTGGGGCCGAGACCGTATCCAAGTTTTTTGTGTGGGGAGAGGTTATTTTTGTTTTGGGTGAGGGAGAGAGGGTTACATAAAAACTTGGTAATTGTTGGTTATTGGAAACACACCCAAGAAGTGAAGTTGGGATAATCCTAATGAAATATAACAAAATATGAGGAAAAAATAATACTTTAGAAACAAAATTATGGGAACCTAAACTAACCTAACCCCCCATGTGCAAATAAATAGCCCAAATTATACAAGTCCAATGTATTCTATCATCCGTCACTTGTTTTTCTAGCTATGAAAAGAGTTTCACTTGTTTTTCTAGCTATGAAAAGAGTTTTCTGAGACATAACCTAAGCGCAATTCTTAAATGTGTTCCCATCACCGACAAGTAAGCTACCAAAATCTTTAAAAGCTGAGTCAGATAAAATTCGGCGGGGAAGAAGGTTCAAACCGAGTAACCCCTCACCTGGATACGGCCCTTCCAAAGGCAGTAATAATGAGAATAAGGACTTCCCAGCAATCGAGATTTTTATGACGTCTTCTACATTTTCCAGTAATTTCCCATTATGCGCCTACATTTTGCATGCTTTACAATTGTGCCAGTACCTTGAGATAGGGCCCCTTTCCAAAATAAGTAGTTGTTGACTTGCCTTATAGCCTACGCTATAGTTACCGTGATTGACCTTAATGGAGCCAAAACAAATCTGTGTTCAGCCAAAACGCAGGGTAAAGCCACCACCTCCTTGGAATAGAAAATTATGCTTCCAGATCAAATTAAGACCCATTATTCTAGAGCAGTATCTTCTGATATCACATACAATTTTGTTTTTGCACCCATTGGTGTATGCAGCATACAGAGGGAGGGGGGTGCCAGTAAAGAAGATTGAAAATCCCTCCTAAATCATGTATGTAGTTTTCTGGTGATATTTCTTTTCACTACCATAGGGTATTAAAGTATAAACAAGAATGAGCATTTGGTTGAATCAGCTTATTTGGAGGGAAAGTAAGAGCATAGGAAATCGATATACAGACAGTAATAAGAATTAACTAAACATCCTGAATCTGCATATATCAAGCTGGATATCGGTTAATCAATATTTTCCATAAAACCTGACACAGTCTACATGCCTAGAATCCCAAAAAATGAAATGCTACACGTTTATGCTACTTTAACATCATTGCTATATTAAGTGCAGATCCCACCTAGCGGTATGAGTTCAAGGCTCACAAGATCCTTAAACTTATACACAATTAAATAAAACAACAAATTTTTTAACTGAAAGTAAGGAGTGACATTAAAACAAAAAGAACAGAAATTATTCTGTATACGAAAGGGGCTGTCCCCTCTTCAACGCCCCGCTCTTTACGGTAAAGTTTGACTCTTTGTCACAGTTCTAATTTTTAAAACAATAAAAAAAAACTTTAGCGTAAAGAGCGGGACGTTGAGGAGGGGACAGTCCCTTTCATATACGTAATAATTTCTGTTCGTTTTAAGTTTTAATGTCGCTCCTTACTTTCAGCAAAAAAATTTTTTTCTTTAATTTCTGGACGTTTTTGAATTGATGGGTGTTTTGATTTTGGCTCACCACGCGTGAATAAATAAAACGAAAGTTGCATATTAATTTATTTTTTTGGCTAAATGGCTTTCTCGTAGTTTTGATCGGACGATTTTGATAAAAAAAAAGGGATTGGGGGAGGAGGCCTAGTTGCCCTCCAATTTTTGGTTACTTAAAAATGCAACAAGAACTTTTAATTTTTTTACGAACCTTTTAATTATTAATAAATACACATAGGTAAAATACACATAGGTAATTTGTAAACTTACAAATTAACTTACGTAACGAACTTCTCCATTTGTATATTTTTATGACGTAAATGAGGTTAGCCCCCTCGTCAATACCTCGCTGTTTGCATTAAAGCTTGAATTTTGTCCCAATTCTTTAAGAATGATCCCCGAATCACAAAATCCGTAGAATAAATCGTTGAAAGTACTAAAAATACTTTAGAGCGAGGTAATGAGGAGGAGACGAACGCCCTTATATACGTAATAATTTCTGTTCGTTTTAGGTTTTAATGCTGCTCCTTACCTCCAGTAACTTACTTCCAAAACTGAGCGTGGGAGGGGGCCTAGGGGCACTCCAATTTTTTTGTGACTTAAAAAGGGCACTAGAACTTTTAATTTCCGTTATAATGAGCCCTCTCGCGACATTCTAGGACCACTGGATTGATACGAACACCCCTGGGAAAAAAACAACAAATAAACGTGTACAGAAGACAGATCACGCATTCGTGATCTGTCTTATGGCAAATCCGTGATCTATCTTCTGGCAAAAAATACAATAACTCCATATTTTTGTAGATAGGAGCTTGAAACTTCTACTTTACGATTTTCTAATACGCTGAATCAGATGCTGTGATTTTCTTTAAGATCCTATGACTTTTAGGGGGTGTTTCCCTCTATTTTCTAAAATGAGGCAAATTTTCTCAGGCTCGTAACTTTTGATGAGTAAGACTAAACTCGAAAAAAGTTATATATTCAAAATCAGCATAAAAACACAATTCTTTTGATGTAGCTATTGGTATCAAAATTCCGTTTTTTTAGAGTTTTGGTTACTATTGAGCCGGGTCGCTCCTTACTACAGTTCGTTATCACTTACCACGAACTGTTGGATTATATTAGCTGAAGTGGCAGTGTAAGTAAGTCCAGTGGTGAATAAGAAAAGTTGCTGGTAGCACAAATTCTCTAAACATAGGAATTTAGATATAATCCTAATACAGAGAAGCCAATCACTAATGTTTAGCAGCTTTATACATAGGAGCTGCCACATCTGTTATTGATTTATCCCTTGTTTGGGCTTTAGAATGAACGAGGGGCAGCCCTCCTGCCCTTGCCCTCACTACTCACACCCCATTATGTACATATGTGGCTCGATTCTGTTAACGAAAATTAAAAACTCCAAATTTATTTTTTACAGTCAAGGTAGCATAGTCACATAGTTTAATTATAAAAATAGCTTGAAGCGTAAGAAGATACAATTCAAACAATTGATAGACATGCCTATTCATCAATTACAACCATCCATGGGGCTGATGCCCTGATCAGCTGTATTACCATTGAGCTTTGGCAGGGTACCTCTTACATATCCTTAGACAAGTTTTTAAAACGGGTAGCTGGAGGACGAAGATGTACAAGTACACTACCAAACCAAGGTGACTCAAGTCTTTTGAGGGTCTGATAACTCTTTAATTCCGCTTTTGATTAATTGATATCATTTGCAGTAGAAGTCATGAATTTAGCATGCGCAAATTGAATAACTTGACATAATGAGGCAAAAGGTGTTGGTTTTGTATTTCCTGTTGTTTGAAATACTGTCTTTAATACGAAAACCCTTGGTGTAGATTAATATCTCATCCAGTTATGACTAAATGGAAGGCATTTCAATTATAGCGGTTTCCCTTCCTTGTCTTGTTGGCAGAACTTGCAGGAAAAAGAGCTCATTTACTTTTTCGCCGTATCAATGTTATTAAAATATTCAATTTTTTTCAGGGAAAATCAGAAATCCAAATGGTACACATCTGATTCAAGAGGCGTGATGCTACACGTCGCAGCCAAAGTTTTAAAGGAGAGCGGAAAAACGAGTTATTTATATAAAACGTTCTCTCAAATTTTCAAAATAGCCTATGCTCAAAAAGATTATGATATCATACGCTCCATTCCTCGACTATTTATCTTATGTAGGCAAGGGGATAAACCGTACTTTTGAAAAGAAAAGATAAACTTAAGCCGACCTTGAGACGACCGTCAGCAGTGCTTGTTAAAAAAAAGGAAAAAATAAACCTAAAAATTGCAAATTGCCATTGAACTGAATGATATACAGAACAACGAACTAAACCAATGAATAGCGATTCCAAGCCTAAGGCGTGGGCTAGTTTGACAAGAAAAAATACAATTACGCCCTTAGAAATAGCGCAGATATTCTTTAGTCGTTACTTTGTTTTATCAAATGACAATGAAAGATTTAGAAGCAGGGGTGCATGCTGGGATGGGAGGCGAGTCCTTTCGTCTCAATATTTGCCTCTCCAAAGTCTAAATATGATCTCTGTCATTATTTTCCCAAGACCTATTTCCCATAAACCCATATGCTTTTTTTAAGCATAAAATATACGACGCACTTATGGGTAAAAAAATAACACTTTCGTGTGTTGCCATCAAAACCAGTCGTCTCTCATGTAATCGTTTACAAATGTACTCAAATTGTGGGGTATACTCAACGGCAAGGGTTATAGGAAAGAAATCAGATAGAAAAAAAGGAAATGTGCCATTATATCCTCCATTCAATGTTCTTTCCAAAAAAAGTAAAATAGCCGCTGCTGCCATAATTGTGCCCCAGCGAGGGTCGTAGCTACAGTATTTTCATTGGAGGGCAAGAGGGGGTGCTATTCAAGTAGGGGTCATTCAAGCGATAGGGAAGAAAAGTAACTATTTAACAAACAAGCTACTACGTGAGTTTAAACACATTACGCAATACATTATAAACAATAAACACACATTAAACAATCATAAATGTAAGTGCTTGGCCTTTAATAGAATTGTCAGCAATGAGCTGCAGCAGACAACAGGAGTATAGCGTAAATAAGCTTTGAGGTGGGCGAAGGTGAATGTCGTATGCACTCAGCTTTTTCAGCCTGATTCACCATTAAAGCTGCAGGAAAGATCCCCTCCACTCCACTTCCCCCAACCCCCACGCCCAGTAGAGGATGCTCAATTTCATAATTGAACCAAGCTCTATTATAATAGCCCCGGATATCACGCTATTCATTTCCCTGTAATTTGGATGGATTTAGACTTTGTAAAATTAAATTTGTTGTACTAAACTTTTAATATGCGTGAATTACTGAAATATTAATTATGATTTTTTTTTTTAAATTGTTTTGTTTGTGTGTTCGCCGATTTATATTAATAAATACCATTGATATCAGCGGGCCACATAATCAGAAACAAAAATCATAGGCAGCACAATAGCGATGTCTAAGTGAAGCTACTGGGTAACTTACAGTAGTACCACAGATTGTGTAACAGTATATTGTGACATATCCCCCAAATTTTAATAGCGGCCGTATTTCAAACTTGAAAGCATTCAAAAAATAAAGTTGGAATTATTAACTTATCCGTTGGGCAAAGTTTGACAAAAAATATCCAGAAAATCTTAACAAGTCTTGGCATCATTGCGGCAGAAATTTTTAAAGTAATTAGAAATTGTCAGGGATGCCAATCGGAGGGGAAAATTGACTCCTAGAGTTTGAAAATTACCTTCCCTTTTGTATCTTTGTTTAAGAAAAACAAAGAATTCTATAAAAATTATACGAAAGTTTTTCTTATGTAAATCAGTTTTTCTTAAGTGTAATCAATTGTGTTTTCTTGTGTAATACATTTCCAGAGGGGTGTTACGTTAAATATAGTTTGTTTTGTCTATAATTCCCTTCACAAGCAAAGCTCAGTTTTCTAGTGCTGCATGACAAAACTGATAACTATAAAAAAAAGAGACTGGGTTGCTAGGCTACCGCTTATATGTGCACACAAAATTTCTAAATTTTGAGAAAAATATCCATATTTTGCTTAAATTCATTCTATTCTATTCTCAGCGGATATTTCGTAGAGCATTCTAATGTAGAGATAAATGTCCCACAAGTAGCGCTGGCGTTGTGTGAAATGCGACTAATTTTAGTCATAGTTCTTAGCACATCTATGTCTTTTTGGAGCTAGTTAAAAGAAATATTTATAAAAGCGAAAATAGCAAGTAGTCAGCATAGTATTATACATAGAGGCAGTTCTACATTTATAGGCTACTATTCGAATCCGAAACGTAAGGAATAGGATGTTATCAGCACTTATTGGGCATTTCACTTAGAAATAAGAAACTTTGGAGCTATATTGGATTTTTAATTAAATGCTGGAAATAAAAATTAAAGCAATTCAATGATTCCTAAAGCGGATCCCCCTCTACTAAACTCCATGACCAAACTACAACCAATTTGACCTATCTAGTTATAGTACAAATATCACTATCAAAAGCACTAAGTTTTATTTTATTCTTCAATGATTTCTTTTTCATTCAGGAAATTAGTTTCACTTCGATTCTACCGTCTTATTGTTCAATGATTTTGTTTCTGTCCTATTTGCAGATTTAGAGGGTGTATTCATTTCCACGTTAGAAAGTTGTAAAACAAGCGAATCTAATCTTGAACTAATAGATTTTAGGAAGTAAAAGGACCTTAAATATCAGAGAAAAAAAATAATCTTAGCAGATCTGTCGAAACAGGAAGCATAGAACATTTTTAAGTTTTGTCATTAACTCCGCTTACATTTTACACTTGATGATAAGGCTTCGAAGGCAGTATATTTGCAAAAATATTAATGTGGTATATATTATAAAGTGTAATATACCCCTATTTTTCTCTTTTTTCTTCGGTTAAAAACGAGCATGGATTGGAGCGAGCAAGGGAGCGCCGCAATCCTCGCCGCAAGCGGGGCAAGTCCCCTCCCCCTTGCCCCCCTCAACGACACCACTGGCCCCAGTCCTTCCTTCTGACATCATAATGGGGTTAAACATAGCCCTAGGCTACAAACAAAAGTTTGCTGATTTTGTGGACTTGCCGATAATTATTTGTGTTTATTTCTCATCAACACTTGGTCCGTAATACCAAACAAAGCCAATTTGAAAAAAAAACAAGGCCAATTTTTGTATATAGCCTAGGGCTAAGTCCGGACCTATTAAGAGGGGAGCAGGAGAGAGCATTGATTCAGGAATCGAATAGTATATTGTCTTTTTTCTACCTGGTCCCTGTTCTATAAATTCCCTAGACCGATCCCGCATAAATGTTTTGCTAGGGTAACTTAAATTTTGTAATTTATTTAAAAATAAAACCACATTAAATTGAAAAGGCCTATTAATAAAAATAGTTATTTTGTCACGAATAGGAGACACTCAAGCAAGACCAACTGACCTTCAGCATTTCTTTTAGTCGCAATTCCTCCGCTGACAAATGTGGATAAAGCCAGGAACGCAGCACTTACTGCCACAATATTTAGTGTGATTGCACATATTGTCAACTTATTCTGGCTATGATTCATCTTTCAATCCATTTTATCATCTTCGTGCCTGTAATAAGCTAATAATAATAAGTTGTATATTACTGCTCTATGATAAGATGAAGGGCTTACCTTCACTTGATGTTCTTAAACCAATGCGTTTAAACGTTCTTATTTTTTAACAACAAAAAGATGAGCACCTGCCTTGGAATGTATTTCAGGAAGGAAGATCCTCCCCCCTCCCAAAAAAATAAATAAACGAGAATCTGAAAACTATTGAAAATTGCAGGCATATAAAAAACCACATTTCAGGTGCAACTGAGCCCAAAGGCCTCCCTCGCGTGCGTTGGAGACATGACCGTTCCTAGAGCCCGGTCAAAATTCAACTACCCCCCTCCCAAAAAAAAAGAATCTGAATTAGCAAATGAGTAACAAAATCACCTTCCAAAAATGTTGACCACAGTGCCAGGGTCAGCTTGTCCCAGCCCCGGAATTTTGAGCGTAAAAACAACTCAACAAGGCATCCAACTCCTCCAATGGTTCGTTATGTTTGGACGATCAAAAGATTCTTTTGCGACTTTTTATCAGCGATTTTATGAGAAAGTTTCTGAGCAGCGAGGTAAAATATGTTTGACTGTCTGTGTAAGGCTTTGGCTGAGAAAATTGGGTTTCATTTGAATTTAATAACCAAATGATCTATTTTTACGTACCACTATTTTGTTTCATCAGTAAAAATAAACCTTTCTGCTGAGCAAAAGAGATCACATCAACGAATCAGAAGACAATTTGACTAAGTCGATAGAGAGAACAGTGAAAAAAGAACCTTGAGACATTATCCCTACTGGTTTTGATTATAATGCCCTAATCCAGCGATCGGTAGCCCGTGACTGGCGAGCCGCAAGCGACTTTTTCGGATTTTTTTTGTCATTCTGATTATGCATGTACATCAACCAAACTTAGTCGTAAAAAAGGAACAAAAACAAAAAGCAAACACGTTAAAACTTCTCTTGATGAATGAGTCAACATACTAACAGTAGCAAAAAGTCCTATACTCTCGATTAAATATTTTTGAAACCCATCAATCTAGACTTAGTTCATGACTCCGCCTCTCCCCGCACGCGGAATGACAAATGTTTAGTGCATTACGACGGGCTTATGGGAAATTGAATATAAAAGAAACATATTTTTTTTAACTGAAAGTAAGGAGTGACATTAAAACTTAAAACGAACAGAAATTACTCCGTGTGTGAAAGGGGCTGTTCCCTTCTCAACGCCCCGCTCTTCACGCTAAAGTTTTCTACTGTTTAATAAAGTAGAATTGAGAGAAAGAGCCAAATTTTAGCGTAAAGAGCGGGGCGTTGAGAAGGAAACAGCCCCTTTCATAGACGGAGTAATTTCTGTTCGTTTTAAGTTTTAATGTCGCTCCTTACTTTCAGTTAAAAATACTAGTTTTTTTATTTAATTTCTGAACGTTTTTGAATTAATGCAGGTTTGATTTTGGCTCTCCGCACATAAATTATTAAAATGAAACTTGCATATTAATTCTTTTTTTTTTGGCTAAATGGCTTTCTCTTAGTTTTGATCAAACGATTTTCAGAAATAAGGGGTGGGGAAGGAGGCCTAGTTGCCCTCCAATTTTTTGGGTACTTAAAAAGGCAATTGAAACTTTTAATTTTCAACGAACGTTTTTCTTAGTATAAAGTATATGTAACTTAAGAATTCACTTACGTAACAAACTTCTATATTCTTATATTTTTATTGTGTATATGATGGGGTTTGTCCCCTCGTTAATACCTCGCTCTTTACTCTAAAGCTTAAGTTTTGTCCCAATTCTTTAAGAATGAACACTGAATCAGAAAGGCCATTGAATAAATAGTTGAAATTGCTAAAATTACTTTAGCATAAAGAACGAGGTATTTAGGAGGAGAAGAACCCCTCATATGTGTAACCATCTCTGTTCGTTTTAAGTTTTAATGCTACTCCTTACATTCAATTGAAAAAACTTCATGTTTATTTTTTCATTGTTTTTTTTTATAGTAACAATAGAAAATTCTCCGCCCTTTTCATTGAATTTCTCTTCCTCTGTGACATATTTCTCCAAGGAAAGATCCTCCCACATAGTCCCCTCCCCTCAACCCCCCCCCCCAAACCAAAAAAAAATCCCTCTGAAAACGTCTATACACTTCCAAATAACCATTACTGTATGTAAACACTGGTCAAAGTTTGTAACTTGCCGCCCCTCCCCCGGGGACTCTGGGGGAATAAGTCATCCCCAAAGACATAGTTATTATGGTTTTCGACTGTGCTGAACAAAACGGCTATCTAAAAATTTTGATCCGTTGACTTTGGGAAAAAAATGAGCGTGGAAGGTGGCCTAGGTGCCCTCCGATTTTTTTAGTCACTTAAAAAGGGCACTAGAACTTTTCATTTCCGTTAGAATGAGCCCTCTTGCGACATTCTATGACTACTTGGTCGATGCGATGACTCCTGGAAAAAACAAACAAAAAAAAACAAAAAAAAAACAAAAAAAAAACAAATAAACACGCACCCATGATCTGTCTTCTGGCAAAAAAAAAAAAAACGAAATTCCACATTTTTGTAGATAGCAGCTTGAAGTTTTCGCAGTAGGGTTCTCTGATACGCTGAATGCGATGGTGTAATTTTCGTTAAGAGTCTATGACTTTTAGAGTGTTTTTCCCCCTATTTTCCAAAATAAGGAAAATTTTTCGAGGCTCGT
The DNA here is from genome assembly GCF_032884065.1 of Artemia franciscana. Lineage (NCBI taxonomy): Eukaryota > Metazoa > Arthropoda > Branchiopoda > Anostraca > Artemiidae > Artemia > Artemia franciscana. The sequence goes on from NC_088877.1 coordinate 27,771,390, forward strand.
AGCTTTTAATGACAAAGACTAAATTTGATGGAATTTATATATTTAAAATCGACATGAAAATTCGATTCTTTTGATGTATCTTTTAGTATCAAAATTCCGTTTTTTAGAGTTCCGTTCACTATTGAGCCGGGTCGTTCCTTACTACAGTTCGTTACCACGAACTGTTTGACTATTATTGCGATGTACTGGGAAGTTCCCATTCAGCACGCTATGATGTGTGTCATTTTGAAGAAACGTTTCGCAACTGTTCGTTATACCCTGATTTTGGATTTTTACTAGATTTTAACAGTCTTAAAATGCAAGGAGTAGTCGCAGAAACTTCGAAATGTGCACATTCGAAGGAACTTGAAAGTTCTAGTGCCCTTAAGAATCAAAAGTGATTGGAGAGCAACCCCCCCCCCCCACACCCATCGTTTCTCCAAACATATCCTATCAGCGTAGTTCAAAGGTTCAGTGATTATGGCTTTGGGCCTACCCCCCCCCCAAAGGTCTCATGGTAAGGATTATAAGTTATGGTAGTTGTCCATTGTTAACACATAAGGTTTTTATGAAAGAGGTGGTCGTGTAAACTTTTGGGGGGCTCATTTGATTGGAAAAAAAGCTCTAGTGCCCTTTTTAAGAGTCAAAAGTGACCATAGGGTAACTAGCCCCCACGCCCTCTTTTCCCCAAATGTATCCAATCGAAATTTGAGATAGCCTTTTTGTTCAAAATAAACCATCGATCCTATGACAATGCTTCTGGGGTTAACACAACCCCCAGAGCCTAGGGACAAGAGTTGTAGGTTGAGCCCCGAGGGCTTATAAGGTTTTATGAAAGGGGTAGTCGTATAAACCTTGCAGGAGGCTCATTTGATCGGAACTTGAAAGTTTTAGTTCCCGGAGGGAGAATAGCCCCTCCACGCTCTGTTTTCCAAAAATGCATCCGATCGAAATTTTGAGATAGCAATTCTGTTCAAAATAGTCCAAAGATCATATAACAATGCATCCAGGGTTGACACAACCCAAAGATTCCGAGGGTAAGGGTTGGAGCAAGGATTGTAAGTTACACCCCGGGAGCATGTGAGGTTTTTCTATTGAAATTGAAGGTTTTAGCATCCTTTTTAAGAGTAAAAAGTGATTGGAAGGCAGCCAGTCCCCCTCCCCTCCATACCCATCATTTTCCAAAATATATCCAATTAAATTTTGAGACAGCTATTTTGTTTAGCATAGTTGAAAAATCCAGTAATTATGTCTTTGGGGATGTCGCCACCCCCTAGCCCTCGGGACAAGGACTGTAAGTTAGACAATTCATTAACTGTCTACATACAGTATATGTTATTGAGAAAGATGGGCATGTTTACTTTTATTTTCCAAAAAGACGAAGGGCATTCGGGTGAGCATTTAAGAGAATGCTGAAGAAAGTCTTAAACTAAATCAAAATACGGTATGTACATAAGGGTTATCAAAAGGGCGTAACTCAAGAATGACTGAGCATAGGGAGATGATTAATTGAACAAAAAAAGCAATATTTGCATGCTACTACTACAACTACTACTACTACCACTAAAATTAATGCTTCTGTAACAATTACTACCAAGGCTGAACATATTGAAATGAACATATGAGAAAATGTTGAGGGGAAAGTTGAATTAATTCAAAAAATAGTATGTGTATACCGGTTGTCAAAAGGGTGCATCAGCAATATTTTTGGAACGGCTTACTGTCTCAAGCCAAAATGTCAATTTGACAATTTTGTCTCAAACCAAAGCCAAAATGTGCGTGCTACTACTGCTATAATAGTAATGCCTAACGGTAGTAACAGCAGCATTAATAGCAGTGCTATTAATGCTGCTGTTACTACTGTTACAATTAACAGTGATACAAAAAAATTTACTGCTCCTGCTGCTACAACTACTACTACTATGATACTAGTGCTGTTAAGGCGAAACAGTATGCAGGTGAAAATTTTGAAGGAATAGCAAAAGGGCATATTTCAAGAACGGATTTGGGTATTAAGTTGGAACTTTCAGGGAATGCTAAAAGTGGAAGATCAATTGACCAAAAGGAAATATGTGCATGCTACTATTAATGCTACTATCACTGCCACTTTTACTGCTATAACAACTAATAATACTTCTACTAAATTACTCCAACTGCTACTTCAATTGCAACTACTTATAAGGCTAAGAGTGTTAAGATGAGAATGATGTAAAAGGGCGCATCAGCAATATTTTTGGAACGGCTCACCGCATCAAGTTGAAACTTCCGGGATATCATGAGGAGGATTTTCATCTGACCAAAAGGCAACATGATGATACTACTGCTGCTAATACTGCTGCTCCTGCTGCTGCTGTTACTTCTACAACGAATACAGCACTACTACTGCTAGCACTTCTCCTACTACTACTATTCCTACCATGATACTAGTTCTATTAAGATTAAGTGTATGAAGGTGAAGATTTTGAGAGAATATTGAGGGAAAATTTAAAATACATCAAAACACACTATGTGCATGCAGATTCTCAAAAGGGTGAATCTCAAGAATGGACTCGGGTATAAAGTCGGAACTGTCAGAAAATGCTTGAACGGGAAGATGAGCTCACTACTACTAATACTACTACCATAGCTACTTTTATTACTACATCTACTATTACTACTACTACTTCTACTCCAACTGCTACTTATACTGCAACTACTTGTAAGGCTAAGAGTGTTAATATGAAAATTTCTGGAAGTATATGAATATTCAGGTTATCAAAAGGGCATATCGGCAATGTCACAGCAACAGTTAATTGAGTTCGGCTGAGTTAAAATTTCCAGGACTTGATGAGGGAGATGTTCAACTGAATAAAAGGCAATTTGTTAATAAATATTGTCTGGTTGTCAATGTTTGGTTTTTATTGCAATTTATATTCCTTTTGGCTTTCATTTATTTATTGATGGCGGTTTGTGGTTGCTTGAAACTTGAAAAATTATTTGACCTTCTTTCTGCTCATTTTTTTTAATGAAGCCCTTTACTCTTCTACAAAAAACTTATTTTGTGGAAAACTTTTTAAAATTAACTTAACAAAAAACCATGCCGGTCACTTTGTTGCTCAGTACCTGATGGAGCGAAAACTACAAAATCTTGTGGGTTCGCTTATGAGCTTAAGTGAAAACAGAAAGCTAAGATTTTAAACTTCACAACTTCAAAGTCAACCTAACTTCAAGAAAACCTTCAACTTCAGCGTCTGATTGCTGAGAAGTAGTTTTTCATTTTAACCTATGAATTCTTATTTTAGAAATGATTCTTCTGGCAATATCATAGGCAGCGCAATAGTGCCTCCTAATTTATGAGCGAAATGGACTCTATGCATTTTTTTTTTTTCATTAAGGCACTTCATGTAGAAGAAATTGTAGTGGAAATTTCGGAGGGGGATCATTCAATAGAACATCAAAAGTTCTGGCGTCTTTTTCATAGTCAAAAACGATTGTTGGACAAACAGCCCGCTCCCCTTATTCCCCAAAAGACATCCGATAAAAAATTAAGATGGCCACTTTTTTCAGCAGGTTTGTAAGGTCCAATAACTAGGTCTCAGGGGATGAAAACCCCCATCTGAGCAGTGTTTCTCGAAGAATTGTAACAAACAGTCAAATTTTGACGTAAGGAGTGAGAGTTAAGGAAGGGACAGTCTGCCTCATAGACGGGATAATCTCTGAATGTTCTAAGTTTTAATGTTTCTCCTTACTTTCAGCCGAAAAAAATAGTTTTTTTTATATTTAATTTCTGACCGTTTTCAAATCATACAAGGATATCCCCTCCCACCTCTTTCCTCGTGTAAAGATTTCCCAGGAAAACTCCCCCCGGAAACTTTCTCCTCATGGGAAACTCCCGGGTTAAAATCCCTTCAAAGAAACTTTCCGTATCTTTCTAAAAAACAAATACTATACGCAAACATCGGAAAAAGTGTTTAAGTTCGGGGGCAAAAGTATAATTCTCAAAATTTTGATTGGATATTTTTGGAGAAAAAGGAATTTTGGAGAGGAGCTAGTTGCCCTCTGATCTTTTTGGACAATTAGAAAGGGCACTTGAATCTTGATTTCCGTTGGAATGATTTTTCTCCCGATGTTCTAGGCTTATTGGTTCAGTCCGATCGCCCCTGAAAAAAAAAGAAAAAGAAAAACGACACCAAATTAAACAAATAAACACGCATCCGTGATCTTTCTATTCGCAAAAAAAAAAAAATTATAAAATTTCAGACTTTGGTAGATAGAAGACTGAAATCATTATAACATGGTTCTTTGATGTAGAAGACTGAATCATTATAATATGGTTCTTTTGATGTCTGATGTTGTATTTATTTAAACCATACCTATGGTTTTGGTAGATAGAAGACTGAAATCATTATAATATGGTTCTTTGATATGTTGAATCCGATGTTGTATTTTAATTAAGATCACTTGACTTTTTGGAGGTGCTTCCCCCTTTTTTACAAAAGTAGGTATATTTTCTCAGGCTCGTAGCTTTTGATGGGTAACAGTAAATACATTTAATTTCACATATTTTTAACCAACTTAAATAGCCTATTCTTTGATATATCAACTGTTATTAACATTCCGTTTTCTAGAGTTTCAGGTACTATTGGGCCGGGTCACTACTTACTTGTAGTTCGTATGCATTTTATTCAGAAACCATCTCATTTTCAGTTTATCCCCGTATTTTTGAACAAAACTGAGTTTCAAGTACCAAATAAGGCGGAGTCTCAGAACAGTTTTTCAGATTTTTACTCATAACTATATTTGTCTGTTGTTCAATAACAGAAAAAATGGGCTATAGTACAGTTGGGAAAATGTTCATATGACGCGACTCAATTAATCTTAGGTTTGCAGTAAGTGAACGAACACGTGAGCTAATGCTCATGCCATGCATCAAGTAAAAGTTTAAAATCCCCTTTCGGCTCAGACCAGAGGTAAGACATTTAATCGGCCTGTCAGTGAACTTTAATCAGCTTGACAAATTTAAGTCTAAAGGGCCAGTAGACCTAGCATTTTTCCAAACGAAAAACAGCCGTATTTATTTAATGGGAGCATATTTTACGCCAACTTTAAAACTAGAAAAACTGTCTCGATAAACTAAACGTGATTTGTTAATGTTTGAGAGTTTGACCCAATGAAATGGAACATTTTCCAAAAGGTGTCCGGAAAAAGGAGTTCGATAAAAATAGGATTTATCATGTGAAAAACGACCATATTCATTCAAAAGGTTGTATTTTAGGCCAACTTTCGAACTAGGAATTTTTTTTAGATTAGCACTCGTTTTGAGTGTTTCTTGCACTAACTTGTTTAAGTTTAAGAGTTAGACTAAAAAAAAAACCGAAATTTTCAATTATGAATTTTTGGAAATAGAATATAGAAGACTTGAGCTCATCCAATCTTATTAGTACACCACCTGATGTTACGACCATCATCCAATCTCGTTTAATATACCACCTGGTGGCACGACCAAAGATTTTCTCTAAGCCTCTATGTTTTACAAATATAAATATTTACTAAGAAAATGCCACCTTTCCTTTAAAAGAGCTAACTTATTCCCAAATTTGAATGCACTAGGTTTGCCCGGTCTAAAGTACAAAATCGCAGCGGTAGCAGGCTCTCAAATTCAAGCAATTTACTAAAATTGCTTATCTTTTAAGGCGTTGCATAATCCATGTTATATGTCAAATAATGAGCTTGTTTCATACTTTCACTTTGTATATATTTTTAATTGGAGAGAAAAGCGAACGAAGTTACATTATGTAGTTTGAAGTGGAAGTTAAGAAACCGACTGAACAACTCAATTTTGAAACTAAGCGTCAACATTACTCAAAATACATGAACATTGAAAGCGATCAGTTAAGAACTGTTGTCACTTTTCCAAAGTTTTTTTCTATTTAATACTGAATTTTACTATTGGATATTTTATTGTTTTTAATAAGTAAATCCCGAAAGATGTTTGAATTTAACAGCAAAACATAGCCAGTGATGAAATTTAAATAAAGGAATAGTTTTTCAGTGGATTTCCAGCACACACAGTATTTTTTGTACAAGCGCAAATAAAAAAACGGTAGGAAAATTCAAAGAATTGAATTACCACTGTAAGAAGTACGTGGGAATTTGTAAAAATCTTTGAACTTTGAAAAGAACTGTAAAGAACTTTGAGGGGACTGACAGGGGCGCCGCTCCAGCATTTTTATTGGGGGATAGGGGGCAAGAGGGGTCAGTATACGGATAATCAAGGGACGAGAACTATAAAATAACTTTTCTCCAGATTATTTGGGATGGGAGCCACTGCCCCCCCCCTGACGCCACTGGGAGCTGAACACTAGCCATCGTTCTCCTCTCTGCATATGGGCTTAAATTACTGGTGAGATTAGGGTATTTAAAAATAGGTGGAATGTTTGGCAAAGATTCAGACGGGGCGAGTACAAATAAGGGAGGGCGAAGTCATAAGAGAACATTGGTTTTCACATAAATAGCTATAAATAACTACCATGCACGTATATTTCAAATAAGTGTTTAATATATTTAGACGGTGGGGTTAGGCTAGGTATTTAATATAATACGTTCTGGGTAGCCTGCATTCCATAATTCTCTATTGTAGTTTCAATTATTTTGTTACTAAAGTATCATATTTTCATTATATTTTGGTATATTTCATTATAATTAACGTAACTTCACTTCTTGAGTGTAGACGTTATAATACATAAGTACCTCCTTTCTTTTATAGAAAAATAGTGAATCTAGTGAAACGCAAATACTTTTGCGCGTTTTTTTTTTTTTTTTTCAAACCTGAAACATCCAAGTTTGGCAAAAAAAAAGCAGCAATGAAGATTTTAAGTGCTACAATAAATCTTAAATATATAATAAACATATACAAGCAAGCAATAAAGATTTTAACAATGCAGGGGCGAATCTCCAGCATTTTTATGGAGAGGGGAAAATTTTTCTCCATGTTAATGGGTGGCTATTGCCCCTCCCCCAAAAAATACCCCTGATACTGTGTAATTTCTGACTTGATTTGAAGAATCAGGAGATAAAATTGCACAGTGAGAAGTGATGATTGTATGTTTGATAGAATCACTGTTACCCACCGTTACCAAACTCGATCAATGAACTTAAGAATACCGCCAACAATAATTATTTAAAATGCTGCACTTCTTGTTATTGCCAAAAAACACGCAAAAAGGAACTACTCAGTAATCGATAATATATACCACTAACATTTTTGTGGACTTGTACATCGGCGAACTTTAGAACATGTTATTGTAATTGCGCTTTAAAGACGTGACCTTATCCAACACTGAACTCCAAGGAGGGTTCGAGCTATTTGAAAGGAGTGAGGTAAACTATAAAAAGGCCCCTTCGTGCAAGGTCCCTATGCAAAAAAAAATCAAGGATTTTTGCGTAATTGCTATATTTCGGGAGAGGAGTGCTACTCTTCTTGCTATTGTAAAACAAAAAGGCACAAAAAGGAACAACTTAGTAATCGCCAAATACATAGCCTACCGATAACTCCTTCGCGGACTCAAGTGCAAAGCAAACATTAATATTAGGCCTGAGATACAATTAGCTTTTTTTTACCAAGCGTGTCTTAGAGGTGTATAAAATAGTATTGCGAAGTAGAAAATTGGCAAAAAAAAAAAACAAAAAAAAAAAACTCGTTAAAACAGACGTCGACAGCATCAATACAGCCGTCCATTGTAACTACAATGAAAAAAACGGCAAAATAAATTTATTTTAACACTAGCGCCGAGATGGTGGCCTATTGAACTAAATGGAAGCGTACATCCTCGACGATTTTAGCCACTTTTTTACCACTGCTGAATTTTGGTGAATTTGACGATTTTTTATCACTGCTGATGAGTGTGTTTAAAGAGGGTGTCTCACGAAAAAAACGGAACTAAATTGGAAGTCATAAATGAATTTCTTTTCCTGGGAAGGAAGAGGGCAATTGTTAAAAAAATACAGAAGAAAAAGAGCTAAGAGCTCATATTGCACTTGTGACGAGGTCAGAAGAGCCAAGAGAGAGAGCTCATATGGTATGAGCTCTGGCAAAATTCTAAGAATCAATAGATTGCTTTAAAAGGAAAATCAGAGGATTAATGGTGGTCGAGATTTAAAATAAGAGCTCTGAGTCACGAGGTCCTTCTAAATATCAAAATTCATTTAGATCCGATCACCCACTCGTAAGTTAAAAATACCTCAATATTTCCTCTTCCTTCAGCCCCCCAGATGGTCGAATTGGGGAAACCAACTTTATCAAGTCAATTTGTGCAGCTCCCTGACACGCCTACCAATTTTCATCGTCCTAGCGCGTCCAGAAGCCCCAGACTCGCCAAAGCACTGAACCCCACCCCCCTAATTCCCCCAAAGAGAGTGGTTCCAATCCGGTTACTTCAACCACACATCTACAACATTTATAAGCGATTTCGAAGATTTCCGATTTCCCCCTCCAACTCCCTCCAATGTCAACAGATCTGGTCGGGATTTGAAATAAGAGCTCTGAGACATGAGTTCCTTCTAGATATCCAATTTCATTAAGATCCGGTCACCCTTTCTTAAGTTAAAATACCTTATTTTTTCTAATTTTTCCAAATTAACCACTCCCAGCTCCCCTAAAGAGAACGGATCCGTTCCAATTATGTCAATCACGTATCTATAACTTCTGCTTATTCTTCCTATCAAGTTTCATCCTGCTCTCTCCACTCTTAGCGTTTTCCCAGATTTCCGGTTTCCATGATTTCCGGTTTCCCCTCCAGCTCCCCCAATGTCACTGGATCTGGTCGGGATTTCAATGAGAGTTCTAAAGCACAAGATCCTTCTAAAGATCAAATTTCATTAAGATCTGATCACCCGTTCGTAAGTTACAAATACCTCATTTTTTCTAATTTTCCGAATTCTCTCCCCCCCCCTTCAACTCCACCAAAGAGAGCGGATCCAGTCCGATTATTTCCGTCACCTATCTTGGACTTGTGCTTATTCTTCCCACCAAGTTTCTTCCCGATCTCTCCGCTTTAAGCGTTTTCGAAGATTACCCGTCCCCCCCCCAATGACACTGAATCCGGTCGGGATTTAAAATAAGAGATCTGAGTTACGAGGTCCTTCTAAATATGAAACTTCATTAAGATCTGATCACTCCTTCGTAAGTTAAAAATACCTATTTTTTCTAATTTTTTAGAATTAACCCTACCCCCCCCCCCAACTCCCCCAAAGAGAGCGGGTCCGTTGCAGTTATGTCAATCACGTATCTAGGACTTGTGCTTATTTTTTCACCAAGTTTCATCCCAATCCCTCCACTCTAAGCGTTTTCCAAGATTTTAGGCCCCCCCCAACTCTCGCCAATGTCACCAGATCCAGTCGGGATTTAAAAAAGAGCTCTGAGGCACGATATCCTTCCAAACATCAAATTTCATTAAGATCCGATCACTCCTTCGTAAGTTAAAAATACCTCATTTTTTCTAATTTTCAGAATTAACAAATCCCCCCCAACACCCCCAAAGAGAGCAGATCGATTCCGATTATATCAATCACGTATCTGGGACTTGCGATTATTTTTCCCACTAAGTTTTATCTCGACCCCTCCACTCTAACCGTTTTCCAAGATTTTAGGTTCCCCACCCCCGCTCACCGCAGTGTCACCGGATCCGGTTGAGATTTAAAATAAGAGCTCTGAGAAACGATATCCTCCCAAACATCAAATTTCATTAAGATCCGATCACCCGTTCGTAAGTTAAAAATACCTCATTTTTTCTAATTTTTCCAATTTAACTGTCCCCCACTCCCCTCCCCCCAGATGGTCAAATCGGGGAAAGGACAATTTCTAATTTAATCTGGTCTGGTTCCTGATACGCCTGCCAGATTTCATCGTCCTAGCTTACCTGGAAGTGCCTAAAGTAGCAAAACTGGGATAGACAGACCGACAGACCGACAGAATTCGCGATCGCTATATGTCATTGTTAGATACCAAGTGCCATAAAAACAGGGAGATGATTTGATTAGGAAGTGCTCAAAAACCAAATGTAAATTGAAGTGTCGGATGGCTGGGTCCAAAACAGCCCTTTTCTTCAACTCAAAACAAATCAAAGCCTATTTATCATAAATAAAAAATGAGTGTTAATCCAATATATGTGACCTAAACTATTATCCATAACAACCATTATAAGCTAATATGGTTCATAATATCATTACTATAAGATCTATCATGATCGACTGACATTGTGACGGTAGAATGTTTGCCACCCGGCGTGTACGCACTATACTAGCAACGATCAACAGCAATTTTGTACAATTTTGATATCAATATATACATCAAAAGAATAAGCTTTTTCTGCTGATTCCAAATATATAGGACTTATGAAGTTTATTTTGCAAAAAAAAGCTACCAGCCTGAGATAATTTCGCTGATTTTCAAAAAAGGGGGGAACCCCTTAAAAGTCACAAATTCTTAATGAAAATTGCACGATCAGATTCAGCGTATCAGAGAACCTTACTTTAGAGGTATCTATTTCCCATTATCAAAAATATGGAATTTTGATTTTTGTTTGCCCGGGGGTAATTGTATCGAACCAATGGTCCTAGAATATTGAGAGAGGGCTCATTCGAACCGACATTCAAAGTTATAATGCCCCTTTAAATTAACCAAAAAATATCGAAGGGCAACTATCCCCCTTCTACACTCCTTTCCCCCCCCCAATGTCGTCCGATCCCAATTTTGAGATAGCCATTTGCTCAGTATAGTTGAAAAGTGCTGCTATGATTTGAAAAATAGTCAGTAATTAATGTTTATTTCAAGTGACAGTCTGCTAAATAAACTTTTTCAGCAAGAACCATTCGCAAGAAATTTTCTAGGGGGAATTTTTGGCAAGGATGAAACTGTCCGGGGGGATTTTCGGTTCCCCCGGGGTATTTTACATGGGAGGAACTTTCCATGGAGAAATTTTCCAAGGGTAAGGAATTTTCCCAGTATTATTTGAAAAACGATCAGAAATTAAATTTAAAAAACATGTTTTTCAACTGAAAGTAAGGAGCAACATTAAGCTTAAAACGAACAGGAATTGTTTAGGGGGAGGGGTGGATAGAAATAAAAAAGGCAAAGAAGAATGACTGGCTGCCCACCAATCACTTTTGACTCTTAGAAAGGATATTGGGAAAAAAGTCAAAATTTAAAGAAAAAACACAGAGTTGAAGGGGTGCTGCAACACCCCTTTATAAGCAATAATTATTGGTCGGTTTGAGTTTTAATGATATTCTTTACTTTAATTTGAAAAAGAAGGTCTATAAATTAAAGAATGTGACTGATTTTTAGTTATTTATTTTAATTCAAATTGAAATACAACTGTATAGTCACCCTCAATATGAGCTCATTCTGAAGCTAGACAGCGCTGGAGACGGTTCTTGCACTCCTCATAGCACAGCTGGATCTCCGATATCAGAATAGGCATCAGCCAGTGAATTACAGCCATTTGAATATTTTCAACTTTCTTAAAATGAGGTTATTTTTCAACCTCGGGAAGAGAGAAAAGATACAAGGACTAAAGTCAGGTAAATAAGGAGGCTGAAGAGCCACAGGGATATTTGTACTGCCAAAAACCTATTTATTGAAATTGGTGTGTAAGAAGGAGCATTACGGGCGTCGTTATACAACGCCCAATTGTTCTTGATGTTTGGTTTTACACAAATCGCACTTTTTCGAAGTTTTCCAAGAATCCCCCGTAAAAGTGTTGATTGACCATTTGGTCTTGAAGTATAAACTGTTTGTACGCGATTCCGTGGATACTGTTTTTCCGTGGATACTATATTGTTGGCGATTCCACGGCCGCTATTTCTCTAAGTCTGATAGGACAAACAGCCTCCATCCTGTTATGTGTTAGTAGAAATATTTGAATCAATTCTTGGTAGTATAGATTTCTTTGTGAGTGTCTTCTTTCTTTTTTCTTCTTTCTTTTTTTTGTCTTTTCATCTACTCCATATTGAACCCTTGTGTGTTTTTTGGGAAATAAAGATACTGATTGATTGATTGATTAAAAACAAAATTTCCGTGCATTTGATCTTCGACTTCTTCATTATGGCTTTTTGGGCCTTGGAGAGGTTGAAGTGCGTCACTCCATGCATGCTCTGGCGCTTGGCTTTTGGGATATACTCTAACAGCGAATATTTGTCACCAGCAATGATACGTTCCAAAATGGGGTTATCTTAAGTTGAATCCAAAACGTTAAGATATCTTTACCTCCTGGTGTGCTTTTGGCCTTACAAAAGGTTTTTTGGAACCCTTTTTACGCAGGTTTTTCTCTACTCCTAATTCATTGGTTAAAATCTGGTGAAAAAGAAGACCTTTCATTTCATGAGTCAAATTCAATCGACTCTCAACCCTCTGAAAATGCCTTAAATCACCGAAAAACTAGGCAATGGACAAAACACTATCTCCGTTGGCCTTCTGAAGTTTAGAAAGACTTTTCGTTGCACTTTGATAAGTCGGTTGAAAAACCTGATAGTACACCGGTGCTCGAAATTGATGTCACTCCTCGTTAGAATAATAGTTAGAACAGTTTCAGAAAAAAAATCACAATGGACAGCCAGATGACTCGAACCAGATCAAAGCCATCAGCCATATTATAGTGCATATTGAAGGTGGATCACATGCTCACCTCCCACCCATCCAGGCACCGTACAGCCAGAGTTGCCAAACTGAACGCTACAATGCCAATTTCATTTGTTTATTCAAGCACCCCAAAATAGACAATCCTACGGACTATATATTATAGACTATCTCGAGAATATTAAGATGCCAAGGGGAAAATAAGATTAAAGGAACCTTACCTTGGTGAGGGCATCACCTGCAGAAAGGAAAGGCTTATGAACCCTCCACTCCCCAACGAATTGTTAAAAGGACCACCAACGCGAGAAAAAAAAAAACTTGTATCAACTACAGCCATCCTTATAACACCAAGGAGTAAGGGATAGTGCATTGACGGTAAGAGGTGTGCCTCAAGTCCCACCTTCCTTGAAAAGTTTGCACTAAAGCACTTGTATAGTGTTATGACCCTTCTTAGGGGAAGTGGTCTGAACGCACTAAGCTCGAGCTATAGGCTTTGACAAAGAGTCAATTGTCTGTTATGAAGCATTGCCAAAGGTATGGTTGAACACATTCAGTAGTACATATTTGCAACAAAAAGTGCACGACTCCTTGATTAGACCAGTGAAAAGCAAACCTGCGATCATAATTACGCTTAATTTCAAATTTCACACGATATTACTTACTCAATTACCATTATTGTCTTTAGATTAGAATATACAAAGAAGGGTGAAGGCTCTGGAAAATCTTCAAACTTTATTGCCGATGTTGGCTTTGCAGCCAAATTCTCATGTAAATGCATTGCTACCAAACCATATACTGAATATTTGGGCATTTTTTTAAGCAAACCTAACTTCACTTCTTGGGTGGGGTAGTTATAATACATGAGTACCATATAAGTTTTTCGGACACCTTGTGGGGCCATGGGCGGAAAGAGTACAATACGGGTGTATCCCACGAATCCACTTTGTCACTGAAGATAGCCAACAGATCTAAGGATTTCTGAAACAATGAGCCCTTTCCCAAACTTCTGTCGTCGGTTCTTCTAACTTATATGATGAGGCAGAAAGGAAAAACCACTTTAAATGTTTAATAGCACTTATTAAAAAACGTCCTCTAAGTTCAGCAGCAGTCAATGAACAAAAATAAACTCCTTTTCATATAGGGTGGGGGGATCCTGTATTTGGCACGGTGGAAAAAAGTCGAATTTCCTCCACCTGATTAGAATTCAATTTAAGTTCCCGCTATGGTAAACCCCACATTTACGCAAATTTTGAGCGTTGACATTCTTTTTCCTTTTTTTACTTGCCACCTGGCATACGCTATTTGCGGAGAAACTCTTAGAGACTAGAAAACTCAACTTCATGCCTCCATCCTGCCTGCCCGTAATTAACAAAAAAGTGTTTCTGCTGGAACTTAAAGAGCGAAAATGGACCTTAAACGAACTATAATTACTTTTTCGCAGCTTAGTTAACACATATCAATAAAACTGGCTAAAATTAAGCGATTCATGAGTTTCCTATATCTGTAGGGTAAATTCCAAATGAGGAGTTTATCTATCTTAGAAAGAAGTTGAGTTGAGGGTAAAGATCATGATAAGGGCTTTTTGCTGTCTTTTACCCTGCTTAAATGTTTACGAGCTCTAGTCTTTACTTTTTACTATTTCTAAGGCTTAGAAAACTGCATACAAGACGTGCATATACCTATCTCATTCCTGGTGAGCCACATTAGGATTTTTATTTAAAATTTAAATCTACTAGCCCACTATCTAAACTCGGTAAAATTGGGTTGATTTTTTGGGTTCGCCATTATTTTATTATGTTAGGGAAATGAAACTAGGGAAATCAAACTATAGCAGGTTAATCGGAAAATGTGTTTTCTATTTAAACTCAAATACTTTTCAAGATAGCCAGGGTAAAGTTTATATTGACGACTATTCACGAAGCTAAGAAAGAAACTTACCCCTATGGTCAGAATTGCATCCTGAATCCAAATTCAGGGTGGGCTATATTCCAATTTAGGGTAGGCTATATATTTGCACATTACGGTAGGGCGGGTAAGGTTCATTTCTGACAAAAATGAATGTTAAATTTGGATTCAGGATGTGATTCTGACTAAAGAGGTAAGTTTATTTCTTAGCTTCCTGAATAGTCTTTTAATATGAACCTAACCTTATAGTCTAAAGTCCTCATCTTGAATTTTACCAGAAAAAGTTCAAAGATGTAATAAAAATTACCTAATTCTATTTTTGCAGATAAGCCGACGAAAAGTAAAAGCAAATCCTCATTTTACACACTTGGAACCGACGATGAAACTAGTAGATCCACTACTCAGCATAGCGGGTATGCATAAGCACTCGTCATTTTAACCTTAAGGCCACATAACAAACATCTAAGCAAAATGTTGTTTATTACATAGTTTACATAAAATAAGCTTCTTCAAAGGTCACCTAGGTAGCGCATTAGCGCAGCTTCAAGTAAAGAGCGAAGGGATTCCATGTTTAGGCATCAGTTTAATGGTTAGCCCGTCCTAAAACTACTGCTACTACTACTAACAACTAAACGCATCACCAAGCCACCAGAGGCCGACACAGCTATGCACGCTCCTTCTCCATCCCAACCTATTCAAAGCCTCCCTCTTTACACCCTCCCAAGAAGTTCCCGTTTCCTTTAAATCTTTCGTTATGACATCCTCCCTCCCCAGACGAGGACAACCTACTTTCTGTTTAGGCTTAGACAGTTGGCCGAAAAGGACAATCTTTGGCAATCTATCATCTTTCATCCACAGAGCCTGCCCCAACCATTTCAACCTTTCTTTCGCTATAGCTCTAGAAAGCGGGATTAAACCACACTTTTCGTACAGAATATTGTTTGAAATACGGACCAGTCATCCGGGTACCCAGAACAATCTGTAGACAGTTTCTCTGGAAAACAATCTAGTAAATTTTCATCCGCTTTTCGGAACACCCATGCTTCAGAGCCATATTTGACCACTGCAATCACTGTACCTTCCAAAATTCTAATCTTGGTTTGCAGACTTTCCTTCCTATTCCTCCAAACTTTTTTTAATTGTGAAAAAAAAACACCCTGAGCCTTGGCTATTCTACTTTTAACATTTTCATTGCTCCCACTGTCTTTACTAATAATACTACCAAGGTAAGTGAAGCTGCCCATCTGATCAATCTTTTTGTTACTACACGTAACCTTTTCATCGTAACTTATTCCTAGCCCTAGTGAAATTAAAATATTAATTTTCAAACCTATTCTAGCACCCTGATCTTACAATACCTCAAAAAATGCATTTATTTTGCTCACACTTTCATCTAGTTGCTTAAATTGTCAGCATAATCTAAGTCCAGGAGAGTTTTTCCTCCCCATTTAATTCCTTGGTATCTCATTGCCTTTCCTGTGCTGCTTAAGACAAACTCCATTAAATGGTCCATATAAAGGGGAATAGAACACAACCCTGCTTAACTCCTGATATAATACAAAACCAGCTGCTAACCTCATTTCCTACCTTAATCGCAGCAGTATTATTTTCGTGCATAGTACTAATCACTTTAATGTATTTGTCTTATATATCATATGATGATAAGACTTTTTCTAAAGCTCTTCTATCAACAGAGTTCTGTCAGATCTATCAGAGTTCAACAGAACTTCTATCAACAGCTCATAATCTATAAAATTGATTACCAAAGGTGTTTGACAACTAAGGCACTTCTCAATTATTAGACTAAGAGTTGTCTAACTCTTAGACACCTCAATCAACCGCAATGTTCTTCTCTTAAAATTTTGTCTACTGAATCTCTCAGTCTAAAAAGTATCATATTACTAAGTTTAATGCCTCGATAATTAAAAACTCAATCTTATCACCTTTCTTATACAGTGGTTTAGTTAAGGTTTTCCTAAACTCGTTCATTGGGGCAAGAAAATCATACAATTTGTTGGGAATCAGGGAGTGCTAGGAAGCTTAGAAATGGGCCAAAAACTTTTTGTTTCCGACTAGCTCTATTTCGACCGAGCTCAAATACTCTTCGGGAAATTCTTTTCCGAAGATTCTATTTGGACCCAACTCATCAAACTACCCTGACTGCAATATCTTGGGGAAGTCTCTGGAATGGAGTTGAGAATTTCAGATCTTGTTGGAGAAAGGAAGTGGGGCAAGGGACATTCAAAATTAGTGTTGGACGGAGAGGAGAGCTAGCCAGATTTTGTTTCCACGCCAAACAAAAATAATGTTTTTTGCACTAGAAACCCCTATTAAAATTATGATTTACGCCTGTTTAAGTAGTAAGATCAATGAAAAGAACCTACTTACTGCAATGTTTTCAGAACGACACATCTGAAATGAAATATCTCAGGAGCAGCTATGGGTATAAAATTGTAACTTCCAGGGAAGGGTGAGGGGTGAGGGGGATCATGACAGGCTGTTACTGGTAGTAAGCTTAATTATGACAGCTGGTAGTTAATTATGGTGATAGTAGTAGTAGTAGTAAGTAGGACGGTACTGACCCTTAAGGTCCAAACCAGCGGTGCTGATCTCCGTTTCGTGGCCCTTTAGCCAGGAAGTTCAATGGGGGGCTGGGGGCCAGCCATCCCCCATTTTTCCCCAGATTTCTCCCGGTAACCATTTAAAGCTGGGTCGACTCTGGCTGAGCTTACAGAGTCACACCGCTGATCCCTGTCCCAAACCAAATAACTGACTATGCTGGGGATAGAGCCCGTGCTTCTTGGACAAAGAATTCTCAAACAAGCGCACCAACTACTTAGCCAGGACGACTTCCTGGTAATACTTGTCCGAAGAATTTAAAAAAAGTTAGATATAGTTTATCATAGTGTTTTTAGGTGATTCTTAGGTTACCTACATAGCACCCCTATTCCTGCAATGATGATTGAATTTGGGTTGAGTACCCTTAAGTTACGACGAGATAAGTCACTTTTGAAGTACTTCACTAAGAAGGCTAGTTTAGATGAGAATCTAATTAAAATAGAAATAATAAGTAATTACAATATGGATATTAGATTTCAGAATAAGAATATTCCTGCTTTTTATAGATGTATTGATTTACTTTCTAGTGAGTGGCCAAATATAACAGCAATTAATGAGATTTTCTTTGGGGATTGTGTATTACATACACCATGGGTAAGGAAGGATAATGTGTATTTTTTTATGCCTGACCGTGGTAATGATGATTATATGAATTTAAAACATAACTGGTTAGACTGACTGACCATTCAAGAGACCATATACAAATTTTCTATGATGGATCTAAGTCAGATAAGGGTGCTGGTTGTACAGTAGTGATCCCCAGTATGTCAGTTTCTTGTAGCTTCAAGTTACCAAGTGGCCTATCTATTTTTTCGATTGAGATGATAAATTGCATAAGACTTTAGGTTTTATCAAGTCATATGGACAAGCATGGAGTTGGATGACTTGTTCTGACTATATCAGCCCTTAAGTACCTAATAAATGAACATGACCCTAGTCGTCAGATAACTTATAGTATTTACCAAATTGTTAGGTCATTAGAGTGAGTGGGGAGTAATATACTTCTGGTTTGGATCCCAGCTCATGTTGGAATTGCTGGAAATGAATCTGCTGATAATATGGCTAAGTGGAGTATTCTGAATGGCCAGAGTATAATTGTAAAACCCGCACAAAGTGAATATATAAAATGTATTCATAATGTATTACGTCATAGGGAGACTAATGATTACATTAAAAATTTTGCAAATCTAATTTTAGAGCTTTATGACTATAGGATACCATCTGATGGACTGATACATGATATTGCTGCTACTATTTTCAGACTGAGGACAGGTCATGCCAAAACATGTTCATTTTTACATAAATGGGGTAGGGCTTGCTCCCTTTATTTTGGTATTTTATTTGGTATGAGTATGATGATGTTAGACATACCCTAATGAAGTGTAAGAAATATGAAACACAAAGAAATGTTTTTAGAAATTTAATTTTAAAGTATTATGGTGCATTTACAAAGAGATTAATCCTAGGTCATGCAAAGTCCCCTAAGTGGGCTCATGGAAAGGCTAAATCCTTATTGACTATTACATAAAAAAAACTAGTTTTTCTAACTGAATGTAAGGAGCGACATTAAAACTTAAAACGAACAGAAATTACTCCGTATATGAAATGGGTTGTCCCCTCCGCAATCCCTCGCTCTTTATGCTAAAGCTTTTAATTGTTTTAAAAAGCAGAATTGTGGTAAAGAGTCAAACTTTAGCGTAAAGAGCGATGGATTGCGGAGGGGACAACCCATTTTTTTTATTATTTTTTATTAGAATTTTTTATTAGTAAAAAATATACGTAACTTAAGAATTAACTTACGTAACAAACTTTTATATTCTTAAATTTTTATTATGTATATGAGGGGGTTTGTACCCTCGTTAATACCTCGCTCTTTACACTAAATTGTAAGTTTTGTGCCGATTCTTTAAGAATGACCCCTGAATCAGAAAGGCCGTAGAATAAATAATTGAAATTACTAAAAATACTATAGCATAAAGAGCGAGGTATTTATCTCCTCCTAAATACCTCGCTCTTAATGCTAAAGTATTTTTAGAACCCCTCATATGCGTAATAATCTCTGTTTGTTTTAAGTTTCAATGCTACTCCTTACTTTCAATTGAAAAAACTTTTCCATGTTTATTTTTTCATTTTTTTTTTATAGTAATTTTAGAAAATCCTGCGCCCTTTTCATTGAATTTTTCTTCTCCCATGACATATTTCTCCAAGGAAAGCTCTTCCCACATAGCCCTCTCCCCTCAACCCCACCCCCAAAACCAAAAAAAAAAATCCACTGTACACTTCCCAACAACCATTATTATATGTAAACACTGGTCGAAGTTTGTAACTTGCAGCCCCTCCCCCAGGGAATGTGGAGGAGTAAGTCATTCCCAAAGACATAGTTTTTATGGTTTTTGACTATGAGGAACAAAATGGCTATCTCAAAATTTTGATCTGTTGACTTTGGAGAAAAATGAGCGTGGGAGGGGGCCTAGGTGCCCTCCAATTTTTTTGGTCACTTAAAAAGGGCACTAGAACTTTTCATTTCCGTTAGAATGAGCCCTCTTGCAACATTCTAGGACCACTTGGTCGATACGATGACCCCTGGGGAAAAGAAAAAAACAACAACAAACAAATAAACACGTGATTTGTCTTCTTGCAAAAAATACGATATTCCACATTTTTGTAGACAGGAGCTTGAAAATTTTGCTATAGGGTTCTCTGATACACCGAATGCGATGGTGTGATTTTCGTTAAGATTCTGTGACTTTTAGGGGGTGTTTTCCCCTATTTTCTAAAATAAGACAAATTTTCTCAGGCTCGTAACTTTTGATGAGAAAGACCAAATTTGATGAAATTTATATATTTAAAATCGGCATGAAAATCCGATTCTTTTGATGTATATTTTAGCATCAGAACTCCGTTATTTAGAGTTTCGTTTACTATTGAGCCGGGTCGCTCCTTACTACAGTTCGTTACCACGAACTGTTTGACTAAAAATATATAAAATATTAAAATCTGCATAATATTTTATAATTTTTGTTTCTATATTGAATTTTTGTATGACTTATTTTATTGTGTAATTTTATTTTGTTCTGTTCTTTTTTTCTAGCTGTTTTTAAATTAGTTAGTTGTTTTAAATTAGGTAGCTTGTATATTTCTACTAGATATGTTATGTGGCCATACCAGGATAGTGAAGCGATATGCAGATTAATGTCAGTGATTAAATCAGGAACACTCAGTACAACGCTCTAGTACAACCCCACAATATTTTTAGGTGTCGACGTAGCCTCTGCCACATAAAGATCTCTATAATATTCAAAGTGACGTGACTCCACTTAAAGCCCAATATTTAATAGAGGATAGCGCATGTACGAGCGGTTGATTCGCTCAAACGTCAAGTAAACAACAACAACAATACATGATTCAATATTTCTTGGGAACGAAGATTCACGGCTCAAGGGATCAAGTTGAAACTTTATAGGAAAATTCCAGAGGAAGCGGAAGAAGTTAATTTAAAATTTTGGAAGATTAAGGGTAGTTTACCAAAGGCAATAATTGTCTAAAGAAAAGTTTGGTTGTATTCATCCTTAGTGCTTGAAATGCCAACCCCTTAAGCACTGGAAGAAGAAGCCCGGAGGACAGAGAAAGACATGGTTATTGACAGTTAGAGCTGACCTCCAGCCATTGGGATGTTTCAAATAGCACGGGCATCGCTGGAATAGACAATGGACTCAGTTGATCCAGCCAGCCGCAATTGAAAGAGAACGATGGAGGGACGCTTGTCGGCAAATTCGGGGTGCCATGATGGGCCTGGAAGGCTCAACGTGACCCAAGTACAAGTAAGTAAATAGCACGAGATATTATTTTTCTTTATGTTGATCTGCTAAAAATTGCGAGCCATGAAGACCCTTAATTCAAGTTTCAGGAACCAAAGGAACTTCAACCAAAAATAAGTCTGGTTGGTCATTAGCTCCCTCCACTTCCTCCTAATGATTCAAATATAGTCCAGATTATGCATAATGAACCAGATGTTGATGAAAAATCAGTAAAAGAAATATAAGCACACCCACAAAAATAGCTGGCTTTTGTCTATAGCCTAAGACAAAAAGAGCCAAAAAATATAGAAATCAGCTCAAATCTGAACTTCTGACTCTCATTAAAGCCTTTGTTCACCTATATCAAGCACTTTGTTCTGAAATATTACAGATTTTTTTTTTAAGTGTTTGGCTACTACATATAGGTTTGTTTGGAAAGTGATTGTTTACCCAGTATGTAATTATCCGCAAATATTTTGAATGAAATTACCTCTATCCAAATACAGCAACCCTCTCTTCAATCCAGAAGTGAGACATATGCATCACTTCTGGAGTAATTCAGCCAATCCAATACAGCAACTCTTTGTACAGCCGACATTTCATCTACTACTTACATATGCATATGCTTACCATAACCTTAGCAACTCACGAATGCCTAACCCAGTGCCTCTAAAACTTATTTAGACACTGTGTACCCTTTTTACCCACAAAACATTTGAGGTAACCCTTCTCAGTTATTGGTACTAAGTAAACTATAGCTCAAATATAAAAATATTGCCAGTCCTAGAGTTAAAGGGCTGTCTTAGTTTTTGTTATCTCCAAGGAGTACTCATATCACAGTTTGAGAGCCGCTGGTCTAACCTATAGTCAAAGTTAGCATACGCATGATTTCTCACGCTTTCATCCTATCTGAAATCTATGCAAAATGTAAGGAGCTTGAAGAGAAAAGTAAGAAAAATATCATACATAAAACAACGGCTTCATTAGGGTACCAGATCCCCTATGTTGTAGATAAATTTAATCTTCCTGAAGTAATTCCAAAGAATCGGAATATGCAGACTTACGAATAACAGGTTCGTTTTTAATTTTATTTTATTTATATTTGCACTGGGATGCCTTCTACTATTTTGCTCTGCTCATTCTCATTCTTTTTTTCGTCTGTCGCTGCTTGTTTTCTGACTTTGTTCTTAATTTGTCCGAAGATGTGTTACTATGAAGCGTTTATGTATCTTACCGTCTAGGTATGTAGCGATCTAGGTAAGTTCTCAACATCTCATACAGACACATTAAGCTCTGCTCTTCATTGGCTAGAATAGAAACTTTGTTATAACTATTTCTATTAATGAAGATGTTCCTCAACTACTGTCGAAATTAATATATCTATGAAAAACTATCAAAATTAGCAGCCTATATCAATGAAAAGCCTAACTTTTATTTATCTAAAACCTGACCCCCATCTAAAAGTATGAAGAACTTGATAAAAAAAAGGTAAGAAAAGGTATTGGTCAATGTTGGTATTACCTGAACAATTGTTTTGTGTCATGAAACTATCGTTAATAGATGCATTTTGACTTTTGGAACATCTTTTCTCTCTTGCAAAACTACCACGAACTCACCGTTATGGAGTTATTCCGGCCCAAATATTCTTGTATTTATACATACAGAATTGCAATTATTTCCGTTTTTGTTGATCGGATATTTGAAATCACAAATGTGTAATAGTTTAGAAACAAATTTGGGCAAATTTGGGCTATATATTTGCATATTAGGGGGGTAGGGGTAAAGCATAACATATATTAAATACGTGAACTAACCATTGCTGTATTTAATATATGCTATGCTTTACCCCCCCCCCCCCCAATATGCAAATATATAATAACTCCATAACGGTGAGTCTGCGGTAGTTTTGCAAGAGAGAAAAGATGTTCCAAAAGTCAAAATGCATCTATTAACAATAATTTCATGACCCAAACCAATTGTTCAGGTAATACCAAGGTATTTTCATTTACCCCCTCCCCTCCCCAAAAAAAAGAATTCTACACTACAGCTGGTATAACTTTGGGTCAAATGGTACAGTTTCTAATATTACAAATACAGAAGAGAGAATAATGAAGACTCTTTTCCCCAAGACAGTGAATCAACAAACCATATTTGAATATTTCGGCCCTATATCTAAGGGCCGTCTTCAGCAAAGAAAATAATAAACAATAACACACTTACTATAAAAGTTCTTGGTTAAAAATCCATTTTCTTAAAATAGCCTAGGCATCATTAATTCTTAACGAAAGTTCAGCCAAGACTGTGTGATAAAAGCTAATATTTTATAAGCTATAAAGGTTCATTCATTTCACTAACTGTATTTATTAAATATTGGAATAATTTCTTATTGCAATGTTTGCCTTCTCTGCAGCTAATCTTGTAGTTCTTTTAGGATTGGAATATTTTTTGTTGGTTCCTATTTTTGTCTTATTTTGAATTAGATTATTGTGTATAACTAATTTTGTGTACATAGGTTTCTAATACCCTTCATACATACGCATGCCCTTCACTTAGCACAAGCACGCTTGTCTAAACCAGCAATACTGGGAGGGTAGGTTTTCAAAATGCCCATGATACGTGCAAACCGTGTTCACTCCCTGAAAATAGTTATTTTGAAAAATAATGTGGAAGTTCTTATGCGAGAGCAACAAATATCTTAAGATTTATACTACTTTTAATATGAAAGCCGTTGAGTACTTTGGGAAGCCTCGGAAAAGATACATTCGCATACAAAAGAACTTTTGTGTTACCTTTAAAAATTTTCTGCTAAATACAGAATTTGGAAGTTTTTTACGAAGGAGGAAAGTTTCGAAGATTCCTTTACATAGATGTAAAAGAAATGGAGTTCTCCAAAACTAAGAAGGTTTCTAAAGTAGCGATACAAAACTTATCTTCAATTGTGTTAAATAAAAACAACAATGTTTTTCAACAGAAAGTAAGAAGCAACATTAAGACTTAAATCGAATAGAAATTATTCCGTATATGAGTGGGATTTCCTTTTCTTCAACCCTTGCCATTTATGCTAAAGTCTTCAAGTTCTTTAAAAGTACTTCTCACTTGAATTCGACGGCCCCTGCATTACAACAGACCTTTTTAAAGAATTTAGACAAAAGGTCAAATTTTAGCGTAACGAACGAAGTTTGAAGAAGGAAAAGCCCCCCTCATATACGGAATAATTCCTGCTTGTTTCAAGTTTTAATGATGCTTTTTACTTTCATTTGAAAAAAGTTTTGTATTTACTTCTGGTAGTTCTTTAAATAATATCAGGAAATCCTTTTTCCAACCCCGTATAAAATTTACCCAAAAAAATAGCCCTCAAAATCTTCCCTACCACCCTATCCCCTGGGACTTTGGGGGTGATATCCTCCCCAAAGACATAGTCATTAGACCTTTCAATGATAGTGAATCAAAAGGCTGTCTTAAAATTTTGATCGGATGTCTTTGGTGAAAAATCGGGGCGTGAAAGGGAGACTAGTTGCCTTCCGATCATTTTTGTTACTTAAAAAAAAAAAAAACACTAGAACCTTTGATCTCTATTTGAATGAGCACTCTTTTGATCTTCTGGGACAATTGATTCCAAAAAATCACCTCGAAAAAACAAGAGCTAAGAGCTCATATGGCACTTGTGACGAGGTCGGAAGAGCCAAGAGCCAAGAGCTCATATGGCATGAGCTCTAGCAAAATTCTAAGAATCAATAGATTGATTTAAAAGGAAAATCAGAGGCTTGCTGCCGATCGGAATTTAAAATAAGAGCCCTGAGACACAAGGTCCTTCTAAATATCAAAATTCATTAAGATCCGACCATATACTCGTAAGTTAAATATACCTCATGTTTTCTAATTTTTCCTCTCCTTTTAGCCCACTAGACGATCGAATCGAGAAAAAACAACTTCATCAAGTCAATTTGTGCAAGTCCCTGACACGCCTACCAATTTTCATCGTCCTAGCACATCCAGAAGCACCAAACTCGCCAAAGCACTGGACCCCCTAACTCCCCCAAAGAGAGTGAATCCATACCGGTTACGTCAACCACGTATCTACGACATTTGCTTATTCTACCCACCAAGTTCCATCCCGATCTCTCCACTCTAAGCATTTTCCAAAATTCCTGGCTTCCCCCTCCAGCTCCCCCCAATGTCACCAGATCTGTTTGGAATTTAAAATAAGAGCTCTGAGACATGAGTTCCTTCTAAACATCAAATTTCAGTAAGATCTGGTCACCCATTCTTAAGTTACAAATACCTCATTTCTTCTAATTTTTCCGGAATAACACCCCCCCCCAATTCCTCCATAGAGCGGATCCGTTCCAATTATATTAATCACGTATCTAGAACTTGTACTTATTCTTCCCATCAGGTTTCATCCCGATCCCTCAACTCTAAGCGTTTTCCAAGATTTCCGGTTTCCAAGATTTCTGTTTTTCCCTCCAGTCCCTTAGGTCCATGGATCCGTTTTGAATTGAGCATCTGAGACATAAGATCTTTCTACAAATCAAGTTTCATTAAGATCCGATCACCCATTCGTAAGAGAAAGATACCTCAATTTTCTCGTTTTCCAAGATTTCCAGTTTCCCCCCCCCAACTCCCCCAATGTCAACGGATCTGGTCGAGATTTAAAATGAGAGCTCTGAAACAAAAGATCCTTCTATATACGAAATTTCATTAAGATCTGATAACCCGTTCGTAAGTTACAAATACCTCATTTTTTCAATTTTTCCAAATTACCCCCCCCCCCCCCCAAATCCCCCAAAGAGATTGGATCTGGTCCGGTTTTGTCAGTCTTGTAATCTTTGACTTGTGCTTATTCTTCCCACCAAGTTTCATCCTGATCTTTCTACCCTAAGCCTTTTCCAAGATTCCCCCCCCCCCAACTTCCCCAATGACAGTTGATCCGGTCGGGATTTAAAATAAGAGATCTGAGTTATGAGGTCCTTCTAAATATGAAACTTCATTAAGATCCGATCACTCCTTCTTAAAAATACTTCATTTTTTCTAATTTTTCAGAATTAACCCTCCCCCAGCTCACCCAAATAGAGCGGATCTGTTCCAGTTATGTCAGTCACGTATCTAGGACTTGTGCTTATTTTTTCACCAAGTTTCATCCCGATCCCTCCACTCTGTGTTTTCCAAGATTTTAGGTTTCCCCTTCTAACTCCCCCAATGTCACCGGATCCGGTCAAGATTTAAAATAAAAGCTCTGAGACACGATATCTTTCTAAATATCAATTTTCATTAGGATATGATCACCCGTTCATAAGTTAAAAATACCTATTTTTTCTAATTTTTCCAAATTAACCGTTCCCCCACTCCACCCCAGATGGTCGAATCGGGGATAAGACTATTTCTCTTTTAATTTTGTCTGGTTCCTGATGCGCCTGCCAAATTTCATCGTCCTAGCTTATCTGCAAGTGCCTAAACTAGCAAAACCGGGACCAACCGACAGACAGACTAACAGATCGACAGGATTTGCGATCGCTATATGTCACTTGGTTAATACCAAGTGACATTAAAACGCACCCATTAAGATGGCTTTTTGACAAAAAATGTAAAATTCCGTATTTTTGTACAGAGGAGCTTGAAACATCTGTAGTTATGTTCCCTGGTATGATAAATATGATGCTGTGATTTCAGACTCGTAATTTTAATTATACGATTTTCATAAAGTTCGCTTGACATTTTAGGGGTATTTCCTCCTTTTTTCAAGAACTGAGCAAATTTTTCCAGGCTCTTACTTCCGAAATTCGATGGAAAAAAGTCTTCAGAAAAACCTTAAGCAGAAGCGGATTGTGAATTCGGAGCTCAGGATCTGAGTTCTGGTTCAGTAGGCTATTTGAAATTCGGAGAAGAAAGTTATATCAGTGTCACGTATTTTCATGGTATCGAATCAAAATTTCATTGTTTTTTTTTTTTTTTTTGTTTTTTTTTTTTTTCAAAAAGAAAATAATCAGTTATGTTCTCCTTGGTCCAATTTTTTTCTCTCGTGCCATTGCATAGAAAGAATGATTTCATTTTCCAAAAAAAAAATAGTATTCACCCAACCACGAAAGCCGTTCCTAGGGATAATGGTGCCAGGGAAAAAATTTATTGCAGTGCCTCCTTCCCGACAAAAACATAAGCTAAAAAGCCGAATCAAAATAAAAAATTTCAGCAGAATCGGCAATCTCCAAGCTGCGCCCCCCGCCCATTGTGGTGCCCAAGGTGGCCTCCCGCCCTAGGAATGACTCTAAAATGGCCCCCTAGGAACCACCTTTATTACAGCCACTAGGGCCAAGCGCCCAACATCGTTTTGGACCAAAATCTCAAGATTGCAATTTGTATTAGGATGCCCAAGAGGTATCAAAATATACCTGGTGGGGTAGCAAGTGCTTTATTACTTGGGCTATAAAGGAAGTTTGAAGAAAGGGGAAGCTTCACCCTTATTCCTGCATGTTTCTATAACTTTTCAGTCTAATCTCTTTAGTCACTGCCATTTTTGTCTGCATTTAACTTGATTTTTTATTTAATTGTGAGTTTTGTATGTTTTAACTTCGAATTTTGATTCATTGTGTTAAAACAATATTATAAAAAACTTATTATAGAAAAAACGGTTTTAGTCTAATTCTGCAACAAGAAAGAACCTAACAAAATAAAGTAACATAGTATTTCCGTCCTTTAATTATTAAAATCTAATAAAACCGTTGTTGACGATGGCAAACATGAGATAGGGCGAAGAGCAAATACTCGCCATGGACCGAAGTGGATGGAGGAGGCAGACGTCACTCTCTACGCCGAGCAGTGCCCGGCAGGAGACTTAACTCAAGTAAGTCGAAGTAAGTCAATAAAACCGACAGATTTTTATCTGAAAAGCAAACTTTGATAATGTGATGCAAAAAATTGCTTAGAACCTTTACTCTTCTATGTGTATTTTAACTTGTGTATGTGTATATTTTACATTGTATATATTTTAACATGTGTATTTTAACAAAAGATAATATTGCTACAGTTAATATCGTGTGAAATTTTAAAATGAATGTAATTGTGATCACGGGTTTGCTGTTTTGCTGGCTTGATAAAAAAATGTGTACTTTTTGTTGCACATAAATCTCTGGTATTGACTCCTCACGTGCGTTTTTGTCAACGTCATAGCTATTGGTCCTACCTAAGTGCAGGGTGGGCCCAAGGCGTAGTTTAAGGGTACATGCCCCTCTTCCCTCAAAAGGCTGAAAGTTGCACTAATTATAGGGTCAAAGGTGTTAAAAATATTTATGGGAAGCACAATTTTATTGGTGCCCCCAAACATTAATTATGTATCCCCCTTGCCTGAATACATCCATACCTGCAGCCATAACTTCAAATAGCACTAACAGGATGGGGGTGGGGATAAATTTCCCCTGGGAAAGTCAAAACAATACAAGTATTTTTTAGCCAGTTTTCCTCTGGGAGGCAGAACTAGAGGCACAAAGCTGTGTGCGTACACCTATAACCCACAATACATAGCCCTTTATTTGGTAAAAAAAAATCAAGATTTTCCAAATAGAAGTAAAGAACGAAATTAAATCTTAGAAATTATTCCGTATATGAGGGTGGCTACCTCATCCTCGGCTCCTCGCTTTTCACCCAAAATATTCTATTTCTTTTGAAATACGTAAATTTGAAATGCGGCAGTTCAAATTCAACTGTCCTCGTGTTTGAGCAGTCGTTCTTAAGAAAACCGAGACCTATAGTCCAACTTTAGCGCAAAGAGCGGGGTATCAGGGAGTAGAGAAGAAGACATTTACCTTCATATACGTTGTAATTTCTATTCGTTTTAGTTGTTGATATCACACTTCACTTTTATTTGGAAAGATTTTGTTCTTTTATATATAACTTCTGTTCGGTTTTAATGCCCAGGGTTGCCCGAAATACAAGGAGGGCTACCATCCCCTCTAACATGATTCTTTAAGTTAAAAGTAACTCATATTCAAGGCTGTCAAGGTAAGTTCTCCCCCTCCCTTTTCGGAAAATTGCCGAATCGTGCCCCAAATGCCTACTATGAATTGTTTGTGCTGGTAAGCATGCGAACGTAATCTTACACTATATACAGAAACAGATTGTGCGCAACAAAAAGGACGCTATCACCCTGTGGAACCCCATATTAGCAGTGTATTCCTAAAAATCAAGGGAATCAAGGGATATTGTAGATTAATGTCTTCCCCTTCTCAACGACTCCAAACATCCTTTGACTTTATTTTAAGTCTCGCAGGGGAGCATGAGTGCTGGGCGTGAAAAAAAACACTTTTTGAGGTTCAAACACGCAGCCCCCATCTAAATAAAGACCCCTAAGTTGACGTGCAACTATTCATCACTGTGACTTTTTTCTTAATGCTTCAAGAATTCGTGCTCTTGCACTAAAATACAAACAACGGGGTAAAAGTTTCTTACTTTGCATCAAACGAAAAGTAACTGCTCAGAGGTGGAAATACTTTAATCTTCAGTGGCCATGAAAATCGACATAAAACTGGGGTGGCCATAGTCATTTCAAAACCTGTGGCAAAATCACTCATTAGTTGGAAACCCGTGAGCAACCGCATTATGACTGCTCGATTCTATAAGAAGCATGCCGAATTGACCCTGATTGCATGCTGGTCGCCCGGTAACAAAGCCACAGACGATCAGAAAGAGACTTTCTACACTGAACTGACATAAGTTCTTAAGGATGTACCCATACTTAACATCGTATGTGTCATGGAGAATTTCATTGGGACGGTTGGCAACAACGGAGGTTATTGTGTCGAAGTCCTGGGCCACCATAGTCTTTGAGAAACTCCCTAATGTGAGCCAGGTCCTTGAACTAGAATATGCTATGTTTTATATATGCTATAAAGAAGAGCGTCCGTTCTTATAAACATCATAGCCTTGAACAGAAAGTGGAGAGGGCTGAAGAAGCTGCTGGACGAGGAGATTCTCGGTCAGTGCAACGCATCACCAGTGAGATGGTTGGAATACATTACAAGACAGATGGACTAGTCAAAAATTAGTCTGGATGACTAATTACTTATCCTGAAAAAAGTGAATGAATGGGTGACGGATTTAGAGAAAATGCTAAGCAAACCATCACCTGCAGATTCACCAGACGCGCCATTTCTAAACCTAGCCGTCGACATCAAAGCACCTTCTGGTGAGGAGATACTAAAGGCGGCTAAGAAGCTGAAGTCCAGAAAGTCCCTTGGGGAAGACCGGATTGCGGCTGAAATGATTAAATACTCAGTAGTTTCATGCATAACTTTTTTGGACCACGTTTTTCTCAACAATTCGGAGAACGGAAAAAGAATCCTTAGTATTGGTTACAAAGCACTCTTGTCAAAATATTAAAAAAAAGGTGACAGCTGTCAAGTGCAAAAACTGGAGAGGTATCAGCCTTGTGTCAATACCTAGCAAACTATTGACGACTATCCTTCTTAACAAAATCCAACCAGCAGTGAAGGAACATTTTCAGGAGGAGCAGCACGGATTCCAACCAAACCGGTCGTGCGCCGATCTTGTATTTACTCTCAAAATTTTGATAGAAGAAGCGAATGAATGGCGCAATAAGCTGTATTTGGTCTTCACAGGCTTCAAGGAAGCTTTATGCTCGGTAGATCGCCAAAAGCCTTGGAAGGGCTTCTGATACTATGGTATTCCTCATTAGCCAATGGGAGAATTTGACGTGAAATTAAACATAAACAAAGTTAGGAAAAAATTATATGAAAACAAAAAGGGGGCAATTTGCTAACTTTGAACAAACTCTGATCAGCATAAATGTAGCAGTTACTGAGATTAGCTCATTCAGTATATATTACTTCACTAAAATATCGCTTAAGACATTTATAGGAAATCATTAAAATAAGTTGTTAACTGTAAGATAAAGGGTCATGATACCAAACTTTTCGTAGTGCCCTTTAGAATTTTAAGCACAAATAAGGAAATGTCACTACTAATTTTAGTCATTGTCCAGCCAATGGCCTTTCTGCTCTGTGTCCGACCATGAAGTGGGATATTTTGGAAAACCTTCTGCCGAAACTGGATGGGCTGAAGCAACTAATTTCTGTTAAAATCTTACTGGTGGGATTAATACCCCTGGACATATCAAGCTCCAACTTTGGCACATGAAAAAATTCCCTGAGGAGCAATTCAAAGTTGGATAGGGAAGTTTTCTTGGTTTTACCGGTAACACTACCATGTAAGGCTTATCTACAAAGAGAAACAAAAATAGACAGTCAAGCACTACTTTAAAATGTCACAGCTAAGGGCGCAGCAATAACCTAACGACTGCTTTCAGAAAACAATATTTAAGCCTTGTTTTCAGGCCAGCCCCACCCAACACGGAATTCGATATGGATTGTGCAGATTATTGTTTGAGGGTCGCGTTCAACACGGGCAAATGTCTTCTCAAATGAAAGATCTTAAGTCGAACTGGACAGCTATGAGAAAGAACAACAAAGAAAGAAAAACTCAATGAAGAAAAATACAAACGAGATTTTGGCCAGTAAAAAGAAAAAATAAGAACTAAAACGATACGGATATTTCGCCTGTATGAAAACTAGTTATCTTCAGTACAGAAGAAACAAAGATAAAAATTAAAATAACCTAAAACAAATAAAAACACCACCAATATTAATAAAATGCAATTATCGCAACCGATCCACATAGGAAAATATGTGGATCAGTTACAACAATTGAATTTTATTAATATTGATGATGGTTTTATTTGTTTTGAGTTTGTTAGTTTTTATCTTTGTTTCTTTTGTGCTGAAGACGCCTTGTTTTCATATAGGCGAAATATCCGTGTATTGTTTTTATCTTTTCTCTTTACTGGCCAAAGTCTCCTTTAATTTGTTCTTCATTAAGTTTTTTCTGTCTTTGCTGTTCTGGAATGTCTTCTCAGAACCTGCGTTCAACCATACTATTCT
Organism: Artemia franciscana; assembly: GCF_032884065.1. NCBI lineage: Eukaryota > Metazoa > Arthropoda > Branchiopoda > Anostraca > Artemiidae > Artemia > Artemia franciscana. The sequence continues at coordinate 27,803,249 of NC_088877.1, forward strand.
GGCGTGTTATGATTTTGAGGAACCCGTGTCCAACACGCCTGTAACCCGTAAGATAAAAACGCTTTAAAGTTTTTCTAGGTTAAACACGGATAACCTGAAAACAATTTTTTGTTGAATCTACTGAAAACACGCTTCAAACCCGATGCCTGTAAACACAACTTTAGTAAATAACAATTTCCGGTGGGAACATAGAATAACGGATCAATGGCTGTCTAAGCTTTCAATTTGTATTCATAGATGCTGTTTACACTTTGCTTCATAGACAAGCCCCGTGTTCTTTTACTTGTCCAATGGGATTTCCACTTATCGGGGTTTAACCCCTAAAAGATAACAACAAATACTTATCTGGCCACGTGTCACTTGAAACAGCACGAATAACTACGAGAATAACAACATTTTTCACATGTAAAATAGCCTATATTATTGCTTTAATGCTATGTGAAGTTCTGACAAGGAAGAGGCTGGGGCTTCGGGTCTGTTTCTAATTTTACAGGCAAATACACCTTCAGCAATGATTTCAGAGCTGGGTAGCCTAATACAATTTGTGTGGCCAGAAGTTTAATTCTAAGGTTGCAAATTGTGGTTGTCATTTGCCTTTTTTAGTCATTCCATTCGAGATGCTTTGGATATTTGGTAAAATTCTAGTTAATTGACTTCTTGCTATCTTGAAGAGGGTTTAGGTTAGGAAAATGAAACTTTCAGGGATGGGTCTACAGCAGTGCTGCAACAAGTACTCCAAAGTTTTACTTAAGTATCAAGTGTTAAGTACTCATTGTCTTGTTTTTACTTAAAATATCTTACTTAAATTCTTACTTAAGTATCAAATATAAAGTATTTGCCCAAATTGTACTTAAGTATTTATCCTATGTATATTAATATATATATATATATATATATATATATATATATATATATATATATATATATATATATATATATATATATATATATATATATATATATATATATATATATATATATATATATATATATATATATATATATATATATATATATATATATATATATATATATATATATATATATATATATATATATATATATATATATATATGAATATACATAGGATAAATACTTGAAGTATTTTTTTAAAGCCATTCTGAAGGCTTCTTAGCCCCTTCCCTTGCCTATAAAATATCCTCTGTCATTCCTCTCTTGGAAATCTTAATCAAAAACCAGAATTTCTATTTTATCGTTTTTAACCGTTTCCCTTGTTCAGCTGGTACACACCCAATGAAGTCCAAGAAAATAATCTTAACCAATTTTTAACACAACGGCTTGAAAGGAAAAGACTATCAAACAATGAAGTGCAGTAAAAAAAACTCTTGATTGGATCAGACATATCACTTGACAGGATTAACACAGTACACGTAGAGTTGGACTTCTGGCGATTAGTGTTCAATCAAATCTGGCACGTTTGAAAAAATACCAAGTTATTCTTAAACATGTGGGAATGATGGAAAAAATATTGAAAGTATTGTATTCCATTGTTTGGCTGGCATACACCCAATAAAGCCCAAAAAATAATCTGAACCAACTTTCAACACAACGGCTTGAAAGAAAAACATTATCAAAACAATTAAGTGCAGTCAAAAAGCTCCTGATTGGATCAGAAAGATCACATGACAGGATTAACACAGTGCACGTAGAGTTGAACTTCTGGTGGTTAGTGTTCAGTCAAATCTGGCACGTTTGAAAAAATACACGGTTATTCTGAAACATGTTTGAATGATAAAAAAAATATTGAAAACATTTTCTCCCCTTGTTTGGCTTGTAGACACCCAACGAATTCCAACAAGTAATCTCAACCAATTTTCAACACAACGGCTTGAAAGAAAAAGATTATCAAAACAATTAAGTGCAGTCAAAAAACTTCTGATTGGATCAGACAGATCACATGATAGGATTAACACAGTGTGCATAGAGTTGAACTTCTAGCGACTAGTGTTCAGTCAAATCTGGCACGTTTGAAAAAATACAGGGTTATTCTGAAACATGTCGGAATGATGGAAAAAATATTGAAAATAGAAAAATAAATTTTAGATTGGCTTTAAAACAGATACAAATAAAGGATAAAGATCCTCCAGAGCCATTGCTGGCGCGTAGGGCGTCGAATCGACGTTTCAGTTGCTGGGTGTTTTTACAGGAAAAAGTAGCAAGCTTGTTCAAACAGATAAAACAGATAAAAACAATCTGTTTTATCTAAAACATCTGTTTTATCTGTTTTATCTAAAACAGATAAAAGGTAATAAAGTAGTTCATTCTCTGATTCAATAAGTAAAAACATTAGCAACAAAAAAAACTCAAATTTAAAAGTAAGGAGCCAAGTGAGTCAGTTGCAGACTTTTTCAATAAGAGAAATCAAAGCTCAATAAAAAGGAGCAGCAAAAATCCACACTCTTGGCAGCTAGCTGAAGGTCGCTGGCTGTCAGCATGCTGAAAGAAAAGAAGAGTATGAAAATGAAGTCTTGATTCACACTTTGATGACATGTCTTGCCTTGGCACCTTTACAAGGAAACTGCATCAAGTTTTCAAGTTAAATTTCAGACACGCTATGAAAATGTATGGCATCTATATCCTTTGGCTGGTTTTCACTCAAGCAAGCCGCATGCTGTGTAAATTCAGATGGTCAGTAAAACTCCCTACAAACATATATTATAAAATCACGGGCCTGCAGCAAGCCCTCTTATTCAGACGCATTCCCTACGGCTGGTCAAACTGCAGAATGAATGAATGAATGAATGAACTTTATTATCCGTAAAAGTATAAAAAAAAACACAAAGTACGGAGTATTATAAATAAACAAAAACAAAAACGATAAACAGCAAGACAAAAATTCAAACTGACAAAAGACAGCATGGACTAATTAACCAGTATCAATATGGAAAAAAAAAGGCTGCAGAGGGTCGTTAACGTGAATAAAGTAGATAGTCTTTTTACATAAATCATCACTGGAAGACCGAATCCAAGAATCTATTAAACCAAATCGAGCAATTATCTTTCTGTTTTGGTGCCATCTAGGAGGCCGGAGGAGGAATTTGCGATATCTAAAATAAGTCGCACGTAGAGTATGGTGATTTTTCTTACGAAATAGATGAGCCATGCCTGATAAAAACAAAAGCACAGGGGCACAATAAGCGTTATAAATCATGCACAAACCGTTGCGGTTGTAACGGCTTTTGTTTGGGGATATTTTTCCGTAAAAGACGCGTAGTTTTTCACGGCTTGATTCACTAGGGATGAAAAGGTAGTGGAAAGTGTTGGACCGAAACACAGACCAAGCCAACTAACTAAAGTAGAACATGGCAGAATTGCAGTCCCAGCAACGAATGGAGCGACCACATAAGGGCTATTAAAACAAATATACTCGCATTTAGACGCATTAACTGACAGTCCTATCTTAGATAGTTCATTGGTTAATATAGTAAAATTATAAAGCAATCCACAGCGAATCCGGGTAACAAGAAGAACATCGTCTGCATATACAACAGAAGACAAACCAATATTACCGCAAGAAACAGAACTTTTAAGGGAACGCAGGCACGATGCAAGCACACATTTAAATATGCTAGAAGACAATGCGGCAGAAGTTGCAACCTATCTATTTCTAGCAGTAGTTTTCAAACCATGAAGTGGCAAAAACTATGAGACTAAGCCGAAAATCTTCTGAGAAAAAAGGAATAAAACAAGAGCTAAGAGCTCATATGGCACTTGTGACAAAAGAGCCAAGAGCTTATATGGCATGAGCTCTAGCAAAATTATAAGAATCAATAGATTAATTTAAAAGAAAAATCAGAGGCTTAATGCCAGTCGGCATTTAAAATAAGAGCTCTGAGACACAAGGTCCTTTTAAATATCAAAATTCATTAAGATCCGATCACCCACTGGCAAGTTAAAAATACTTCATTTTTCTAATTTTTCCTCTCCCTTCAGCCCCCCCCCAAATGGTTGAATCGGGGAAATCAACTTTATCAAGTCAATTTTTGCAGGTCCCTGACACGCCTACCAATTTTCATTGTCCTAGCACGTCCAGAAGTAGCAAACTCGCCAAAGCACTGGACCCCCCTAACTACCCCAAAGAGAGTGGATCCAGTCCGGTATCGTCAATCACGTATCTACGACATTTGCTTATTCTACCCACCAAGTTTCATCCCGATCTCTCCACTCTAAGCGTTTCCCAAGATTTCTGGTTTCCCCCTCCAACTCTCCCCCAATGCCACCAGAACTGGTCGGGGTTTAAAATAAGAGATATGAGATATGAATTCCTTGTTATATCAAATTCAAAAATACCACACGAACGGTCACCTGCTCTTAAACTAAAAATACCTCAATTTTTTATTTTTTCCGAATTAACACCCCCTCCAACTCCCCCAAAGAGAGCGAATCCATTTTGGTTATGTCTATCACGTATCTAGGACTTCTGCTTATTCTTACCACCAAGTTTCATCCTGATCACTCCACTCTAAGCGTTTTCCAAGATTTCCGGTCCCCCCCCCCCAATCCCCCCAATGACACTGGATCCAGTCGGGATTTAAAACATGAGATCCAAGTTACGAGGTCCTTCCAAATATGAAATTTCATCCGATAAAATTCAAGATCTGATCACTCCTTCGTAAGTTAAAACTACCTAATTTTTCAGTATTAACCCTCCCCCAACTCCCCAAAAGAGAGTGAATTCGTTCTATTTATGTCAATCACGTATCTAGGACTTGTGCTTACTTTTACCACTAAGTTTCATCTGCATCCCTCCACTCTAAGCATTTTCGAAGATTTTAGGTTTCTCCCTCCAATGTCACCTGATCCGGTAGGAATTTAAAATAAGAGCTCTGAGACATGATATCCTTCTAAATATCAAATTTAATTAAGATCCGATCTAATTTTGTCCTCCCACTCCCCCCCCCCCAGATGGTCGAATCGGGGAAGCAACTATTTCAAATTTAATCTGATCCGGTCCCTGATACGCCTACCAAATTTCATTGTCCTAGCTTATCTGGAAGTGCCTAAACTAGCAAGACCGGGACTGACTGACCAAGAGACCGACAGAATTTGCGATCACTTTATGTAACTTGGTAAATGCCAAGTGCCATACAAAGTAATTTTTCTCTGGGGATGGAATATTTGGTTGAAGGTTGGCTTCAGTATGACTTATTTTGGAAAAGGGTTATTTCCAGGCTTTGGGAAAGCCATGGGTGGAAGTAGTTACAGGCCCTACTAAACTGAAGGAAAAATCGACTTTCTTAAAACTTGAAACCCCCTCCCCCTCGCCCTATTTTAGATAGGGCTTGTGATATCAGAGCTCGATATGAGCCCTGATCCTAGTCATCTTTGGTCTAGCTTTCATTTGGATCCGTTGCTCCATTCGCAAGTTATACTAAATTAAACCAAAAGCTTGACTTTTTTCAGCCCTTAAGACCCACTCCCCTCGTTCTATTTGAGCTAGGGTTTTCATGTCAAAACTTGATGCCTGTGTCGGTCTTAGACACCTTTGGTTCAATCTTCACTGAGATCCATCAATCTCTTGCAAGTTACACTGAATTAAATGAAAAACTCAACTTTTTTTTAGTACTTAAAGCCCCCTCCCCCTAATTAAGCTAGGGTCTTCATCTCTAAACATTATTTGTCTTATGGTTTTGGCACCTTTGGCTTGACTTTCATTGAAATCCATTACTTGATTCGCAAGTTAAACTGAGTCAAACAAAAAACTCAACTTTTTTAGCAGTTAAAGCCCCCTCACCCTTTTTAAGCTTGGGTCTCCATCCCAGAACTCAATGCATATCATACTCTTAGGCATCTTTATTCAATTTTCATTGAAATTCATCTATCCATTTGGAAGTTACAGTGAATTAAATGAAAAACTCGAATTTGTTTTAACACTTAAAGCCCCATCACCCTAAATAAGCTCAATTTTAATACAAATCTGACTGGCGGCAAAACCACAGGGAAGTGGAGTGGCGATGCTTTCAAGGGAATACTTACACATATACGAGCACAGTAGTTTCTCTAATAAGACAATAGACGCCATAACTTGTGTTATGCCAACTTCTAACGATGGTTCTCGCCTGGCAATTGTAGCCGTGTACCAGTCAACAACAACTTATAAGAAGCCGAGAGAGGGACTGACAGCAGATCGTGAATTTTCTGCCTACCTGGAGAAGATCTGTAACAAACTTAAATCCGTAGTGATATGCGGAGACCTAAACATACCTGAAATGGATTGGAAAAATCATTCCTTCCGGATGAGAAGCCAGAACTCAAAAGATCAACTAATACACTATCTTGGCCTCACTAGCGAGTTGAACCTAGCGCAGAGTGTCCTCGAGCCTACGCGTCAAACCAATACTTTGGAAGTTGTATTCAACATGCCCATGGTAGACCTGCTTGTTACAAAAACAGTCGTTAACCCCGTTACAAGCGACCACGAACATGCTGTCCACTGCCAAGTCCGTGCTGAACAACTCAAAATTCGTACACAGGATGATTGACTCCCTTTTAAAATAAACTTCCATAAAAGAGACATAACAAAACTCAAAATAATACTAGAGCATACCGATTGGGACAACCTTGTGTATAACCTACCAATCGCCGAAGCCTGGGAAGTTTTTTATGGCATACTTCACCGAGCCGTCACTCAAACCACACCATTCAGGAACAACAAACACATTGGCAAAAGGATACTCCTTCCCAAGCGCAAAAGAAAGCTCATCAGGGACCAGAAGAAGTCATATAGGGATTACAAAGCCTCTGGAAGCATAAGTAGACTCGCCAAGCTTCAAAAACTCAGCTCAAAATGTAGAAAAGCTATCAGAAACTACAACAAAGATTGCGAACGAGAAGAATTCCAGAAAATAAGAACAAAAAGCGATTTCTACAACCTGTGCAAACGCAAGCTAGGTGAGCAACAGAAACTACCAACACTAATAGATCGAAGTGATGTGGTCCATAGCACTAGCCTAGATAAGGCGAATGCTCTTGTAAAATTCTTCGCCAGCACGTTCACTATTGATGATGGCTATTTACCTCAACTCCAAGACTCACACCCAGGAAGCGAGCTCCACAGCATTGGCTTCACGCCAGGAAGTGTTCTAAGAGCAATGAAGGGCATGAAAGCGTCTAAAGCACTCAATCCTGATGGCATCCCGTCCTTCATCCTGAAAGAAGTGAGAGACGAGCTATGTGAACCTCTGGCAATACTTTTCCAAATCTCATTCGAGCAATGCAAGTTTCCTACTTCCTGGAAGCTACCCCATGTAACGCCTATTTTCAAAGGAAAAGGGAAACGGAGTGACCCGGAGAATTATTGCCTGATCAGCCTTACTTCACCTTTCCTGAAAATCATGGAAAGGGTCATAGTGGAAAAGTTAAACTCGCACCTCGAACTGAACAACCTCATCTCAGATCATCAGCATGGCTTCCGTAAAAATCGTTCTACTGTTTCCCAACTAGTAGTTATACACTACTACATCCAGTCTGCCCTAGACCGTGGGATTCCAATAGATATTATCCTAATCGATCTACTTAAGGCCTTCGACCGAATATCCTTGCGAAAACTCATCCACTGCCTAGAAGTCTATGGAATCAAGGGACAGCTAAAAAATTGGCTCTCAGCGTACTTGAATGATAGAAAAATAGCAGTCAAGTTTGCAGACACACTATCCACAGGGACAGATGCAACCAGTGGCGTCCCACAAGGTAGTGTTCTCGGCCCAGTCTTGTTCGTCATGTACATAGACATTTGCATAAATGCCATTTCCCAAACCGACTTCGGCCTGTTTGCAAACGATACGAAGCTCCTTGGAAAAGCTAGTGCATCATCACAAATCCAAAGCGACTTGGATGCCCTGACAGAGAAGCTCGAAGAATGGCAACTTTCACCAAATTTAGCAAAATGCTCTGTCGTCCATCTTGGCCGCCAAAATCCGATGTACTCATACAAAATGAAAGGTATCGACCTGACAAAATCTACCTGTGAAAAGGACCTAGGTGTAATTCTGAGCTTGGACCTCAAACCAGAAAAGCATATCGGCCTGGTTGTGCGTAAAGCGTCGAATACTCTCTGGCTGCTCAGTCAATCCCTACGATACCTTGACAATCACTCAAAGATCTCAGCATACACAAGCTACGTCAGGCCACAGCTTGAATACGCCACTGTCATCTGGTCGCCATATCTCAAAAAGGATATTGACAGAATAGAACGGGTCCAGAAACGCTTTGTAAAAGGACTTCAAGGATTCAGAAACCTTCCGTATGACGAAGCTCTAAGAAGGCTCACTCTCCATAAACTTGAGACAAGAAGAACGATCTTAGACTTAAAAACCCTCTTCAAGATAGTTCATGAGAATTTTGGGAACGTAAAAGACAAGCTTGTTCAAAAATTCCCCAAAGCAACACAAGATCGCACAGTCTGCAATTGGAGCCCGTGAAGATGAAGATTGCTAGATCTAATTCTTACCATCATTCGTTCATACCCCGGGTCATCAGGATCTGGAACAAACTACCATTCCCAGTAGAAAAGATGAAATCACTGGAAGCCTTCTCCAATAGCCTAAACATAAACATACCATATCTCGAGACTTTTAACGTAGGACGACTTTAAATGGAAATCGTGCCGCAGTCGATCCGCTCTTCGCCCTGCCATAACATTTTTCTTTTAAAAAGGTGTCAGTTGTATAGAAATTTTGTATTGAGAGGCGTGAGGAATAAAGTTATTTATTTATTATTTACTATCCAAATAGGTGATGATGCCTGGATGATGATATGCTATTGTTTTCCTTTCGTTGGGTCCAATGAGCCAAAACGGCTACCTAAGACGTTGAAAAACCCGTACGTCCGTTTGTCTATCTGTCCATCCGTCTGTGTAATCACGTATAGGGGGAGAACCGCTGGTTGGATTTGGATGAAAATTTTGATGACCAGATTTGGTGCCAAGGATCATGAGACACATCAAGTTGAAAGATGAAGACCCTAGCTCAAATAAAACAGGGGGGAGAGGGCTTTACCTGCTAATAATAGTTTTTTGTTTAATTCAGAGTAACTTGCAATTAAAGTGATCTGAATGAAAATTGAACCAAGGAGGCCTAAGACCATGACACATATCAAGTTTTGAGATAAAGACCATAGCTCAAATTAAACAAGGGAGAGTCGGTTTTAGTTCCTGAAAAATTTAAGTTTTCTGTTTAATTTAGTATAACTGGCAAATGTATCAAAACCCCTATATCAAATAGGGCGAGGGGGAGAGGGTTTCAAGTCTTAAGAAAGTTGACTTTTCCTTTAATTTGGTAGGGCCTATAACTTATAAATGGAGTGACAAATCTGAAGTCAGATTCGTCTAAATACCTGAATTTGCTGGAACGAATTTGATGAAATTCCACTGCGTTGGATCCAGCTAGAATTCCTTAGACTCGTTATTGCAGATACAACATTTAGATGGGCAAAGATTCATAGTTTCAGTAGTTTTACCAATAATATTGTCCTAAAGATGATGAAATGGTAGAAATTTGGTTCAGTTGATGAGAGGACATAACTTAAACACTAATGTCAGAAATATAAGCTCAAATAGACTACAGTATGCAACATTTAGCACAAAACAAGGGATTTTAGCTCACTGTCGACGAGTGAACTGTGAAATAATTTCAATTTTCTTTTTTATATAACTTTAAAAAAAAATTAAACCAAGTGTTAATCATACTATAATTTTTTTTTTTTCATCAAAAACAAATACCTTATTTCATATCCAAAAATATGGCATGGAGCTATATCTGAGTTTACTCTAAATCTAAAGGTTGATGTTTTCTTGTACATTGCCAAAGCAGACACACACACAAAAGCTATATCTGAGTTTGCTCTAAATCTAAAGGTTATATTTTCTTGTAAATTGCCAAAGCACACACACACAAAATTCTCGTGTCAAAGGTAAAGTATTTGAAAAACAAGTAAATTAAAAGTATCTTAAGTAATAAGTATTTCGTAATCTTACTTAAGTATCAAGTAATAAGTACACTGTAGAGTTTTTACTTAAGTACAAGAACAAGTAACGGAAAAGTAGTACCTCAAGTAAAAACTTCAAGTAAGTGACAGCACTGGTCTACAGGCTAAAGTATGTCCCGGGAAGGTATTTTAAAGTACCCACCTCCACTCCTTCTCCCTCTAGAGGGCCCTGAAGTTCGCCTACATGACAGGTCTGTACCTATTGAAATTTTGACAAAACAACATTTTACCTTAATTTTCAGTTACTAGTTGCCTTTTCTCTGCATTTAGTTCTGAAAATGCAATTCCTGTTATTTGAGTAGAATTTTGAGCCATATCAATGTTTTTTTTTTCAAAATTTAGGAAATGTACTTGCATATCTTTAAAACCTTATAAAATGGAATTGAGCAAAGTTATGAAGCTGAAAACAATTTTGTTGTACTTCAATTAAGCAGAAGATCTATTTTGCAAGGTTTCACTTTTATAACACACATATTTTTAAAGGTCATCAAAGGTCAGGGCCCTCTAGAGAGAGAAGGAGTGGAGATAGTTGCTTCAAAATACCTTCCCGGGACATACTTTAGTCTGTAGATTCATCCCTGAAAGTTTCATTTTCCTAACCTAAAAGCTTCCCAAGATAGCAAGAAGTCAATTAACTAGAATTTTACCAGATATTTTTTATTGTGATAAATTGTCTTAATGATCTGAAAACGGAAAACTATTTCAATTGCATAGGATAGGAAAATTTCAGTAGGCTAATCAATTTAAAGTCCTAAATTAGCCTGGGAAGTGTTTTTTTCACTAAAAAATCATCACCTTCTTTGAACTCTAATTATATGGCCCCCTTGAGCCAGTATTCAGTTCCTGATTGTCATTTACACTAGATTTCACTTTTTCTGTTACTCATTTCTTGTCAATATTACTAAGGGGTCATAGTTAAGCACTAGAGAAGTCATTGTTAAATAACATGTGCTTATGTATACATAGCTTTTTGCTACTTATTATTCTCTGGTTATATAATGCTTGATGTGGTACAAGCCAAGAGAAGGACCTGTAGACCTATAGAAGAAAACCTGTTAAAAAAAGATGATTCTTCATAATTTACATAATAATTATAGCTAACACATTCTATATGCAGCCCTGCTCTACTTTAGCCCCAACCCTCCTAATATAAAAATCTATAGCTGAAATTACATATTTTCTATTGATTCTGCCAATCTATCCCTCAACCCTAGTACCTGTTAATTGAAGCAACTGTGGCAAAACTAGAACTGGAAAAACAAGTAAAAGGTGGCAGAAAACATTGGAAATATATAATTTGGGCTATATATTTGCAAATTAGGCATGTTGGGTGTAAATTTTTGGTTGTTCATATTTTGACTTACAAATAAAGTGAATATACCACTTGATGCTTTTTTGTATGTTCTTTACAAATATAATAATTGCTTATATTGCTAGTTCAAGTTTAAGCACTTTTGACCTTACTTAACATAACAAATTTTGGCAGTGAAAAACATACATTATTTTGTCAAAAATGACCAAAAACACATACTTTAATTGAAAATTTGGCATCAAAGAAGAAGAAAAACGCATAATATTGTAAAATTTATAAATCCAACTTAATTGTGGAAAATCAGTGCTCATAGATTATGCAACATTTAAAAAATGGATTAATGATGAAACAGTAAGTTTTAAGCTTTTTTATAGCCAAAAACTATTTGGGTATATTTTGGTCATTTTCAAGAGCTCAAAAACTTGCAATTAAAGCACTTATTATGTTTGTAAAGAACTTAAAAAAGGCATCAAGGGGTATGTTCATTTTATTTGTAAATCAAAAATATGAACAACAAAAAATTTACCAATTATTAGTATAGCTGCATGATTTTCCCCTGGGTATGTAGGCTAAGTGGAAGGTCACTTGTACCTGATCCTGTCCCTACTGTTTTTACTTGGTTGAAAAAAATCCAAAGAAAGTTCCCATTGAAAAGGAAAGAGAACTAAAGTGAGATTGAATTTGTCATAGCTTGTAGGTTTGCCCCTTCAGTCTGTTTAAAGAAAACAGATTCATAATTGAAGCTTTGTTCATTTCAATCTTTGGGACGATATACATTTGTTACACTTCATTAAATGGTTGTAAAGGGATGCTTTTATTTATTTGTCTTGTTTGTTTTCTACATGATTTTTTAATCTTTAAATTGATATACATTTCTTACAAATTAATTAGTCATACCACAGTTCCATTTGAAGTTTTGACCTACTTCGTAGCCTTGGTCTCAAAATTGCATATAAATTTATTGAAGCTAGGAAACATAGAGCTCCTCTCTGTTTAAAAGAAAATGGATAGATTTTAATACAAATAAGTAGGCTTAGTAAGTAGTAAGTAGGTAGGTAAGTAAGTAGGTTTTAATACACTAAAGTCCTAGGGCCATGGCAATTAAAACAAAACAATAAAGATTAACTTTTTTTTTACAAGTTTTGACCTACTTCGTAGCCCTAGTCTCAAAATTGCATATAAATTTATTGAAGCTAGGAAACATAGAACTCCTCTCTGTTTAAAAGAAAATGAGTGGATATAAGTAGGTTTTAATACACTGCAGTCCTAGGGCCATGGTAATTAAAACAGAACAATGAAGATTAACTTTAAAATGCTTTTACTTTTGTGCTCAGTTGCCAACCTGAACAATTGCCCAAAATTTTTAAACCTTGCAAAACATTCACCAGCCACCTCTTATGACCTACACTCTTGTCTGTACATCACCAATTCACTGAAAAGGAAGGACCACCTTACAGGCATTTCTTCCTTTGTACTTATATTTAATGGGTTTAAAAAAAAGCTTCTATGGCTAAGTTAGAAGCTCTGTAAAGGAACAGGTGGTCCTTTAGCCAGGAAGTGCAATAGGAAGCTAGGGGCCAGTCATCCTATGCTTTTGCATGCCCTTCCTGCTTATTGACCCTAGATTTCTCTAGGTAACATATTAAGTTTTGGCCAATTCTAGCTGAACTTACAGAGCCACATCACTGACCTTTGTCCCAAACCAAATAAACTGCTAATGCCAGGAATTAAATCTGTGCCCTTTGAATAAAGGATTCTCAGCCTAGAGTGCCAGCCACTTAGGAAGGAACAAAAATGTTACCAGAGAATAAAAATTATTTGGAAAAAGAAAATATTGAAAAAAAAAACAACTCAAGTCATTGTTGCTCCCATTTTCCACTGCTGTCCTACAAACAATATGTATTTTATTTAGACAAATAAATTTTAAGACAGGTATCAACAAAACTCCATCAGGGATTATATTTAATTAGGATACAATCAGCAAAAATGAATGCTTAGTTTTGTGATATTCTAGTCTCGAAATAATAAAAAAAGAGAAATTATATGTTCTATTTGTTTTCCACCAGCCTATTTGAGAAAACAATATACCCATGGTTGGCTCAGAATCTCTCTAAAATGCTTTAAACAGGAGTTTTAAAACAATTATACTGATCAGTAAGAAGAATATTAACATAACTCTCTAATTTAGGCACTTTTCAAGACAATTTTTAGCAAAGCAAATGCAAAACTTTAATGGTGTCTTATGTCATATAAAAAAAAATCATTAAAATGCATCAGATATATTTTGATATAAGATGCCTCAAAGACTTTTAGTTAAGCTATGAAATGAAGGGCCAGGTGTTCCTTTACATTTTACACAACATATAAAATAGGAAAACAGTTCAAATTTTTTCACAAAAGAAGATGCTTGATGTAAAAAATAAATGTATTTTTAACAAAAAGCAACTGACATCAATGAAATCAAATAAAACAAAAATTCGTGGAGAATAAATAATATAAGACATATATTTAACCTATAATGAGGTGGCATAAAAGATTACTTCTAAAATTAGAAAAAACCAGTGTTATGGCTTAAAGTTCTGCTCAATCAACAGAAATTTTCTTTTGAAGTAGGTACTTCAAAATACCTTCCTGGGACATACTTTAGCCTGTAGAAACATCCCTGAAAGTTTCATTTTCCTAGCCTAACCTCTTTCAAAGATAGCCAAAAGTAGCTAAAGTAAAATTTTACCCCTAATTTACCTTAGAAATCCAGTTTAAATAGCAATCTCAACAAATATAGACTATATAAAAGGCTATAGGTATATATATAAAGGCTATGAAATTATAGAATGGTTTAGAAACTAGGCCTGTTTGAAATAGTAATATTTGACTAGCTCACCAATGTGATAGCTGCCTTCCAAAGAACCAACCTTTTTAATAACCAAAAAACTTTTCTTCTGACTCCTTATGAAGCTTAGCCTATGCAAAACAGGCCTAGAAAACCACTATTACTATTTAAACACTTATATAAACTATTTAATTTACACTATTACTTTCCACTATTCACAGTTTCCTTGTCTTTTCTCTAGACTTAACAATTTCACGTGTTTATCCATTTAAAAAAATGTGTAACATTGACGTCACATGTCCTCAATAATCTTTTTTTTCGGGGTTAGAAAGTGCAAGCCCACGGACAAGTAATCCTGAGCATTCGAGAGGATAATCCGTGTAACCTGTAACGTTAAAACGCTTGAGGCCTTTTTTCGCGTCAACCAGCTGGTTTAACCAATGACAGCTTTGGTTTAACCAGCTTGTATGTTTAACGCAAAAACGGAAAAAAATTACATATGGTTGAGCTCAAACAAAACTGGTTCGCGAAAACACTCTCTTTACTTGTCGGATTGGGCAAAAAATTTCAAACATAAAACATCCGTAAAGTTATAATTAAATGATTTAGCATTGGCTTAATTTCCTCCGGATTTGACATATTTCACATTAATTTGAGGTCAGAGTGAAATGAAAAATGATCTAGCATACTCTCTGGTATATTTGAAGAGATAGGAAGGGTCTGAATTAGTGGAATCTTTGGTTAAATTGTTCAGGTAATATATTGGAAAATGTTGTATTCATACTGTAAAAGCAAAGTCATCTATAAAAAGTCCTAATTGATAAGACTTTAGCTTTGTTGAGCTACCCTAAACAAGATAAAATTCTACTAGCCTACCAGGCTATAGATTAAATTTCCAGCCAAATTCCAGTTTAGCTACTTTTTGCTATCTTTGAATGGGGTTATGTTAGGAGAATGAAACTTTCAGTGATTAATCCATAGCTTCTCTGAAAACCTATTGCTAAGCTTATGTGATATCCCTCTTCTGTTTTTAAGTCTAGGAATTTTGCATACTTGACTTGTCTGTAACTATTAAAATTTTGGTAAAACAACATCTTACCTTAATTTTCAGCAAGCAGTTTCTGTTTCTTTGGTTTTAGCTCTGAAAATGCAATTCTCGTAATTTGAGAAGAATTTTAAGCCATATCAGTGTTTCATATTTAAATATAGGGAAATGTATTTCCTGAAAGTTTCCAAATCTTGGAAACTTCATAAATTGAAATTGAGCAAAGTTATGACACTAAAAACGTTTTTTTCTTGTCATTTAAGTAGAAGATTTATTTTGCAAGGGTTTCACTTTTATAACACAAGCATTTTTAAGGGTGTGGACCAAATATTGAGATTTCCAACTGTCATCATCACTAACCAGCAATTCTACAGGATTTAATCCTTATTTCATTAGACAATGTGATTTAAGGTAATTTAAGGCAAACATTTTTAAGAGAGAGAAAGAATAGAGTTAGATGCTCCAAAATACTTTCCCATGGTATAGTTTAGTCTCTATACCCATCCCTAAAAGTTTCATTTTCCTAACCTAAACCTTTTTCAAGATAATACAAATTTATCTAAACTAGAATTTTACCAAACAGAAGTTTAACCTAATAATTTGTAATAAGGTATTGTTCAGGCTAGCCTTTGCAATTTTTACAAATTTTGACCCTTCACAATAAAGCACTATTACAGGCTTAGCCTAACAAAAGAACAGTAGGCCTACCTAACTGATTTGAAAGCAAAATCTTATATATATAAAGACCAAAAATTCCATTTGATTATCAGTATCTTACTTAAAACAGAGGAACCCTGAATTCAGAGAGCAATAGTTATCTAGAATTTTATTTAGCTTAGAAACAGAGAAGTTGTTTTGAAGTCAAGTTATAATGTCATTCTCTGGTCCTAAAACTTCATAACCAACATGTCTGTAATATAACAATCTAATAGCTCTTTTATAACCTAAAGCACAGCTATTTGTTAGAATTTATTTGTTAGAACAGTTACCATAACACATAATGTGTTGTAAGATTTTTGCAGTACTTGTGCATTATAGCCACCACATTCAAGTTCTATTGAGAAGTTAAGTTTGGCTAATGTTAATGACATAAAATAAAATATGATGAATATATAAAACTTTATCAATAAAATTATGAAAACTACAACAAAGAATCCTGGAATTTGTAAATCAGCATCATATCTAAATATACTGTATCTTACATTGTGATAGATTGTTTTAACGCCCTACTGTACAGGGGTAAATATTTTAATTGTGTATCATAGGCAATTATCTGAAGAGTAATCTATTAAAAGTCTCCTGAGCTAACTAGGGAAGTTTTTTCTTTCTTTTTTACTTGCTTTAGCCTGTATCCAGTTCCTGATTGCCATATAAATTCGATATTCATAGTTAAATAACAAAAGCCTTTGTATATAGACTATACTTTGTTGCTAATTTTTTTGGGCATAGAATGTTTGATTTGGTAAAGCCCTAGAGAAGGACCTGAAGAGAAAGAAACATAATAAAAAAAAATTCATGCTTCATAATTTTTAGAATAATAGCTGGTAACACATTTTATATACAACTTTGCTCTACTTTACCCCTCAATCCTCCCAATATAAAAATCTATTGCTGAAATTTCCTATTTTCCATTTGTTTTGTCAATCTGTCTCTCTAACTTCATCCCATGTAGCTGTAAATTAAACAAATGTGACAAACAATAACTAGAAAAACAGGTGACAGGAGGTTAAATGCATTGAAAATATGAAATTTGAGCCATATTTCTGCACATTGGGAGGGGGATTGAGATAAAGCATAGCCTAACTTAATGATTTTCTCTTGCTATGTAGGGTAATTGGAAGGTCACTTGTATATCATGCTGTCCTTTTCAGTTTTAGTTGGATAGAAAAAATCCAAAGAAAGTCCCCTTTGAAAAGATAGGAGCCACAAAGTGAGATTGTATTTGTCAAAGCTTGGAGGTTTGTCCCTTCTGTCTGTTTAAACAAAACAGAATCTTAATTGAAGCTTTGTTCATTTCTATCTTAAGGGTGCACAACAATTATGATATAAGGTACTTTTCTTTATTCAATTGTCTTCTTTGTTGTCTAAAAGACTTTTTTTTAATCTAGATGTTTCATAAACTGCTCATTTTTACCAGAAGTTCATTTGACCTACTTTGAAATCCCTGGTCTTAAAATTACATTTGACTCTGTTAAAGCTAGGAGACATAGACCTTGTGTTTGTTTAAAGAAAGTGAATAAACATTAGTAATTTGTATTGCACTAAAGCCCTAGGGCCATGACAATTCCAAACAAAAAGGAAACTTCACTTTAGAATATTCAACATTGTCTAACATAACAGAAACAAAGAAAAAAAATTACAAATTTTCACTTCTGCACTCTACTGTCAACGTGAGAAGTTGTCCAAAATTTTAAAATCTTGCAAAACATTCATCCCTCATCACATTCACCAGCCATCTCTCATCAAACCTACACTTCATTTCTCATCTCACTCAATCCTACAAATGCATCAAATGACCCACTCTCTCATTAGTGCTTCCATAGATATGGTTAAAGTAAGAACCATCTTGCTTACATTTTATTATATCTAGAAGTTTTCTGTAGCTAAGTCAGTACTTAAATATTTCATACACCTTTGTAAACAACCTTAAGATGGTAAAATAGGTTGGATTATCCAAATTTTTAGGTACCACAATATATTTCAATCATTAGTGTAATATAAAGGGCAGCCAATAGTAAAGGACTTGAATAAATATTTTAAGGTAATTAAAAAGGTTTATTACTCAAAAACTTGATAAAACTAAAAGGGACTTCTTAATGATTGATTACTTTAAAATATCTACATTATACACAACAATAAACCTTTGCTATAAAGGGAAAGTCAGTAAGGCCCAAAAACTATTCAGTACTAATTGTGCTTTGAGACAGTTTGCTGAGTGTCTAAATGATTTTAGATAGTAATGAAGATAAAATGTGGGCAAACTCAACACCAATATGCAAGTAAGTAAGTATGGCAGCACTGACACATTAAGGTCTAAACTGGCAGTGCTAATTTCCACTTTGTGACCCTTTGGCCATGAATTGCAATTAAGGGCTGGGGGCCAGAAATACTGTGCTTTTGTACACCTTCCCTGCTTACCTTTTGCATATTTCTCCATTTGCCTATTTAGAGCTGGTTTAGATCTGTCTAACATCACTGACCCCCATTTAAAACAACTAAACAGGCAATACTAGGAATCAAACCTGTACCCCATGGACAAAGGATTTCTTACTAAGAGTGCTTTCCACTTAGCCAAGAAAATTATTACGACCAGAGTAAAACAACTATTAAAAAAAAAAAATATTGAAAAAAAAACCAAGATGGATTTACAGCCATTTTCACTAATCTTCAAAGCACATTGTATTTTACTTAGACAAGTTATTGTAAGGCAGGTGTCAACAAAGCTATATCAGGGATTGCTTTACTTAAGATGCGTGAATGCTTAGCTGGTAAAAACCAAATACACTAGCAATGCCAGGAATTAAACCTGTACCCCTTGGACAAAGGATTCCCAAACCAGAGTGTCAACAACTTAGCAAGGAACACAAATGTGACCAGAGAACTATTATTTGAAAAAAGAAATATTGAAAAAAAACTCAATTCATGGTTATTGCCATTTTCTCTACTGTCCCATAAACAATATATTTTATTTAGACAAATTAATTTTAAGACAGGTATCAACAAAACTCCATCAGGGATTGTATTTACTTAAGATACAACAAGCAATGTGATTGCATAGCTTTGTGATATTCTAGTCTTAAATAATGATAAAAAAGCAAATTTACATTTGCTATTTGTTTTCCAAACCATTTTAAGCAAAACCATTTGCAACAGCAATACACCCATGGTTAGATTAGTGTCTATCCAAAATGCTTTACAGCAGAAGGGACACATTTCTTGCAAAGTAAATACTCAGCTTTAATGCTATTCTGTGTCATCTCTAAAAAATTAAACTGTATCAGGTGTATTTTGATATAAGATACTTCTAAGACTTTTAGCAAGGGGGCAGGCATTTCTTCACAATTTATACAATGTGTAAAAGAGCACCAGGGGGTGAGATTAAAAAAAAACTTTCAGGGATGGGTCTAAAGGCTAAAGTATGTTCTGGGAAGGTCTGCTTACATGGAGTACAAAGAAACTGTTTCACAGCTTTCCTCAATCCACTTTATAAGGTTTTAAAGATATGCAAAGACATTTCCTAAATTTTGAAAAAAAATATTGATATGGCTTAAAATGCTACTCAAATAAAAGGAATTGCATTTTAAGAGCTAAAGCCAGAGTAAAAGAAACTGATAATTAAAAATTAAGGTAAATCTTGTTTTGTCAAAATTTCAATAGTATAGGTATAGACCTTTTGAGTAAGCAATTATCTAAGACTTAGAAATCAGAAAAGGGTTGACATAGAAGCCTGGCAGTACCTTCCCAGAGTATGTTTTTGACCCTGGATTAATTACTGAGTTTCATTCTTGTAACCTATTCCCTTTCCAAGATAGTGAAAATTAGCTAAACTAGAATTTTACGTATTTTTTGCTTTGGATTCATTACTGGAAGTTCTATTTTCCTGACTTAACCCATTTCTAAGATAGCAAACAGTAGCCAAACTAGAGTTTGACCTGAAAATTTATCCATGGCCCTATAGGGTAAGGCTGAAATGTAAAGAGTTCTGACAAAGATGCAACACATCTTGAAGCATCTAGTAAGAATAGTAATTGGATTAACAATGCTTTATAACCACTAGGGTCTTGCTTCATCAAGGTTTTATCCCTGAAGCCAAATTACCAAGCTAAGGTCAAGCCTAGGGCATCAAAAGGATGAAACAAAGATTTCCAAGTATCTACATAAGTTTTCAAAAGCATATTCAAACTCTTGACTTCCTGTCTTAAGGCCTATGTGAATCAACTTGCAGGATATAACCCAACATTTATCCAAATAGCCCTAATACGAAAAAAACAAAATTAAACCTTACTTTTGCGTGGCTAGAATTCTATTTGTCAGCTTATAATTCTTATTTTATATAGACTTATTTGTCGCCTACGAATTCTTCTTTTCGAAATCTACGCCTGAAAAGGTCAACCAACAATTATGAATGGTAGAACCCTAAGGTTAAAAACAATGACAGTTCTGGTTCAACCAGTCAATTGTTTCACGCAAAAACACTTTTCATGACAACCTGGTTTGTCACTGTTTCACGCAAAAACAGCGGTTGAGCTCAACCACACCGAGTGGTTGAGCTCAAACAGTCTCTTTGGTTGACGCGAAAAAAGGCCTTTGGATTAGTCAGATAAGTAATCGGACAAGTAAAAGAACACGGGGAAGATGTCAGCATAATTCTATTCATTATATTCATAAATATCTTGATTCCTTGAATGTGATCATAGAACGAAAAAGGCATATAAATTGAAGTTTGCCACGCGCTCTGAAGGAAAGGATCTCTTTCTCTAGCCTAACAGTACGTCAAAATGTTCCATTTGGTTAATTTAAGCAGAGTGCTGACAACAGCTGTCCATTTAGAATTTTACAGAGTAAAGTTCTAGCTGAAGGGCTTCTTGCTGTCTTGCAAAGTAGCTGAGTTAGATGGATATAACCTTCAGGAATGAATCCAAGGCCTAAAATATATACTCATGAGGCCTAGAAAATTTCATAACCTAGTCAAACAACAGGTCTAGATATCTAAATTTTGACAGAAACATTTTACCTTTATTTTTGGTTTTCAGTCTTTTCCAGGCTTATTTTATGAAAATGTAGCTCCTGATAATTCTCTCTGCTTAAATAAAGCACAATGAAACTTTTCAGCTTCATAACTTTGCTCAATCCCAATTTATGAGGTTAAAGATCTGCTAGCCAATTTCCTAAATTTAGAAAAACCCCATTGATATGGCCTAAAATTCTATTGAAATAACAGAAGTTGTATTTTCAGAACTAAAACCAGAGAAAAAGAAGGTAAAATTCTAGTCCATTGACTTCTTGCTATCTTGGAAAGGGCAAATTTCTAAGACTTAAGATTTAGAAGAGGGCTATCATAGAGGCTTTGCAGGGTAAATATTTTGCAGCTATTAGGCTATAGTTGGCCAACCAATAAAGTGAACATACCACTTGATGTGTTTTTTTTGTTTGTTACAAATATAATAATCACAAAAAATATATTGAAGTTCATATTATTGACTAACCAATAAAGTGAACATACCACTTGATGCCTTTTTATGCTCTTTACAAATATAATAATTGCTTCTATTGTAATTCAAATTTAAGCACTTTTTGAGCTCTTAAAATGACAAATCTTCAATTAAAGTAGCCTATAAGTTATTGGTTGTTTTTGACAAAATAGTGCTGCATTTTCTAAGTGCCAAAATTATTTGTAATTAGGTTAGGTTAGGTCAAAAAGTGCTTAAGTTTGGATTTGGGATAGAAGTGATTATTATATTTGTAAAGAGCATAAAAAAAAGGCATCAAGTGTATGTTCACTTTATTGGTAAGTCAATAATATGAACTGTTCTCTTGGTTATTTTTGACAAAATAATACCTATATTTTCTCAGTGCCAAAATTGTTTACAGTTAGGTTGAGTTAGGCTTGTCAAAAAGTGTTTAAATTTGAATTTATGATAGAAGCAATTATGATATTTATAAAGAACAAAAAAAAGGCATCAAGTGGTATGTTCACTTTATGGTAAGTCAATTATATGAACTGCAAGATATTTACCCTTTGCAGTACCCTCCCAGGGTGTGTTTTTGTCCCTGGATTCATTACTGAAAGTTTCATTTCCCTAACATAACCCCTTTCCAAAATAGATAACTTCAAAGACCCCACTGCCTTTCCATGATGAAAGTAAAACAGTTCAAAATAGGGATAAAACCTTTTTATTAACAGTGAATAGATATAAAATTATTTAACTGGATATTTCAAACACATATACAATGTATATCTATTCACTGTCAATAAAAAGGTTTCATCCCTATTTTGAACTGTTTTACTTTCTTTCCAAAATAGCAAAAAGAAACTAAACTAGAATATTACCAAATTTACAAAATGTATTTGTATATCTTTAAAACCTTATAAATTGGGATTCAGCAAAACTGTGAAGCTGAAAACAGTTTTTTTTGTACTTCATTTCAGCAGAAGATCTATTTTGCAAGTTTTCACATTTATGATATAAAGATTTTTAAAGGTCAGGATCTTCTAGGGAGAGAAGGAGTAGAGATAGGTACTTCAAAATACCTTCTCAAGACATACTTTACTCTGTAGATCCATTCCTGAAAGTTTCATTTTCCTAACATAACTCCTTTCCAAGATAGTGCAAAGTAGCCTTATTAGAATTTTACTGGTTTCTGAAAAATATCATCTAATTGTTTCACAAAAATATGTCAATAGACACAGTGATAAATTAGGTTTGGATAGGTTTTGGTTTTTGTTTATGAATGCTTCTCAAGACTTAGAGAATAGACACAAATATTTAGAAATATGATAGAAAAATGGAAATATAAGGAAAGATGTAAAGATAAAGGTTTTTTCTATGCAAAATGTGTTAACTTTAATTATTCTGTATGTTATGAATTAAGAGTTGGTTTCATGACATATTTCCTTATGTTTAGCAAGGGTTCTAGGCTTACACCAGCTCTTTTGATCATTATATTTATTTCTCAGGGTTTCACTTCATAATATTGGTCAGTAACCTTTGAAGGGTAGATGTAGGTACTTGCTCTGTATTCATTCCTGGGGCTCTTTTTCACCTTACTCAACTACTTTCCAAGATAGAAATGTGCCCTTTGTATAGAATTTTACCGGTAAATGTATATGAGATTCCATAACTAATCCCCCTGGGGGGGGGGAGGGAGATGGTACACCAAAAATATTAGTATTGATAGAATTGGTACCTGTCTTTGCCCACTTCATAGCTTCCTGATGGAGAACAATGTCAAACTATCAGAGGATATGAAATGTGATTTTAAATCACACTCAAAACCACTTCAAATTACATTTGGAAATACTTTCTGGAGCAAAATGGTGAAGAGAACAAGATTTTAATCCCTTTTTGAGCAAGCAAACAGCTTGTCAATGTCAGATAAATAGGGATAAATTGAAATTCCAATAAATTCTTTTCAGCATTCTGAGCTTAAGCATGCAAATATTGCTAAGTTCTTGGCATGAATAAGGAAAGAATATAAAGAGTAGACCATCAGTGATAAAGCCCTAAAGTTTCTGTTGCTTTTCCAAAGCTTTGTACCTGTTGAAAAGGCATTTTCAAACTACCTTAAAAGCTTTTCTAGATGTAAGGCTTTTTTCTTTCTTCAGTAGCAGTTGAGTTTAGTAAATTCATCTTCCAGGTATGTTTACTGAGTGTAAACTCTGCCATGACATGAATGCCTATTTTCTGCCTATTAATGCTTTCCCATAATTCTGTGACTTCTAATTATTTTTATATCCAATTTCAGAAACTTTAACATAAATAAAAATGCCAGCTACCAAACTTTATGTATCCAACAGTTTCAACAGTGGTGTCATTTTACTCTGATCAAAAAGGGGTGTAGGGAGCTAAGTATTCTGTGTGGGCCTGCTAAAGTTGCCAGCCTAGCAGAGGTCTCTCCTCAAATTAATTAATAAAAGTAGGGATGCCAATTTGGGGTGCTGGGGGCCCTGTCCCTTCAAACTTGGAGTGTAGTCTGTCTATCACAAGAAAATAATCCCAGTTCAAAGTATATTTAGTTGATTCTTTTGTTCCAGAAAGATTGGTTTGAGCCAAAGTTGACATGGTTACATAATCTCATGACCAGGAAGCTTCTTGCTTTACATGATTTGATCATTTAGGTGAAGAATTAGAATTCTGTAAATGGTCTCTAGCAAGGCCACACTCATTGAAAAAATATTTGCTCTCTGGAAGATTTCATCAAAAGCTTTGTTGATTTGTGTATCTATAATTTTACCATGTGTAGCTGTAACAAGACCAGTAGCTCTAGAAAATAAAACAACAACTAGATTTACTGTCTGTAGCTGCCTACAACAATAGTTTTTGGCAAACAATTTTTTGTGCTTTATAGAATATAAATTCAAAGTTGAAGTCTGGTTACAAGTCTGTAGGCTTATGCTGTCAATCGTCTTTTACTGTATGTGTAGGTAATTACCAAAACAATCCAAAATTATGGGTATATCTGATCAGTTTTTAGTTTTTCTAGCTGAAAAACAGTTATCTCAAAAGTTTTTCTTAGCCTTAGCATACAGTTGGTAGTGTAGATTACTGTTTGTAGTAAAATAATTGTTTGTAATAAAATAATAGTTTCTGAAGAGGAGAGAAGAAAGATGCCATTTGTCTCAAGTTGTAAGTGCAATAAGAAAGAGACTCTGGAGTCAATATTGATGCAAGATTGAATTTCCACATCCAGGCCAAAACTGTGTCACCATCTACCTTTCATTGCCTTGCCATTGTTATAAGGACAATCCCAAGCTAGCATTCTAGAGTGTTCATGAAACCATATAAGGCACTGGTTTGATTGCAACTTGAGGTGGAATGTCTTTCACATGCTCTATTTTTGAAAAGGACAAAGAACTCCTGGAAAAAATGCAGCCTGGAGAAGTTAAGATGGTCTATAGAATGCAGCAAATGTCTTACAAAGAATATCTGCACCTTCTTAAACTTCACACTTACATATAAAAGAGAGTAATTATATATGATTCTAGCCCATATAAATTACATCTAAAAACACCCTTCCTGATACCCGTTAAATCAAATGATTAAAGGGCATTTAAAGTGTGACATTGTACCACTAGATAAAGAAGTCATTTTTTAGCCATAGAGTTGCCAACCTATGGAGCATTTTGGTAATCATGACTTGTGTAATATCTACATTCTTTCTAGATTAAACAATGGAATTTTTTCTAACAAAAACTTAACTCTCTGGGATTTCCTTGAAGTTTACCCAGTTTTTGCTTGAATCACTTTTATTTTGTCCATCTTCCACAAAGAAGCCATTTTTTTAGTAAGCAAGTTGCCAACCTTTAGAACATTTTGGTAATCAGGACTTGTGCAATATCTACATTCTTTCTAGCTTAAGAAATAGAATTCTTCATAATAAACCCTTAACTATCAGGGATTTCCTCGAAATTTCCCCAGTTTTTGCTTGAATAACTTTTATTTTGTCCATCTTTAATAAAATTTTTTAAAAGAATGATTTGAAAATATTCTTACAACACTTTTATACAAGGAAAATTTCACAGCTAAAATACAATTTAAATGAATTTTGACTATATGTTTTCTCAATATGTTTGCAATCTAGAAGATGAGCAGACAACTTGATATATGTTTTAACATTGATTCCAAATGTAGGCTACTAAATTACTACCCTTACAAGTGTGTCCCAGCCCCACTTGGCCCCACTATTGGAGCCATATATAGCCATGAACTAATTGTTGATGAAAAATATGCGTAAAGCATAATGCAAACCAATAAAATGAACAAAGTTGCTATACCCTAAAAAAGAAATTCTATTCCATACTTCTTTTCAGTCTTTTTATTGATTTGCTCTATGAAAATATTTATTAGCTTGTTTCAATCATTAATGATCAGGCTTTGTGAGTAGACTATCACTTAATTTTTCAGCTTACAAGTCTCTTAAGATTTGCGGTTGTACAGTGATGCTTCTGCAGAATTGCCAATAGAAACCTTTGTGGCAAAGTTTAGAATCCAGCCAGAGTATCTGTTTCCACCAATAGGCTAAAATCAACTTTGATCCAATAGTCCTTAAACTGCCGAGTAGATATTTCCCAAACCTTCTGAAATGTGCAATGATTACCTCCAGTCTTAGTGCAAAGGAATGAGCAACCCCCCTTGAAGAACAGTAACACCTCACCTCCACAAAGGAAAAATAATATTGCTATTATCAATCACTGCAAAAGTGCAGAGCTAATCAAATGTGAGACATGACAGAAGAATAAAGAACTAGTTGAGCCAAAGTTTAATACAAACAAATCAGACCAAAGGGTGAATCAGAGATTTATCTAAATGGCCAAAGGATCAACTGCAATATCTTTATACCAAAGCCAACATTGCCTTACTTTGCTTTTGCTGTTAGCCACTTGACAAAAGGAGACTGATTTTAGATATTTTATAAAAGAATTTGCTTTTTGCACTCTCAAATCTTCTCTAAGAAAAAAAAAAATCTCCAGTCCCTTTGTGTCAATTTCAATTTTTATAAAAACAATATCAAATATGTTTTAGAAAAAAAAACTCACATAACTGGCAGCATGCTTAAACCCGTTCCTTTTTCGTCTTCACAGTACTAAAATGTACAATAAAAAAGTAAAAATTCACAAAGTCATTTGCAGATCTATGGGTAAAACTCTAGACCAAATCACTGTTTCACTTCTATCTTACCAGATATAAGACTGTTGTTTATGAAGCATTTCTTCTATGATGTACAATCTTCTCAGACAATTGTGGATCCTAGTTTTTGTGACATGTAATGGTAATAGACCATAGGTGGGCTTCCAACAATCCACTTTTAATTATTCAGTGTCAGAAAATGTTTTTTGCAAATACACCTATTTAAGCCATTTTTTTCAGGTTTTCTGTTCATCTTTAAGACAATCTTCTTTAAGCTAACGTTAATACAATGCCGTTTGCTCCAATGCAATACAGCTACAATCAAGGATATATGCAAAATCAAAGCTCTTCAAGTCTATATGGTCCAAGCCACAATTATCCTGGAACTGGAAGGGTTCCAAGAGGAAGAGCAAGCTACCTCACTAACACCCAGCAAAACAGTGGTATGACAATACCAGGTATTTCTTCTTCTTCCTGAGTCCCTGTTCTTTTCTTTGCTTGAAAAAAGATATGTGCTTCAACAGATTTGTAGCTTATTTAAATTTATATATTGCCATGCTTAAAACCAAAGGACATATTTCCAATATCCATAAGTATCCATGAGGACAAAAATCGAGCTTATGAGAGCCCTAGGAAAGAGGATTTTTTTTTCAAGGGATTGAATTTAAAATTATATGCAGACTACTGTGAGAAGTTGATAAGTATCTTCAAAAAAAATGCCTGTCTGTTAACTTGCACTAAAGATGATTTGTTTCTACACACCATTATTCTGTTAATCCCAGGCATAGCAGTCTGGGAACAGACTTAGAATGGTTGAATTTTGGCTGCTACAGTGATAATCACTTTACCAAGCCAACTGCCTTTTACCTCAATTTAGTGTGCAGCACATAAAATTATGTTTTCTGGTCTGAACCTGAGGGACTGAGGGAACTTAAGGGACTCTTTAGTATGTGAAAGTACTGTGGTTATTGCAAGCACATCTTCTATGTGTCTATGTTGTCAAGATTTGACTTTGGGCTTTCTCCAAATCCAGTTTCTTAAACTATGTACAACAATGTAATCCAAGATAAAGTCTTGGGCTTTGTCAAAAGAAGCATCTCATATTTTATTTTTGTAATTCTTTCATTGTAAATTTTCTATTTTTTGATATTTAGAGTTTGTATTGACACATTTCCTATTATTTTTAAATTTCATTTATGTGTTGTACAAATACTCAAAGGAGGATTTGGCATGATACAAAAGCCTCTTACAAGCCTCTTACAACGAAACATTGTCAAAATAATAGCAGTGATTATTTTGGAACACTTTGTTTCTAGAAGCAAATTTTGCTTATCATGAAATAAATCAGAAGAAAATAGTAATTTTCATATTTTAGGGCAAAATAACACAGCTGTAGATACATGACACATTTAAAAGAGCAACAAAATTGACTGGATGTCAGGAAACAGAGACAAGTTGAATGTTAGCATATTTTGAAACCATATTCAAGGAAAACATCTTCACTCACCTTGAAGAAATTATTGGGCTCAAGACATGCTTTAAGGGGCAGATACTAGTGGTGTAAATTCACGGAAATTAGGGGGAGGGTACTAGTCCCCAAATTCAGGGGTGGGGTTGGTTTTAAATTTTGCAGTCAAAGTAACAAAAAAATCATTTTTCAATGAAATATTGGAAAAAAGCTATTTTAAAAATCTGCAAGGGGGAAAAATCGTACTCCCCCCTTCCAATTGACACCACTGATTGATAACTACATATTTTAGTTGGTGATATAGAAAAAAAAACAACTATAGTGTTGCTCCTGTAAAAATTTCATGCTGGATGTTACGGGGGGGGGGGTTTCTTATAAAGTTTATTTATTTCTTATAAAGTTTAAGTTGTTTGTGGTATGGGAGCTTTATAGTTAATGGATATAGATTGGGAGGGTTCTATTGGCCAGTCTCTATAACCTTGGAGACATATTCAATATCATGACGTTTAGGTCTGCCGAGATGGGCAGATTCCCTTGGGAACGAACCAGTAGACAATAGGAACTGTACCTGGTACCTTGACTCAAAGACAAACACAATTATTGACAATAATTTTATTTTCTTACTTCATATACAACTTCAGGTAAAATGACTCCAATGAAAGATGGTAGTGTAAAGTGCATCAAGGAGTGACTACAAAAAAACTGAATTACACTCCTAACTTTTGGTTCACCTTATATATCCCGAATCAACCCGGATTTCTAAATAAAGCACTGGGTAGACTGACCTCAGAAATGTTGCAACACATTTCTTATTTTGATTATACAACATATGGTCTAACCTCTTTGCAAAGATTTATTATAACGAGGGTTTTCACCTTCAGTTTGTTGACCAGACCAGAAAATAGAAATCTGGTTTCTAATTGGCTTATTCAAAAGTTTGAATCTAATTTTGGTAGTCAAAAAAGTATCATTTTTTGCTTGCAGTAAGATTTGTACCAAAGGTAAAAAGTATCATTTTTTGCTTGCTGTAAAACTTGTGCCAAAAAGCACAAATCCTATGAGATAATGAAATTACACTTTAAAATCTTTATATGTATAAGAGATTCTTATTTTAAAACCTTCTAAAGTAAATGAATGAGAGATTTGGTTTTGAGTTCTGAAAGGGGGAGGGGGTTTGCTGGTCCATATGTTACACAGATGATGCAAATTTAGTTTAGTTTAAATATGTGACTGGATTATTTCCTATATTCCCGTGATTTCGTTATAGGGTAAAGTTGGTAGGCAGCAGGTGAGCAACAGGTAGAAAAATCCCATAACACATCAAGTAAAACTATCCTTGCCCTAATTATTTTTTTTACTATCTCTTCTTTCTTCTTATATATGCTGTCAAAGGTCATCCATCTTCATCAAAGAATTTACTGCAATCATGTTAAAAAGGGTTTTCAAAGGCATTTGCAGGGCATGATTAAAATGAAATGAAAATATAAGAACAGGCAAACTTTTAATTATGACAGTGGTTGAAAAAATACACATATTTATTGTATACTGATACATGCCCAAATATGCTTTCCCCAAAAAACAAGGTTTTGAACTTTTGGGATACATGAAAAAGTAACACAAATTAACTTTATACAGAAAAAGGAAAAAAAATTAAAGAAACTTGTATCTGATAAACTAAAAGTCTTTGAATTTGTATCATAATATTGTACCAATTAGAAACTTGAGTTTGTTAAATGTTTTTTTTCCTTGCATAGTGTTTTTCATCTTTTTATGCTATTTCCTAATATGTATTTGTGATTTAATCTAGTTTTTTTTTAATGCATCTGTTGCATAATAAGCTATTGCAGTAATATCCAGATGTCCTTCTATTTCTGCTACAAAAATACCCTCTAAAGTTTATATATACCATAATTCTTGAAAAATTATTTTGATTTTAATTTTTATTATATTTAATCTTATCAAAGCCTATAATTGCCATCTCCAAAATTCCAGTAGCTCATCCTATTCAAGGTGCACAACAGCATTGAATATTGGTTCTTGTTCTTGATAGCGTAGTACTGTATGTCTGAACCACAAAAGAGTCAGCAACTTTATCATGTTGTAATCTCAACAGTAGCCAAACCAGGGTACAATACCAATACATTCACAGCACCCAGAGAACAAAGATAAATAGCAAAGAAAAATACTCCTTAATTTATTCTTTTTTAGGTCGTAATCGAGGCTTTCACAACTTAAATCATGTACAATTAGTTATGAACCTGTTAATAAATGGCTGTAAAGTAATATCAAAATCTACCATATTGTTTTAAGTACAAGAAGTTTTCAACTTGATAGAGCTGCTACCGCAGTTCTAGAAAAAAAAGAATATGAGCCAAATTCTTCTTTATGGTATTAAATATGAATTTGCTGTTGCATTATTCTAGTCCCATAGCCATATCGCTTAGAGTAATATCAAAATTAGTTTTCAAAGGTAATTGTTTTGCAGATCCTGAAGAGGGTTGGTAAATTTCAAAATAAAAGAGCTATTCACTTAAAATCATAAGCATGGTTACTAGAACTAGGAATTCGTCTGCATTTGCAGTTGGAAGGGGCATGAGCCCAATTTTTTCTCTAATCATACAAATTTAAAATTATTTTATGACCCCACTTAAAACAAGGTAAAATTTTCTTATCTTTCTGATAATAAATCCATGTTAGGCGTGGGCTATACGAAAAATATTGATTGACTCACCTGGAACTGATCATATAGGATTGGCCACTGCCATGATAGCTTCCTGGGAAGTGACCAAAATAAACATTGCCATGTTTTGCTTGAAGTTCAGTTGCCAGGCACTTATAACAAAGGGGACAATTTACAAGAAACTTTAGATTGCATACCTTTACAAGCGGAGTGCTAGCAGGCTTCAAAGTTACATAGTCTAAGAAATCCCCAACTTATAAATCTTATAAGCCTGTTAGTTTGCAGAACAAGCAAAATTTCTGAAGTCTGTTAGTGCATAGACCATAAGAATTAAGTAATGTTAAGGTTCATGGTCAGAGTTTTCTTGACTATATACTTTTTAAATGATTCTGGCTACTTTTGTGTGAAAGATATGTGGGGCTTGTATGTACATTTGGTTGTGGCAACTTTTACCACAGCAACCAACAACAATTAGAACACAAGTCCTAGAGTCCATTTCAAACAGGAGCCCTTTTCTCAATCTAAATTCACCAAGTTCAAAGATTTTCAACAGAGATGTTTATTGTTCAAAGCCAAAAGAGGTAAAAATTACAATATTTAGACCAAACATTAATGAAGTAAGAGTCAAGAGACTATCTTATAAGTAAAATAAAATATACATGAAAAACCACCACATTCCCTTCCTCTTCAGCTTTGTTTCACGAGTTCCTCCTTCGAGGTCTCATCTATTACAAGAAAAGGGTTACTTACTTGTACTTGTGGTGGGAGTCAGGCGTTTCCGCCTCGCCCGGCACCCAGGATCCTTGTGACCTCTTTGGACCACGTTTCACGATCTGCTGCCAATCGCTCTGCGAACGGGAGCCACTGGGGTGACCATATATGTCAAAATTTCTCAAAGCTAACAATGGGATCCAGATCAGACTTGATCAGGGTCCACCGGTTCTTCTTTTTCCCTCCTTGATGCCTATTCCAAGAGTCTTAGGGCTCAACTAAAAGGATTCGAAGAAGCAGGTACTCTGGTGGTCTCCTCAAGACGTGACCCAGCCATTCTAAGCAGCGTTTTTTAAGGGTGGTAGCGGTATCTCTTCTTATCTTGCAGAGTTGGCGATTATCGGTGTTTGATATGCGATTTTACCGACAAATTCTAAGCATTTGGCGTAAGCATCCATGTTCGAAGGCAGCTACTGCTCTCTTGTGTTGAAGCTTCAAGGACCAAGTCTCGCATCCATAGAGTAGGATGGGTCGGACCATGGCTGTATAGATTTGAATTTTAGTCTGAATAGAGATTTCTCGGCAGTTCCAAAGAGGTTTTTGAAGGGATGCTAAAGCAAACTGCGCCTTATGTATTCTTTGATGGATGTCTAAGTCTGAAGAGCCGTCAGTGCAAAGTATGGAGCCTAGGTAGGAAAAGCGCTCAACCTTTTCTAGCCGAGTTAAGTTTACGCTCAAAGATGTTTGGGTTGGATCATTCATGATCGTCAATTTAGTTTTCTCTGTGCTTACTTTAAGTCCAATCTGATTTAACCATTCGACAATATCATCTAGTATCTTTTGAGCATGTTCAGAGAGGATTTTGACATCATCAGCGTAATCCAAGTCAGTCAAGGACAGATCTTTTTCTAATTTGGGCACTATTGTGTTGCACTAGGACATTATCTAGCACCCAGTCTATACAGTAGTTAAACAGGATTGGAGAGAGAACACAGCCTTGCTTTACTCCACTTTCGACTAGGAATTCTTCACGTTTCCTCGCCATAAATTCTTATCCGGCTTGTTGACTCTGATTAATATGCATGAATAAGTTCAGTAACCTTTACAGGCATGCCATCAATCTCTAGGATTTTCCACAACTTGTGACGAGTAACGGAGTCGAAGGCCGCGGTGTAGTCGAGGAATCTTAAAGCTAGAGGTAAGTTATACCTTTGGAACTGTTGGATAATAAGTAGGGTGCAGGAAATATTATCTCTGCCTTGTCTGATACCAGCTGGATTTTCGCGGGTATTTTTCTCCTGGACACTTTTGAAACGATTTAAAAGAATTACCCCGAATATATTTACCACGATATCTATAAGACTTATTTCTCAGTAATTTCTACATTCAGGCTTGTCTCCTTTCTTGTGAAAGGGTAATAAATGGAAGATTCCAGTCCTTTAGGAAGGAATTAGTTTTCCATGCGTCTTGAAGGATGCCATGGATCTGCTCAGCTGTTACTTTGGGGTATTTCTTGTATAGTTCAGGAGAAAGGTCATCTTCATCAGGGGACTTGCGATTCTTTAGTGTTTTTATTGTTTTGAGGATTTCGGCTTTTGTAGGAGCGCCCAATTCAATATCATAGGTTTTTTCTCGACAGATTGGGCAAGATTGTCAAAGGGGGATGAATGAGATGGATTTAGCAATGATTGGAAATGTTGTTTCCATCTAATCATCTGACCATTCTGGGAGGAAATGGTTTTTCCTTGGTTCTCTGACAATTTCTGACACAGCTGCCTTTTTTCCTGTAGTTTTAGTGAGAATCTGATAAAGCTTCTGGGTGTCCTGAGCTCGGGCTGCTTTTCCCAGTGAGATGGCAATTTCTTCCCACATCTGTTGACGATTAAGTTGTGATGAACGTTTTATTTGCTTACGAAGGGCTTTGATTGCTTCTACGGGGTCGATCAGACTCCTCCTTTTCTCAACTAAGGAAATAGTTTCGACAGAGATCCAGTGTTGTTGTTTTGCTTTTGTGTTCCCTAGAAACTTTCCATCTGTCGCCGACATAATTGTCTTGAATGATCCCCATTTCAAGGAGGCACACTCTTGCCTCTATAAAGAGGCGACCCACGACAATGTTAAGCGATCTTCGGTTCCAGTGGTCGCAGAGGGATGGGGAGGGATGCATTTCGTAGCCCGAGCTCCAACTAAGAAACCTGCCAAATTTCATCCCCCTCCAACTTTTCCTTCATGTGGAAAATCTGGCCGAAAGTTTCGACCCGTCAACCCCAGCCCCCCTTTAACGTTGTCCGATCGGGCTGAAATTCACAAGTTAAGGTCCCCTAGGGCCCAGGAGCTTATCCGCGAAATTTCAGCTCGATCCGATAACTCCTTCCCTGTTTTCCAGAAACCACGCATAGACACTTAAAATTCATTTTCTTTTTTTTCCTCGACGCCTACAGGTCACAGCCGACATCGGATCTGGGTGTACGAGGACTCATTCGATGCGGAATTCTCCGAGTAATTTTCCTGGAAAGTTTAGTAGGAAAATCTTAACCCCCCGAAAGTTTCGACCCCCCAACCCCACCCCCCCCCCCTTTTAAAGTTGTCCGATCGGGCTGAAATTCACAAGTTAAGGTCCCCTACGGCCCAGGAGCTTATCCGCGAAATTTCAGCTCGATCTGATAACTCCTTCCCTGTTTTCCAGAAACCACGCATTAGCTACTTAATTAACGCATTTCTCTCCATAAGAGCCCATGTTAATTTGAAATTTTTAAAAGTTACTGAGAAGTTATATTTACACACATGTAAGTGATTAGCTCAGTCGGTAGAGCATGGGACTTTTAATCCTCTGGTCAAGGGTTCAAGTCCCTTACGGGCAGTTTTTTTTAACAACATCAAAATAAAAGTGTATAATTTTGATAACACCTGGACAGCTTATCAATTGAGAGATAACAGAATATTAGCTTCTTATGAGCAAAAGAAACATTTCGGTCATTCTATCTATTTTTTTCTATTTTATACAATGATTTAAAAGCGGGGGTGGGCGGCAGCCACCCAAGTTCCTCTCCTAATTCCTGTACGAGGAGTACAGGATTATTAAATTACATCCACCATGGATTGTAGAAAAACGTACAGAAATAATATGAAAAAAACTTCGTTTTCTTAAAGAGTTAAAGAGGCTGCTTCCCAAAGTCGAACCTTAAAACGTACAGGAATTAAAAGAGGCAGTTGGGGGGCTGCCGCCCCCCAAACCCCCAGCTTTTAAAGACTCTTTTGTACAGGTTTTTTGTTTTTTTGCTAACCCCCCGCTCTTGGCTTCGGAAAGGCCCTCTTTTAATTAACAAAAAATTGAAATGAATGAATAATGGAATTACTTCGAAAAATGTTAAACACAAGAGGACAGGAGAACCATTGCGCCGAAACTAGTAATTAGTAACAATGAAATCCCCCCCCACAAAAAAACCTGTACAAAAGAGTCTTTAAAAGCTGGGGGTTTGGGGGGCGGCAGCCCCCCCAACTGCCTCTTCTAATTCCTGTACGTTTTAAGGTTCGACTTTGGGACGCAGCCTCTCTAACTCTTTAAGAAAACGAAGTTTTTTTCATATTATATCCTTAAGGCTTAATGAATCACAATCTGGTG
Source organism: Artemia franciscana (assembly GCF_032884065.1). NCBI lineage: Eukaryota > Metazoa > Arthropoda > Branchiopoda > Anostraca > Artemiidae > Artemia > Artemia franciscana. Next base: position 27,838,270 of record NC_088877.1, read on the forward strand.
CATCAAAGCGGTGAGTTAGTTCGAATCTGAGGGCATGTTTGACAGTTTCATTCTTGAGTTTACTGCTACCAATGCGAGGTTTTGTTTTATTCTTTCTGCGTATTGCAAGACGAAGGATAATTTTTGTGCTGATCAGCTTATGATCTGACCCAGATTTTGATCCAGTATCCGCTCCCTTATAAGAACGTGAATCTTGAACAGAGCTTTTCCACCGCTGTCCGATGAGTACGTAATCAATTTGGGCTTTGGTAACGCCATCGTTGGAATACTGAATTAATAGGTGGCTTGGCTTATGCTGGAAAAGAGTATTGGAAACAGTTCGTTGATTCATTGGGGATAATTGACTAGCATTTCACCATTTTTGCAACGTTGACCTAGTTCAAAGTTACCAAGCACTTGGCTAGCGGTTTGGTCCTTAGTTCCCACTCTTGCATTGAAGTCTCCAGCTACAATCAAGTAGTCTCGTGTGGCTGTAGCTGCATTCACGGTCTCTAGTTCCATGTAAAAATCGTTTTTCGTTTCGCCTAGTGCGTCACGTGTAGAAGCATAGGCTGACAGTAGAGATATGTCAGCTCGGTTGCCCTTGAATCTAATTTTGGCTAGGCAGAGGGAAATTGATTCCCATTCTAGAAGAGCATTTCTGACTCTTTGCCTTAGTAGTAATCCTACACCATGGAGTCCTGAGTTGTTCTCTACTCCTGAATAGAAGAAATATAATTGTTGGAGTGAATCAGGGGCAGTAATGACTTTTGTACTAGAGCCACACGTTCTTGTTTCGGAGAGGCAGAGTATATCGATTTTTGTATCTTTCCATTTCGTGCGCGAGGAGGATTTGAGTAGTTTCATATTTGGCAGATCGCACGTTCCAGCAGCCTATGTTCATTTTTAATTTATTTCGCCTAATAGTGGTACAGGGTTTATCTATAGTTATGGCTCGCTTATTTGTGAACTTCAGTGCCATATTCGAAGTCACATCGCCTGCTGAGAACGCCGTAGCATGATTGGCTGACTTACTTTTTGACACCCGCGCCAATACGGGGGCCGCGTCGCATACCGTGGACGCCGTAGCCATATTCAAATTTTTACGAGGTCTGAGATGCATAGATGTTTCATGGGGACCTATTTGACCACAAGGACCCCAATCTTACGGGTCACCGGGAGCGCGTTTGCTACCATCTTGCTCGGCGTGGAGCTAAATGGTGTTTCCATCCCTTCATCACTTTGAGGTGTGCCGACGAGTTCCCACTGCTTTCTAGGGACGGAGAGTCGAGCCTCATTAGATACAATCCAACCACAGCCCTGATAAATGCACCCTTAGCTGTGATTTTTTAATCCCAGCGTAAAAACAGCAGAGGCTTCAGGAAGGGTTGGGGCTTCAAGAAAATGGTTAGCGCCACTTTGACTACTGTTCACAATATTTACAAAACGAGAAGGGGTTACTTATTCCTGATATCGCGACCGGGCGTCAGCATTGGCGTTTGCTATCCCTGCGTGGCTGCTAACGATGAAATCGTATGCGTTTAGGGAGAGGATCCACTAATTTAATTTTCCGTTTTGGTTTGACATCACATGAAGCCACCCTAACGGATCATATTCAGGTTTGACGAAAAAATGCCAACCCATCAGAATGTAATGGAACTTAGATATTGTCCATTTTATCGCTAGCCTCCTTTTCGATCGTAGAGTATCGACTCTCGTTTGGTGTCTGTTTCTTGCTGATGAAGCTGATGATATTTTTCCCTGTCAGTTTGCTGGGTCAGGATTGCCCACAGTTATTTGCCGCTCGTGTCCGTTTGAAATACAAATGAAAGGTTCGTTATATTTTGGATTTCTCAAATCGGAGCCGATCGCAATGCCTCCTTTAGGAACTCAAAGGCAGGTTCTGCATTGGGACTCCACTCGACAACCTCAGGGGCCTTCTCGATCGTCGTTTGCCGGTTTGGTTCGGCCAAACCTGCATTCTGGATAAAGTAGCCATAGTATCCAACTAGTCCCATAAATGCTTGAACATTCTTTTTCGAGATGGGTCTTGGATAATTGACAATCGCATGGACCTTGGCTGTTGATGGTTTAACTACTCCGCCTCCAACTGTTTGTCTAGAGAACTCTGTTTCTGCATTGCTAAATCTGCACTTCCTTGGATTGGCTGTCAGCCTTGCTAGCTGCAATATCTGTAGCACCATTTGGTGTGTAGCAAGTGATCCTCAATTGTATCACTGAAGATGATTGTATCATCAATGTAACAGAGACCGAACATGAAGCCTGTGAGAACATGATTCATGAGCTTTTGGAATCGTCCACTTGCTCCTTGAATCCTAATTGACAGTACGAGAAATTCGTATAGAAGTTTTGGCGTCACAAATGCTGTCTTGTGTATGCTATTAAGGTGTATTTTTATCTGCATATATCCTCGAGTTAATTCTAGGTTGCTGATAAACTTAGACATTCCCTTTCCCTGAAGGGTCTCATCCCTCTGAGGTAATGACTAAAAATTCTGCCTTGAAATTTTAATTAGTTCCTGATAGCCGGCACAAAACCGCACCGTCTTATCTGGCTTTGGTACCAACACTATTGGAGACGCATAATCACTTTCTGACGGTTTATGATGCCCTCTTCCAGCATCTTAGCTACTATCAGTTTCCACCAGGTGCTGTTTCGCTGCTGGGTAGGGTTTCTTCCGCACCCGTGGGTTACTGCTGATATTAATGTGATGCATCAGATTAGTTTTCCCAGGTCTGTCCGAGAGAGTTGGTCTGCATCTTCTCTAGATTTCAGCCAATCCTCTGTTCTGACCATGACTCAAAGTTCTATTTATGGATGCCTGGATGGCTTCCTCGAAATCTCCGTCATTTCCTTCACCCTTGCAGTCTGCATATTTGTCTGCTTGAATAAATAAGACTTTTTGTTCCGATTTGCCTTTTGGCACTTTATAAGAATGTTTACATGGAGAAGTTTCGATTTTTTCCCATCGGGTAATTATACTATGTAATCCACGCCTCCGGATTTCATCAGAATCTTGTACATGCCTTGCCACTGCACCTCAAGCTTGCTATTTTCGCATGATACGAACCAGCACTTCTCCTACAACTTCAAAATATCTCTGTGTTTCCGGTTGTGATCATATTTCCAGTCTTCTGTCGTTCCTGACTTGAGAATGAGTTTTGCTGTGCAGTCTCTGCTCATTTGCTAAGTCATTACCGCATAATGACCAGGTAATTGATTACCGATTCGGACACACCTTTCTTCTCCTCCCACTCCTCTCACAGCACATCTAGTGATTCTCTTATGTAATGCCCATAGAGGAGCCTGAAGGGTGAGAAACCCGTCGAAGCCTGTTTAGTCTCCCTTTAGGCAAACAAAAGATATGGAAAATACTGATCCCACTTTTTTGGGTCGTCTCTTACGAATTTTCTTAGCATCTACACTGTAGTCCCATTTAACCTCTCAGCCAATTCACCCGTCTGTGGGTGGTAAAGGCTGGAACGAAGGGATTTAATACCAAGAGCTAAGCACAGTTTCTGCATCGCGTGGGTGATGAGGCTACTTCAATAGTTGGTCACGATCTCTGAAGATATCCCCACTTGGGGGAAAAACTTCAATTTGTCAGCTATCTTCTGTGAATGAGTCGAACGAAGTGGTATTACTTCTGGATATCTGTTTGCATAGTTGCTTATCACTAAGATCCGTTTGAAACCAGTTTTACTGCCCTCTAGAGATTCTACCAGGTTCATTCCTATTTTGTGTCAATTAGTTTCAATGATTGGGGTTGGTTGCAATGGTACCTTCTCTATCTTGTATTTTCTGGTTGTCAATGTTTTGTCACGTCCAAATAAACGTATGGCCAAAAGAATCTTTCAAAAATCCTTTCATTAGTTCGTTGCCTGCCTATATGACCTCCAGCAGGTGAACTATCGGCCAGTTTTAGCTTGTCTATTCTGTAGGCAGAAGAAACTGCTAATTACCACTTCTGCTCGTCCTGATCTTCATCCTTGACTACTCGGTCAAGGATCTTATCCTTTACAACGAAATCTTTTGCCTCTGTAGATTCTGCCTTCCCCCGCACCCAGAATTCTCACAAGGTTTCATCCAATCTCTGCAACTCAGGAAAATCTTTTCCTTTCTGTGCAGGTTCCATTGGATACTTCTCTCCTTCTAACTTGCTCTGAAATGCGGCCTTCCTTTCTGTACATTTCTGCCCCCCTACTCTTCTGTGCTTGTCCTCCTCCAGAAAAACTGTTAATACCTCCGAAATATCTGTTTGTGACTCAGCCTGCTTGCTTGCTGTAATCTTGTTGGCAGAAATACCCCAACTTCCAAATCTACTAGCCTCGAAGACTCCTACCAGGAGCTTCTTTGGGATCCCATCCGAGACTGTAACCTTAACTGGAAGTTCAGCAAAAGAAACCGCCTCCTTAAAAGTTTTAAATTGCCTCTTACGTAGAGGCAAGTACTATGGTACTACCTCCGTAAACTGTTCTACCCGTAAAAGCTCAAAAATCACCTTGACTTCCTTCAATGGCGCAGCCACTCAGACTGGACGGGTGTTTGTTGTCACCAGGTTCTCTGCCTGTGCTCTCAGCGAGGTAAGATTGAACCATCTATTAAAGCTGATTGCCAGCTTCCTTCTGATTTCTGTTTAGGACTCCTTTTCTTTCTTTCTTCCACTTCGGGACCGTATGTAATATGTTTCATTTGTGACAGAATGCTTCAAGTATTGCCGTCTCAACTGCATCATAATCATTGAATGTATCCGCTGATAAATTTGACATCGTCTCCGATGCAACACCGGACAGAGTTGGATATAACTGCGTAGCCCACTATTCCCTAGACCAGTCTCTAGACTTTGTAGTGCTCTCAAACATGCGTAAAAATGAGTCTATGCTTTCATTACCTGACAGCTTCATTAGCTTGGGCCTAATTGCTGCTTGTGCTGCTGATTTGCCGCAGGTCGACCCGCCAAGCTTGTTGTTAGGGCGTTCAGTGTGGTCATTAGCTGATTGAACTGTGCCGCATTCATTGAAACTTCTGGCAATACTTCTATCCCTTCGTTTCTTTCCGCTTCCTCTGTCCTTACGTTATCTGTTTCAGAAATAGTTTCGGGCAAAAACTTGATACTCTGTCCTCCTCCCTTCTTATTAGAAATACCGATCCCGTCTGCCGAGCTCTTAGCTCCGCCTACAACCTCTGTTATACTTGACTGAACTTTCTGCTTCGTTGTAGAGTTAAACTCTTTAAGAGGGTCTGCTTTAGTCCTCCTCGTAGGAATCGCTGATGCTTGGTCGTTTAGTGTCTTGTAAATAAAAGAACAACACCATTATGTTTTTGTTTCTGTTTTACACAAAGTTTTAGATAGAATACATAGGAAAATTTAGTTGAAAAAGAGAGATACAAGTTTCGAATTTTCTCAAATTTCTAAAATATCTTATTTGCAGGTATTGAAAGATTTATAATACCTCATGGCAGACAAAAAACGTAAAAAATAGTGTAGGTAACAAGTAAAATCTTAGTGTATGCTTTCATAGGTGTAAATAAGGAGGCCGAAGGGTAGAGTAGTCTATAACTTGGAAAAGGGAAGTTTTTGGTTTAAATTTTTAGTATTCTCCCATTTGTGGGTTTTATGCACAAGTCTGAATGGATCTTTTCCTATGCCTGTTTACAGGTATGTCTAGAATTAAATAATTTCCTGTTAACTGTTATTTGCATTCATAAATAATTATGCTGGCAGGTAGTCGAGACCACTTTCCTGGAAATCGTGGCAAGCCCTTTGGTTATCAGCCAGTGAATGGTCAGTTCCAACCGGATAGATTAGCCGTCCAGCCAGAAAAAGAAAATTACAATGTGAACACGGAAGAAACCATTCTAAAGAAGGAGGAAAAAGATGGTAAGTGTGATGAACAATGTATGTTTTAACTTGCTTTCAGATTCAACTGAAAACGACGAGTATCATTTCTCATATAAATCTTAAAAGGTTTCTAAATCCTGTTTTTCTAAAAAAAATGTTGTGTAAATATTTATAAAAAATGCTTGACTAACTGAGGATTGTCTGTAATCAGCTATTAATTCAAAATGCGATGAGGGCTAAAATTCCCAATAAAAGTGGTAAAATATTCCTGTTTCCCTCATTTGCTTAGTAGGATTATGTACTAAATTATTTTCGTTTGTTATTGCTGCCTCATTTAGGGTTTAAATCTCTCATATATAAAATGTGTCTCCGGTATTGAATTAGTCGGAAGATTGTTTAACAGTTAGCGTTTTTTTTTTAATTTGAATTAATTTTTTGGACAGACTGTACTGTTAGCAGTTTTTTTTTTCAATTCTGCTAGAGCCATCAGGCTAAATAATGACTACGTTGTGTGATTCTAAAATGAAAGGCTTCCGACTTTGCAGAATCAATTTTATAGCAGAGAATATACAGTAATTTATGTCGATATTCTGTCTTTTTATGGCACTTGGTATTAACCAAGTGACATATAGCGATCGCAAATTCTGTCGGTCAGTCTGTCCCGGTTTCGCTAGTTTAGGAACTTCCAGATAAGCTAGGACGATGAAATTTGGCAGGCGTATCAGGGACCGGACCAGATTAAATTAGAAATTGTAGTTTCCCCGATTTGACCATCTGGGGGGGGAGTGGCTTGACTAGACTTGACTTAACGCTCCTGCCGAAATGCTACCGACGTCGAGAGTGATGCTACATGGTGCCTCCATTTGGCACCATGGCACATTTGGAGTGGGGGGCTTGTTAATTCGGAAAAAAATAGAAAAAATGATGTATTTTTAACTTAGGAATGGGTGATCGGATCTTAATGAAATTTGATGTTTGGAAGGATATCGTGTCTCAGCTCTTAATTTAAATCCCGACCAGATCCGGTGACATTGGGAGGAGTGGGGAGGGAACCTAAAATATTGGAAAATGCTTAGAGTGGAGAGATCAGGATGAAGCTTGGTGGGAAAAATAAGTAGAAGTCCTAGATACGTGATTGACATAACCGGAACGAATCTGCTCTGTTTGGGGGAGTTGCGAGGGGAAGGGTTAATTCTGAAAAATCAGAAAGAATGAGGTATTTTTAACTTACGAAGGAGTGATCGGATCTTAGTGAAATTTGATGTTTGGAAGGATATTGTGTCTCAGAGCTCTTATTTTAAATCCCGACCGGATTCGGTGACATTGGGGGGAGTTGGGGGGGGAGACTAAAATCTTGGAAAACGCTTTGAGTGGAGGGATCGGGATGAAACTTGGTTGGAATAATAAGCATAAGTTCTAGATACGCGATTGACATAACCGGAACGGATCCGCTCTCTTTGGGGGAGTTGGGGGGAGGGTTAATTCTGAAAAATTAGAAAAAATGAGGTATTTTTAACTTACGAAGGAGTGATCGGATCTTAATGAAATTTGATGTTTAGAAGGATATCGTGTCTCAGAGCTCTTATTTTAAAATCCCGACCGGATCCGCTGACATTGATGGAAGTTGGGGGGGGGGGACGTAAAATCTTGGAAAATGCTTAGAGTGGGATCGGGATGGAACTTGGTGGGAGAAATAGGCATCTCAATGAAATTGGATGTTTAGAAGGATTTTGTGCTTTAGAGCTCTCATTTTAAATCCCGACCAGAACTGGTGACATTGGAGGGTGTTGGAGGGGGAAACCAGAATTCTTGGAAAACGTTAAAATTTAGGTATCTTTTTCTTACGAATGGGTGATCGGATATTGTTGGATTGTAGGCGTGTCAGGGAGCTGCACAAATTGACTTTAAAAAGTCCTTTTCCCGATTCGATCATCTGGGGGGCTGAAGGAAGAGGAAAAATTAGAAAAAATGAGGTATTTATAACTTTTGATTGGGTGATCGGATCTCAATGAATTTTGGTATTTAGAAGGACCTCGTGACTCAGAGCTCTTATTTTAAATCCCGACCGGCATTAAGCCTCTGATTTTCCTTTTAAATCAATCTGTTGATTCTTAGAATTTTGCTAGAGTTCATTCCGTATGAGCTCTTGGCTCTTCCGGCCTCGTGACAAGTGCCATATGAGCTCTTAGCTCTTGTTTTTATATATAAAAACAGTTTTATGTTAAGTTAAAGCTTTTACATTTAAGTTTTAGCAATCAAGAGATAAGCAATATTTTCACCTTGCCATTCTTCACTATCGAAGCATAAGGGAAAATATATAAAAGAATTGCTTTGTTATGTATGAAAAACCTATTACGCAGGTGTTAAATCATGGTTGCATGGCTGCAGCGGAAGCTGGAACCTAGTTAAGAGTGAACCACGGCCCATAGTAACCAAAGGTAAAAAACACGTCTCGAAAAAAAACTGCCTATTGAGAAAAAATTGCCATCAGACACTGAATCAGGAATGGCAATTTATTGTGCAAAAGTTTATTGTGAAAACAAATTCGTGATGATTTCGATAAAGAGCCTTACATCTCTTGAAAATTGTGTAAATAAAAAAGTACACCATTGGAATGAGCGTGAAGAACACCAAGGAAAATCACTTTTTGTATCCGGGTAGCACTGATGTATCTCCTTTGTTTTCCTTTTTTTCTACCAGGGCTAGTGAGTTACCAGAACATCGTAGAGAGATGTTTAATGGCTCATTTGAACAAAAACTGAATTATCTAATGCCCTTTTTAAGTGTTCAAAAAGATCGGAGGATAGCTAGCCCCCCTCTCTCCAAAGTCGTTCGATCAAAACTCTGAGACAGACGTTTTGTCAACATACTTCAAAGGTCGAATAACTACGCTTTTGGTAATAATATAACCCTCCGTAGTCCATGGGGAAAGGGCTGTACGCGGTATCGGCATTGCCTGTATGGGTATCTGACGTGTTGGTATCGCGCGAATTGGTATCTGCATATTTCATTTTCCAGTCATGGTTTTGCGCCTTCTATCATGGTTACAGCCCAGAGTAACAAAAAGTTGAAAACGCATTTAGAAAAAAAAAACTGCCAAAGAGAATAATTTGCCAGTTGACTCTGATTTGGGAAAGGTAACTATTATTTCGGTTAATCTTAAAAGTAAAAGTTTATTGCGAAAACGAATTAATGATGATTTTGAAAAGGAGCCTGAAATCCCTCGAAAATGGTGTCAGATCAAAATACGAAATGTACCGTTGCAATCAGTATGGTCGAAAAATTGGGGAATTAGGTCCCCCGCCTTGAACAGCAAGAAAAACCATTTTTAGTATGAACAGCACTGATGTCCTTTATCAGGGGTATTAGGTTGCAAGGACACTATAGAGAGATGTTTAATGGCTCACTAGAACGGAAATATTTGAGCGCAGCTAAATTAATTTTTTTTTGGGTCAGATTTTAGTAGGGGGAATTTTCCACGGGAAGTTTTCCATTGGAAGGAAAGTTTCTGGCGGAAATTTCCAGGATAAATTTTAGAAAGGGGGGGGGGTGAAGATTTCCAGGCAGTAGTTCGGAAACTGTCACAAATCAAATTAAAAAAAATTAACCGGAAGTAAGAAGCAACATTGAAACGAATAGAAATTATTTCGTATATGATGGGGATCACCCCCCTCACCCGGAAAAAATTAAGAAGATAATGGCAGTGGTGTATCTAAGTTAAATTTAAAGTAAAAACGGGTAAAGATGAATTAAAAAAAAAAAAAATCCGTGGGAAGTAAACTTCGAAGTCTAAACGATCAAAAATTATTGCTTCACAGTCTATCTTGTCTATATTGACAAACTGATAAATTTTTCCTATGTTCGTGTGATCATAGAAAACTAGCGCTTTACTGAAAACACCCAAAGGCCAGTATGAAGAAAAAGAATATTGATTTAAGAGTCAAAAGTGAGTACGTAGCCTCACAACAACAAACTAATCTATAACGCTTTTCTCAGTCTTACACTAGCTGTGATATCAGTAACTTTCAGTATACAATTAAAATTATCTTAAAATTTAAGCATAAAAATAAGCATTATTTTACTAACCGCAAAGTCATTGAACAACATAAAAAAATAATGGATAGATTTATCAGGTAACATCTGGGTCTCACCAGTTATAATAGTGTAATATTCAATTTTAAATTGTAAAAAAACACATTTTACCGTTGCTCGAAATGAAGAATAATTAGATCAAAATTTGAATTCCGGAAATCCGGTTATTTCTCTATACAACAGACCATTTAAAGTTATGATGCAAATTTTAAGAGCAAGATGGCTTCACTTCAGACATGTCTACAAACTAATCCTGAAATGTCCTTTTCAGAACAAAAATGAGATCCAGTCATCAGAGAGTTCCATTGTGCAGAAGTGATAATAATAAAAAAAAAAAAACAACAATTCTAAAATGGTTTTATGGCACTTAGTATCTACCAAGTGATATGTAGCGATCGCAAATTCTGTCGGTCTGTTCCCCTGGGGGGGGGGAGTAGGGAGGGTGGTTAAATCGGAAAAATTAGGTATTTTTAACTTACAACGGGATATCGGACCTTAATGAAATTTGATGTTTGGAAGGACGTCATGTCTCAGAGCTCTTATTTTACATCCTGACCGGATCTGGTGACATTGTGGGGAGTTGGGGGGGGGCCTAAAATATTGGAAAACTCTTAGAGTAGAGGGATCGGGATGAAACTTGGTGGGAAAAATAAGCACAAGTCCTAGATACATGATTGAAGTAACCGAAACGGATTCGCTCTCTTTAGGAGAGTTGGTGGGGTGGGGGGGGTAATTCTGAGAAATTAGAAAAATTGGGTTATTTTTAACTTACGAAGGAGTGATGGGATCTTAATGAAATTTGATGTTTGCAAAGATATCTTGTCTCAAAGCTCTTATTTTAAATACCGATCGGATCTGGTGACATTGGGGGAGCTGGGGGAGAACCTAAAATCTTTAAAAGCGCTTAGAGTGGAGGGATCGGGATGAAACTTGGTGGGAAAAATAATCACAAGTCCTAGATACATGATTGATATAACCGGAACGGATCCGCTCTCTTTAGGGGAGTTGGGGGGGGGGGGGGGTTTAATTCTTAGAAATTAGAAAAAATGGGTTATTTTTAACTTACGAAGTTGTGATAGGATCTTAATGAAATTTGATGTTTGAAAGGATATCTTGTCTCAAAGCTCTTATTTTAAATCGCGACCGGATGTGATGACATTGGGGGGAGTTGGGGGGGGGGAACCTAAAATCTTTGAAAACGCTTAGAGTGGAGGGATCGGGATGAAACTTAGTGGGATAAATAAGTACAAGTCCTAGATACATGATTGATATAACCGGAACGGATCCGCTCTCTTTGGGGGAGTTGGGTGGGGGGGGGGGTTAATTATGAAAAATTAGAAAAAAATGGGTTATTTATGGGTTATTATAGTAACTTACGAAGGAAGGATCGGATCTTAATTAAATTTAATGTTTGGAAGGACATCTTGTTTCAAAGCTCTTGTTTTAAATATCGATCGGATCTGGTGACATTGGGGGAGCTGGGGGGGCCTAAAATCTTTAAAAACGCTTAGAGTGGAGGGATCGGGATGAAACTTGGTGGGAAAAATAAGCACAAGTCCTAGATACATGATTTATATAACCGGAACGGATCCGCTCTCTTTAGGGGAGTTGGGGGGGGGGGGGGGTAATTCTTAGAAATTAGAAAAAATGGGTTATTTTTAACTTACGAAGGAGTGATAGGATCTTAATGAAATTTGATGTTTGGAAGGTTATCTTGTCTCAAAGCTCTTATTTTAAATCCCGACCGGATGTGATGACATTGGGGGGAGTTGGGGGGACCTAAAATCTTTGAAAACGCTTAGAGTGGAGGGATCGGGATGAAACTTAGTGGGATAAATAAGTACAAGTCCTAGATACATGATTGATATAACTGGAACGGACCCGCTCTTTTTGGGGGAGTTGGGTGGAGGGGGGGTTAATTCTTAAAAATTAGAAAAAAATGAGTTATTATAGTAACTTACGAAGGAGGGATCAGATCTTAATTAAATTTAATGTTTGGAAGGACATCTTGTTTCAAAGCTCTTGTTTTAAATTCCGACCAAACATGGTGACATTGGGGGGAGTTGGGGGGGGGGCTAAAATCTTGGAAAACGCTTAGAGTGGAGGGATCGGGATGAAACTTGGTGGGAAAAATAAGCACAAGTCCTAGATGCGTGATTGAAGTAACCGGAACGGATCCGCCATCTTTGGGGGGCTTGGGGGGGGGGTTATTTCTGAAAAATTAGAAAAAATGAGTTATTTTTAACTTACGAAGGAATGATCGGATCTTAATTAAATTTGATGTTTGGAAGGAAATCGTGTCTCAGAGCTCTTATTTGAAATCTTGACTGGATCCGGTGACATTGGGGGAAGTTGGGGGGGGGGGGTACCTAAAATCTTGGCAAACTCTTAGAGTGGAGGGATTGGGATGAAACTTGGTGATAAAATACGCACAAGTCCTAGATACGTGATTGACATAACCGGAACGGATCTGCTCTCTTTGGGGGAGGATTAATCCTAAAAATTAAATCCGAGCGATCGGATCTTAATGAAATTTGATTTTTGGAAGGATGTTATGCTTTAGAACTCTCATTGTAAATCCCGCCCAGATCCGGTGACATTGGGAGGAGTTAGAGGGGGAAACCGGAATTCTTTGAAAACGTGGAAATCGAGGTATGTTACGAATGGGTGATCGGATCTTAATGAAACTTGATATATAGAAGAATCTCATGTCTCAGATGCTTCATTTTCAATTCGAATCGGATCCGGGGACATTGAGGGTTGGAGGTGGGAACCAGAAATCTTGGAAACCGGAAATCTTGGAAAACGCTTAGAGTGGAGAGATCAGGATGAAACTTGATGGGAAGAATAAGCACAAGTTACAGATACTAGATTGGCATAATTGGAACGGATCTGTTCTCTTTTGGGGAGCCGGGGTTTATTAATTTCGAAAAAATTAGAAAAATTGAGGTGTTTTTAACTTATGAACGGGTGACCGAATCTTAATGAAATTTGATATTTAGAAGGAACTCGTGTCTCAGAGCTCTTATTTCCAATCCCGACCACATCTGTTGACACTGGGAAGAGTTGGAGGGGGAAACCGGAAATCTTGGAAAACGCTTATAAATGTCGTAGATACGCGATTGACATAACCGGACTGGATACGCTCTCTTTGGGGGGTGGGGTTCAGTGCTTTGGCGAGTCTGGTGCTTCTGGACGTGCTAGGACGATGAAAATTGGTAGGCGTGTCAGGGAGCTGCACAAATTGACTTGATAAAGTCGCTTTCCCCGATTCGGCCATCTGAGGGGCTGAAGGGTGAGGAAAAATTGAGGTATTTTTTACTTACGAGTGGGTGATTGGATCTTAATGAATTTTGATATTTGGAAGGACCTCGTGACTCAGAGCTCTTTTTTTAAATCCCGACCGGCATTAAGCCTCTGATTTTCCTTTTAAAGCAATATGTTGATTCTTAGAATTTTACTAGAGCTCATACCATATGAGTTCTTGGCTCTTGTTTTTTTTCACAAAGTATCCTTAATCGGTTTGCTTTTACTGTACCAAAACTCCTATATTTTTTTGTGTTTTCTGTAAAGCGCTAGTTTAAGCGCTATTTATAATCAACAAAGAAAGGGAAATATTTTCCATTGGTTTACTTCGAATTTAGATGATTTTATTGTTGAACGCCTTATATGATCATGCTGGACAGTGGCAGTTGTCATAATAAAAGAAAAGGCACTAAACATACAAAAATCACAGTCATAGCCATCTTCACACAAATTTATGTGTAGACTCGAAATATCACAGAGTCAAACTAAAACCTAAGACATTGAAGTATCCAACTATCTGTAAAAAATTAAAATAAAATAAATTCAAGTTCAAAATAAAAAAAAAATTTAAAATCAACAAAAAATAAAAAGACTAATGAAGTAAAACAAATAAATATGTACAATTTTATTACTTGCACTAGTTTTATCAGTGTGTGCTAGATAGACGGCAAAGGAATAATTTTTACTCGTTTTAAGTTTCAACTTCGCTCTTTGCTTCCCTCAGTAAAACTCTGTTTAAAAAAATTAATAATGCATAAAAGAGTGCGTTTGGTGCTGTTCAATTTGTATCTAAATAAAATACAATATATTCAAGAAGTCGAATAATTGGTATATACCTCTGCTGAGAGTTGTTCATATGATAATTTATGCTGGCAGCTCAGGCTGTATGGGAGTCGAACACTTCAAAAATATGCGCTACTAGCGGTTTTTCATCTACGGTTATCAGCTCGAGTTCAGGGTGCTAGAATAGATTTGAAATCATTGTTAAGAAGACGAAGTTGCTACGACTAGGAATAAGTGAATATGAAAAGGTGACGTTGGGTAACGAAAAGATTGATCAGGTGGACAGCTTCACCTACATTGGTAATATTATTAGTAAAGACGGTGGGCGCTGTGAAAATGTTAAAAGTAGAATAGATTTTTTTCCACAATTGAGAAAAAATTGGAAGAACAGGAAGATCAGTCTGCGAACCATGGTTCTGAAGCAAGGGCGCTCCAAAAGAAGGAGAAAGATTTGATCGATGTTTTCCTGACAAATTGCCTACGGATCGTTTTGGGTACCCGACTGACTGTTTACATTTCAAATAGTAGGCTGTACGAAAAGTGTGGTTCAATACCACCTTCTAAAACTATAATGAGAGAAAGGTTGGGATGGCTAGGGCACATTCCGGTCAACCATCTAGGGCTAGATGGAAAGCAGGTGGTCTGTGATTGGGGTGGGAGGATGTAAAGAAAGATTTAAGGGAAGTGGGAACGTCCTGGGAGGGTGTAGAGAAGGCTTTGGATATACCGAGATAGACGAGAAGCGTGTGTAGCTGTGTTGGGTTCAGGTGGCTTGGTGCTGCGGTGAGCTGTTAGTAATAGTACTAGTAGTACTAGAAGCCAACTTTGTGCTGGCCAGTGTGATTGGGCTGAAAAATTCGCCATTTCCTGTATTTCAACATGTTCTCTATTAGATTCATCTTTTGGACTAAATTCACGTATCTCCTCCTGTCATGCTCCTTTGCCTATGTGTAGGTATGGTTAAAAACAGGCATATGCCACTAATTTATCTAGTGTTGGCTGAATGTAGATAGTAGCAAATGTTTCCTATGCTAAAGCTTTAGGATCTTAAATTGCTATGCGGTTTTATCCCGCTCATTTAAGCAACTTTAAATAGCAGTATGAAGTTCTTCATAGTCACTCAAGCTAAATATTTAAAAACCCCATCTATATTCGACCTACTGTTAACACCCGTAAAAAATGTTATGAGCAGACTGTTGTCACTATGTTGATTTCACAAGAAATGACCAAAGGACGCGAGAATGTGTCTGGCCACAAAAAAAGCAGATTTGATTAGAATACTGGTCCTTGCCACTGTAACGCCCTCTAACTTATTCATTAGCGTCGATTTCTGTAACTTCTTTTCTAAATTAAAATTGATCCCCTTACCTGTGTTGGTGATTTTCATTTTGTATTAGAAAGTAAGATAATTTAAAAAGTACGAGATGTTTAGGTTCAACGGGAGTTTTTTAATATTGGTTATTGGTTTTAATTATAGTAAAAGGAACAGATATAGTGGAGGAGTGGGGAAAGTTGTTTTTTTTTTAAGAGAAAGTGTATAAGAGCCCGAAGCGCTTTTTTGGCGCAGGGGTAAGTAGTCAGAAACACAGAGATGTATGCTGCTCGCACTTAAATAAAGTAGGTAGCGAGTATTTGAATCATGAATAAGTTACTTGAGATTTATTGTTTTTATTTTCTCAATAAATGCGGAAATCGTGTAGTGATTTTTTGGGAAGCTGTGCTTTTATTTTAGTTCATATATGTTATTTTTATACTGTGTTCTTAATTTTCAGGAATTGAGGATACACGTCAGCTCTCTGTAAGCGGCAACACAGAGGGCGGAACTGTAACTTCTAGCAGTGAAGGAGAGAATACTAAAGAAACGGGGGCTGAAAAAGAAGCCCCCCGCGTGGCAAACTCAAACAAGGAAAAAACCCCAATGTGCCTAGTTAATGAACTTGCTAGATTCAATAAAGTAAGATGTAGTATTTTGTTGTAATTATGGTTTCTATTTTCAAAACACATAATTGTTAAAAATGTCCCAAAAAATTTGCCAATTTGGCATGAACAAGTATTACAATGGTAACAATTCGATATTGCAATAAATTTGGAATTATTGAAGTTAAAAAACAAATCTCTACTCATAAAATTGAAAATAATCAAAAAGAGAAAGAGAGGATATATTTTATTGTTTATTTATGCGTCTCAAATAATGTTCTTGCAAGTAAACTTGAAAATCTATGAACTTTGCAGTTTTGATTAATATCATCAAAATAAAGGATTGCAGTATCTATATCCCATGTTGGGCTACTCATACATTGCCAGCGAAACTTTATGAGGAGTGTTTCAAAGTTGACTACAAAGATCATTCATCGACTTCTCTGGTCTAAATAACATTTTCATTTTCTTAAGAGCATAAATTTCATCTGTGTATAAAGTTTTGTCCATTTGTATTGTTTAGAATATTCTTAAAAATAACAAATTACTTTTGAAGAAGAAAAACTAAATCGAAAAGATATTTATCTGAAACCATAGTCAGAAGTCTCTGGGAATATCACTTTGTTAAGAATAATTTTCAGGTGGCAGCCCTGGTCACGTTGTCCAAAGAGTATGGGTGAACTAATTAGTATTTACTGAAGCTGGTGCCTGAAAGAAAAAAAAAACACACGAAAAAACAATAACCTCTAAAGTATGTATCAGAATCCTGATGCCATCTATTGTTTAATTTTAATTTATTCTGTGAAGTTTCAACAGGAGTTGGCTTTGACAGGTGGATTTTGTGCCATCATGAAATACATGTTCTTTGTTATTTTTTAGTTTATATTCTTTTTTAAATAGTTCATGCTAAGGGACTGATCCTGAAGCCAATAAGGCTATTGGATATTTTTTGGATATTTTATTTTGGGATTTTGCAATGTTTTTCTGGGGCAGCGTTGTTCATTTTTGTATCAGCGTTTAGGGTTATCTTTAGACTGATTAAAATAGTCTCTTCCCTGGAGTGAAAGGGAATTATTATTCCAGTGGTGGAAAGTTCAAAAATATTGTTCTGTTTGATTTGAGTTTGTTCCATAGATGATTAGATTGTATTGATAACATGGCTCGGCTAATATCGAATCCACTCGTGTATATAATCGAAATTTTTCTAGTATTCAGAACTAGGTCTAGCCAAAACCAAACTTCAGTCAAGTTAAAGTTATTCAAGTTTAAACAATTGGAATTCTTCATCAGTGAAGTCTAATTAGCTAGAATCTGATTCTAGACAAGAAAATTACAGCAGTGTCTGAAACCAAGATTTAAATAAATTGCAAGATCTACTCACTAGGATTAGCTTGTACTGGGTCTTGGTAAGGGCTGAATCCCGCATCCAATTAACCTCGTTGTAGATGGCTATTTGACCTTAGTTAACCATCAGTAGAGCTATAGAACTTTGAAATCTTCTGCTACTACTGACAACTCATAACAGCCCGATGTGCCTTAGGCTATCATAATTGTACCCTATTTTACTCCAAGTTGACACAATCCTGTCTAACTCCTAATTCCAAATCTATTCAACTGGTATTCATATAGCAATAATCATTCTAACTTATTTATTTGGTATGCTGTATGTAAGTACATTAAGGAAGGTAAATTTAGCTTCTGAAGAACTTAATGTAAAAGAATTATTCAAGGCTGTCCAGGGGAAGGTGCTTCCCCCCTCCCCTGTACAGTTTTTTTTTAATTAATAAATTGTAAATGTGTGCTTTTTCAGTCGCCTACTCTGTCCCATGATTTATCTATATGTTTCTTTTTTTTTGGGGGGGGGGGGTGGGACTATCAGATTTTGTCGGAAGCTGCAAAAAAGTGTCCATGAAACTGGACTTAAAACATATAAAACATATGCTGGACTTAAAACATTTATTTAAATCTACCTACGAATCAATGTTTTATGATTAGAAATATACTAATTTACTTACGCTTAAGTATTTTTAAGGCAATGTTATTCTGATGAAGCAGGCTGAATCCTCTTAGCCTGGGTAAAGTTATTGCTTTATTTTGAATGTAAAAGGAGCTGTAGGAGGTATATATATATATATATATATATATATATATATATATATATATATATATATATATATATATATATATATATATATATATATATATATATATATATATATATATATATATATATATATATATATATATATATATATGTATAAAATTATAATCTATCTATTAAATCTCAATAAAATCCGAAAAATAACAAACTATCTGGAATAAGGATTTTCCTCGAAGAAAATTACTTGCGGTAATAACATAGATACGCAGCTAACTGAATTTGGCTAAGAATTGGAAAAAAATTGCATCGGAACCAGGGACTATGGAATCGGTGAAATCTCGGCATTCCATTATCCTTATTAAACACATACAGTATCATGTCTTGGCTGGAATGGTTCAGAGTTGGTATTAGGGTTATTTTTAATGGTGGCCGTAAAAGATAATTGCAGTCTTGACAAAAAACAGGTTGATATTGAAAAAATTCTTTATGCCCAATCTTTGTAGTGTATTTTTCACCTGTGCCTGAACTTTCTTCTGCTGATCATACTCAATGATCATTCCAGATTTTTCTTTCTTTTCAATTTCAGTAAACACCCTGTTCTATACATATGGATTGATTATAATTAGATACATCATCAAATTTGGTGTTGTTTTAAAACCCGAAGTTGTAGTAGAAGCTACCATCGGATACAAAGGAAACTTTTTTTTTTTTTTTTTTTTTTTTTTTTCTCAGCTGTCCTATTGAGCCAAGATGGTGTTCAGATGCTGGATTCAGATTTAGATTAAGTCTCAAGCCCTTTTAAAACCTGAATTTTGATCAATTAGCAGTCCAACAGTGTTGATCTTTGAAACTCAATCTAAGACAGTGTTGAACATCAGCACGCCGCTTGAGCGTAAAAGTCGTTTTGAGAAATTTTGCTCCAAAAACCTGGCGGCCAAAAGCCACAGATATCCGAACACTGATCCTGTTTGGGTGATTCTGCCTGAAAAAATTTTTTGTAACTTCTGTTGAAACTCGGCTTTCGTTGCTGACAGAAAGACGACATTGGAGCGTAAAGCGAAAAGAAGTACCGGTTCTTGTTTGACCTCGTATATTGGGACCAGATGGCACTTGCCAAGCAAGGACGAAAATACAATAGTTCATGAAAGACCCAGATGGGTTGTCCCCCCTTGATATATATACATAATAGATTTATAGTTGATCATCAGTTACATAATTTACAACAGCGAATAGTGGGACTAGCAGTAGCTCAGCATTTCTGAACCATATGTGCTCTATTGAGTGTCTTTGCACATCATCATTGGTCAGATTGTGTCATCAACGAAATCTTTTGCCATCATCTGCTCTCATTCAGGTACGGGTTCAGCACTAAAGTCGTTCCGTACTTTTGTAGTTTTTTCCAGCAGTCACTTCTGAAGAATTGTGAAACGAATTGTGAAAGTTTATATTTTTTTTCACGGAATATACGCGAAATCACGGAAATATATCAACAATAGTTGCTATTTGGTTTCAAATATCATTTGTTTGGAAGTAATGTCCTCTCGCTTGACAACATTCCTTCTTTTTTTTTAGATACAACATCAATACCGACTGGTCGAGGAAACCGGTCAAGCGCATAAGAAGACATTTTTTGTGATGCTGGAATTGGGCGACGAGACATACAAAGCCTATGGGAGTAGCATTAAAAAATCCCAACATGCAGCAGCAGCTGAAGCATTGGTTCAGACTAAATATCCTCGACCTCCTCCAAAGGTGAAAAATATGCCGAACGTTATCAGTAGCAGTGAGTATTGATTCTATTCAGCGAAAAACTGTTAAGAATATAAATGGTCATAATAAATAATGGATATAATAGTCATTATATATAATGTTCTGATAGTGACAT
Source organism: Artemia franciscana (assembly GCF_032884065.1). Classification (NCBI taxonomy): domain Eukaryota; kingdom Metazoa; phylum Arthropoda; class Branchiopoda; order Anostraca; family Artemiidae; genus Artemia; species Artemia franciscana. Next base: position 27,858,196 of record NC_088877.1, read on the forward strand.
ATGTCACTATATTCTGAGACAATATAATAGTCTCAGAATATAATGGTCATTATAAATATAAAATGGTCAAATGTTCGTATTGGTAAAAAGGATTCTATGAACTTAGCATACATCGAGAAAGAAGCAAATGTTTGGAATAATCCATTAATACTTGGTTACTTGGGGGACACGCAGGGTTGGGGACTAAGGGCTTAAGCCGTGTCCCTAAAGTTCTGTTATTGAAAAAATAAGAACCTTAGTATGGTGCCATGTTAATAGCCTGTTTCATTTTTGACGAATAGAAATTACTGTACTAATATAAAGACGTTTTGGGGTAATTGTTATGACTTATTTTTTGCTTGAAAAATTATTATGAGTGCATCATATTTTATGAAAATATTCTCAAAAAGGCAAGCAACATTTTGTGGATTCTCATTTTAGCTGTTGTTTTTGGGTTGAAGATAAGATCGTTAACCCGCAAAATTGTTTATTTTGATAAGAGTTACTTAAAACTAAATGGTTTACATTTTTATAGACTCCTTTGCGCTAAATTTTTTGATAAAATTTTGCTCTCCAGTATTATCTTCCGTCTTTTTGAATTCGATTATTTAAATCGTTGCATTATTTCTTAGTTCTTCTTGAAAGTCCCCGTTAATTCCTATTTGAAATTGAATTAACCGAAAGGTCTGTTTTGAAAGCCCAAATACTTCCAGATTGGTAAACTCTTCCTTGGACATTTAACATAATTAATTTAAAAAAAAAAATTCCAGAAAAGAAGATTTTCAAAGAAAAATAAAGAGCTCTAATAAGCCAGAGATGAGCAAAAATAAAGTCAAATAATCTTCCAAGCGTAAAACTACCACAAGTCACTATCAATAAATACATGGAACTCAAAACGAGCAAAACATGAGTAGGGCTGATAACCCCCATACCTTCTCAAGACCAGAACACAATTCGCGCTTTACTGAAAAAAAAGACAAATGAACGTGTATTGTCAGTTTTATTGACGTATACTGATATTTATTCCTTACAGTTTTGATAATTTTTTATTTATGAAAGTAAGAAAAGTGAAAATATTTCAAAGTATTTTGTTTTCAGTAAAGCGCATATTACGTTCTGGTCTTGAGAAGGTATAGGGGTTATCACCCCTACCCATATTAATTTTTGCTCGTTTTGAGTTTGACTCGGCCATTTATTGTAATTTCTATTTGCTTTGAGTTTGATTTATTTATTTATAGTGATTTGTGGTAGTTTTACGCTTGAAAGATTATTTGACTTTATTTCTGCTCATTTTTGGCAAAATGAAGCTCTTTACCTTTCTTGGAAAAACTTGTTGTGTGGGGAATTTTTTAAAATTAATTTCTGTTTGGTTTTCATTGACATAGTGTTTTACTTGGAAAAAATAATATTTGTATTGGTGAGGCTCGGCAACCATAAATACAATGCCTTTTGATTTATTTTCAAACAACATTTAATTTTAAAATATAATGGGCCAAATGCATAATTGGGGGGTGGGGTGGTTGACATGCCTTATATACCCAAAGACATAGTTGGTGTGACCGTTCTACTATGCTGATCAAAATGGCCTTCTCAAAATTTTTACTGGATGCGTTTGGAAAATGAGTAAGCTTAAGAGAAGGGCTGCTTACCCTCCAATTTCTTTGCTACTCTTAGAACGGGCGCCAAAACTTTTAATTTTGAATTGAATTAGCTCCTTTAAAAGTTTCAATGACATTTCTAGCTATAGTGCTTCTAGCGAGTAGTGCTGTCTATGATGTGCTTATGTGCCATTCTGAAAACCTGCATGCGTAAAATTGTTTCCTTTAATTGAAACTCCTAAACATTCCCTAAAAGTTTCATCTTAATACCTTTAGCGTCATTAGTTACATTGACAGTAGCAGTAGTATTAAAAGTATAAATATAGTGCCTTAAGGCTAGTTCAAAATCACCCACAACTTACTCTTAAAGGTCTAAATAACCAATATAAGTTATTCTTTAAGTATTGCTTTGTCGCCCTTGAAAGTTTTTTTGTTTTGATTTAGTTCAACATAGAATAGAATAGAATATGATTTATTGGCTACAATAGCACACGAGCTAACATAAGCACGTCAGAGCAATTACAATTACAATGATAAAATAAATGTTAAGGGATAAACATAGTTACAAAGTTAAATCAGTTATTAAAATGCGAAACAAAATAGGGAACGAAAGAGTTTTTGTACCTCATTGTCAACATTTGGGGACACAAGTCAAGATGAGTATTTGGAGCTCTACGAGCATTAAGTCTTGAATTGGGAAGGATTGGGGGGTTTTCTTTGCATGGGGGAAGAAGACGTCGATGATAGTCAGAACTAAGGCACTTGTGCCCAAAGTTCATGGTAAGGAAGTGACGTCGTGATTCTAATGTAGTGAGTTCAAGTCTAGCTAAACCTTCATCACAAGTAGTATAGGACGTCCCCAGTATAATTTTTATAGCTCTTTTTTGAACGCTTTCAATTTTAGAACATTGGGATTTGGTCAAACCAGGGTGCCAGACAGGGCAAGCATATTCAAGACAAGGTCTTATATAAGAACAGTAAATTATTTTAAGGTTCTGGATTGATATGGAGAACCGTTTAAGAAGGGAGAAAGTTTTAAGGAGAAAACCACCTGTTTTAAATAAGTGAAAAGAGTGAGATTTCCATTTAAGGTCATTGTCCAAGTGCACACCAAGTAGCTTAACCATGTTTAAATTTGGGATGCAAAGGTAATTATTGATTGGGGGTATATTTTTTAAAAAGGAGAATAGCATTAAACTGCTTTTCGGTATGCTCAGATTGAGTTTAACATTGCCAAGATCATTCTTTAAGTTGTTAATGAGTGAGTCAAGTTTAACGCCCAAAATGTTTGAGGTTTGACAAAGGTTAAGTAATGTCAAATCATCCGCAAATTTAAAAGTGTTGTCAAAGTTTGGTAAAACATTGTTAAGAACAATTAAGAATGCTAAAGGACCCAATTTAGTCCCTTGGGGTGCTCCACAGGAAATCGAGGTAAAACCTGATGAATATCCGTTAGGGAGGAGTACACATTGCTCACGACCAGATAAAAAACTAGCTACTATACGTAAAACAAAATCTCGGACACCTAAAGCTCTTGCATTATCAATAACTGTCTGATGATCCAAGTTGTCAAAGGCTTTACTAATATCAGCAAAAACAGCCTCAACGTAGGAACTACTTAACTCAAGATGTTTGAAAACAGTGTCAAGTATATAACATAAACAATGGGTGGTGCTATGATTCGGCCTAAAGCCAAACTGATTTGGGTTAATTTTAGAGAAAATAGAGGTTTTTGATATTGGTCTTAAGTCAGAGGGAACTTTTGGGGTCTTGTTTTTCGGTATAGGTGATATAATAGCTCGTTTAAAACACACTGGAAAAATACCATCTACAAAACATTGGTTAAAAATTGCAGTTAGAGGTACACTTAAATAATGGGCACATTTCACAATCAATTTGGTAGGGATATCACCTGGGTATACTGACTTATTTGTATCAAGATTTTCGAGTTTAAGCTGGGTCTGATGTGTTTCAATCACAGGAATGTCACTCACTGCTCTGTTGGCCGGCATATTTTGGAGTGGCGGGTGAATTTTACAAGTGAAGTAAAATAATCATTTATGATGTCTGCACTCACTGGGTTGCCATTACTATCCAGTAAGAGAAACTTAGAAGAGACCTTTCCCATGATATCTTGGATACATTTGTGGAAATCCTTAGGGTTAGAATACAGTAACATATTGAGCACGTGAGCACCATGCTCTTTTCTTGCTTTACGGATTTCACTAATAACAATGTTTCGAAGTTTTCGAGATTCCTGGAAAAATCCTTCCTTAAAGAGTCTATCACGTTCATTTATTTGGCACAATTTTTTTTTATTTATCCATGGTTTACAATTGGATTTGCAATTGACTTTTTTCACTGGAAAGGTGTCACAGTATAACTGGAAAAGTTCAGCTGAAAACTTAGAAGCCATTTCATCACCATTGGTAAGACATAGGATATTAGCCCAGGATTTGGAGCTAAGTTTTACTTTGAAATGGGCAATCTTCTCGTCAGTAATGGGTCTATATGAATAACTGGTCAATGGTTTAGGGGGAAAGGATGATAAAGGGGTCCATAAGATGCATAGATGGTCACTTGCCCCTAAAACATCCGCCTAAATATTCCTTTAAACCTTCACCTTTATACCCTTAGCTGGTGCATTAGCAATAATTTTAGCAGCATTAGTAGCATTATGTGCTTAGCACCTTTGGTCTCGTTAACAACCTCTTCAACACACACTGAAAGTTTCAGCTTAATACCATCAACCATTCCTGAAGCATTTCTGATGCATCCGCTTGACAACCTGTGTGGATATAGTGTGTTTCGATTTAGTTCCATACAGTTTCTATATATCCCAAATTTTTGGTTTTAATATTTTTAGTTTTAATCGCCTTAGTAGTAGTAGTAGCTGTAGTATTATTTGTTGTAGCCTAAGCTTCAGTGGCAGTAGTTGTAATAGAAGCAGTAATAATAGTAACAGTAACAGTAGTATGAGTAGAAGCAGTAGCGTTACGATGCAAATATTTTCTTTTGATTAGTTCAACATTCCTCACAATAAGCCCTCTTAGTTTCAACTTCATACACTAAATTGCTCCCACGATATTGCTGTTGCACCCTTTTGACAACCTGCTTGCAGAGGGCGTGTTCTGATTCAGTCCATCTTCCCCCTCATAATTTCTTGAAAATTTCACCTTCCTGCCTTTAGGTGTAGTTGAAATAGTAGGCAGAGCAGTAGTATTATCTGTATGTAGTATTATCCGAAGTTTATATAATCACCCTTGCCATATGAAACTTATATGCCCTCAGGGCATAATTTACATACTCAAATAACTCAAATTTCTATCAGATGTATTTCGGGAAAAGACGAGGTTTGGGGGGAAATCCACCTTCCGATCAGTTTGAATCTTCAAAATGCTCTAGAACTTCTGATTACCAATCAAATGAGCCCATTCCGAAGTTCTTACGATCACCCTTTTTATATATAGGCCATAACTTGGAGGAAGTTTGAGATCCTGAAGGGCATAATTTTTGGATCTTTCAACTGCTTTGAAAAAATAAACTATCTCAAATTTTTGATTGAATTTTTTTGGGGAAATGGTGAGCGTTAGAGGGGTATTAGTTCCCCTCCAATCACTTTTGACTACTAAAAAGGGTACGAGTCCTTTCTGAAGTTTTTACGACAACTCCTTCGATGCAAAGTGTATGTCTGAACAAAAAAAAAAAAAATAAATACTATATTGTGCCCACATTGCTCTTTACTTAAGCAGCGCTATTGCGCTGCCTATGATAATAACAAAGTACCCTGGATGATAGATTTCTAGGATGTAATGTCACTAGTGGCTGGATAACATTCACCATAGGTTTCAGGATAGAGTGGACCAGGTGACTTGGGAGTGTTGGACAAGCACATGGACGGAGCAGTGTGTCCTATTTTGAGCCTGTAGCCTCGATTTGGCTTCTTTTCAGACGTGGTTGTGGGCATAAACGTCCGTCTAAAACCCTATATCGTCGGCTTTCACTGTTAACTACTGCTAAACTACCAAATTTTATTTAAATTTAGATTTGGATGACGTTGGGATCGTTATTATTATCTGTGTTTGTATAGGCTCTTGAGAAGCTAAAGCGCGAGTACTAGGACAAACCTTTTCTCAGAATAGGTTTTTTAAATAATCAGTTTGGTATAAGCCGGATTAGGCTGGCTTTGGAATTAGTAACGTAGTATATCGACAGGGTTCTTAGTATGTGGCATTGGAAAATAGGATGGAGCAGGGGTGTTTGTCGGTGTTTTGGCCTCAGGTGGCTTAATTACAATGAGCTATTAGCAGTATTGTGCTACCATCTTTAGTATGTTAGCACGCTACGTATTAGTATTAGATGGCAGCACATCTGCCAATATTATACGAAAATGAAAGCTTTTAAGTCTAGCTGATTGAATTATCAGTAATTCGATCTTTGGGTGCTTTATCATGGCTCTTACAGGAATTTAAAACTACTAGTGCTGCAATCGGCGTAGTGTGACTTAAGACATTATAGACTCGAAATGTCAGTAAACTAATACTGAGTGACCCAATAAAAATAATATTTCTTGTGACATCTCGTTATCTAGGTCAGATGATGATATTGATATTTTGAAGCTCTCGGATGAAAAATAAAGTAATGATGTTTTTTGTTTATATTTAGTGCGATGGTATTAGTGGTGTCGGTTGCCAAGAATTCTTTTCATTTTGAGGAATCTGTTTTCTTCACCTCCTCCATGGTCAAGTTTTGCTTTTTTAGGAAAGGTAGCAACAATTTTTGTTTTTATGTGTTTTGTAAATAAATTTTTCTCTCTCAAAAAATTGCACCGAGTTAACACTGATAGTCTACAATGTCGTGCTATATCCAATGAAGTTTATATGCAAATTCGGTCCTTTGGCGCTTGTGATAGGAATTTTCTACATCAGGTTGAATTACTGTATTCTTTTTGTTCTTTTTTCTTCAGTATATTTTTGGATGGTTTTCAATGCTTTATCAATTATGTTGGTCTTGACAGATAGGAGTAGTCATCCGTAATAACTACATAAAAGACATGCTGGTGCAACCTTGTCAAATGTTTTTGCATACAATCGAGAACGCATTATTTGTAAACATCTTTTGTACTGTCGAAAACGGTGAAGGTTCCATAAAGTGCTATAAAATATTTTTCTTTTTAGCTTTATTACTTTTCTAATGTAATCTGTTGCAAACTCTAGAACCTATAAATTTTATATAACCATTCAAAACTGCAAGTTTCTTGAGTTTCAAATTTAACACCCACGGTTAATCACTGAAATCGTCAAGTCGTTTCAACAACTAATAGTTTCTTTATGAACATCTTATTGACCGTCAGCTCACTTATTAATCAGCTGCATCCCGCTAGAACAAATTATTGATCAACAATTCTAGTTAAAACGATTGTGAGAACAGGCCTATCTGTAATAAAAAATCCTTGCAGTTTGACTTGGACATTGCAGTTTCACTCGGATAGTTTGATCTTAGTCTTATTTCCTAACTGTGTGTCGCTTATGGTAGGCAAACCCTTTAAGAAAGACTTTCAAAGTTAAGGTGAAGCTGCTCATTATAAACGTAAAACTGTTGAAGGTTAACTACACCCTCCCGTACTTCCTCCGAAACAAAAAAAGGGGTTCAAATTTAAAGCCTAGAGAAAAACTGCGAAATGTGTGGTGTATTCCAAAAAAGACCTTGTTTTGTTCAGATGTATATTAAACTCAGCGGACAAGGCTTAGGTAATAATCTAGTAAGTTGCCAAAACAGTTATTTTAAGCGTATTGTGACACTTGGCATGTCTTTTTTAGCAGTGGTTACGCCGACCGTTGAGTTGAATGCATTAGCTATGAAAATTGGTGTCCCGGCGACGTACCATTTTGTCGAAAGGCAAGCTCCTCCAATAACCGGACCTTCTTTGGTAAGTTGGCTATATTAGGGAAAAAATTGTTGTTTAACACCAAAGTATATGTATTATTTAAAATAATAAAGAAGGCAAAACAAGTAGATCTACTAAAAAAAAAAAAAAAAAAAAAAAAAAAAAAAAAAAAATGAGAATGATGAGAATTCTGTAATTTTTTAAGATATTGCCAAAAATTCGATATTTAAGTCAAATGAATAACCATCTAATTTAAATATAGATCCCAGTAAAGACCAAAGAGAATTAAATATTAATTGATACTGAATATTGAGTAGGCCCTATATTGAATATAAAACGATATACTAAACATATAATTGAATTATATATTGATATTAAAGACGAAGGAGAATTGCATTTAACCAGTAGAACCATCAGCAATGCAACACTTCTCAATAAGGCTTAACTTCCCGACTGAGGAAGATATGGATTTGTGCAAAACTTTCCATTTCGAATTATGTATTATTATTCATTTTGGCAGCAAACAGGATATTCAGACCTTTGTACTTAGGATTCCGTATTAAGATGTTTCGTATTTGATGTTTCTTGTGCTATTTTCGGGTGCTATATTTTTCTGAAGTCACATGGTTTTAATCTTGGAACGTAAAACAACAACATTGCAGTAGTTTAATAGCCGAGTCTAAGCTTCATCTGTCAACTGAAATGTATTTTGAATTTGCTTTGCGATTTCTTTTTTTTTCTTTTTTTTTTGAAACACGTACAAATTTTCGTGTTTGAAATAGCGAAATAGAAAAAACTCCAATTTATTAAGGTATATTTCTTTTTTTTCATAAAGTCTAAGTAATCTCTCAATTTCGGCGAGGTGAATCGATACGCTTGAAATTAATGGAACCAAACCTATAAGCATCTTGTCCTTTAAGTGTTCATACCTCTAGGTTTGTCTTAAAATCGCATTCTGCACAAGGAACTTTGATATTAAGATTGGAGTATGTATATGTTCAGGGTTTTTAGCTATTTGTCTACGTTCCTGACCATGAAAAATGTTTGAAGGTGTTTTAGAATAGGTAAAGTCAGGTCGGCTTCTAAGAAAATTTGATCTCAGAGTTCAGTAGAAATTTTTGTTTTTGCTCTTTACTTACAGTTTGTTACCACTATGTGTTGGATCCTTATTTCCTTATTTCTAGGCAATATACTTGTGAGTAAAGTAAAGTATTTCTGTTAGTGTAGTGCTTTGACAATGACCCTGACAAACTTCAGACAATATAAAAGGGTTGACTTTCACGGATTGATTTTTGGATTTGGCAATGACAATTGGTTTTGACAATGGCCTTGACAAACTTCAGACAATGTAAAAACGTTGACTTTTACGGTTTGTTGTTTAAAAAAATTGTAAAGAATCACGTAAACAGGAAATTTTTACTACGGTTTTTGAATTTTGGCTGGAGGTGATGGGATGCAAATCAACAAAAGTAAAGATTACCATGTAATCTTTCTAGGTAATTGTGAGAAAAATAAGAATAACAAGAACTCTGGCATGGAAGCCTCTCTTGATCCTTGCCCATGCATTTTTTTCCTTTTGCTCATTTATGCATGTTTAAATAATTATGTTTATGTTTAAGAAAATAAGCTATCCGTATATTTGTGAAATTTTTCGATGTCACGCCTAAGGGTCGTTCTGACATTTTCATGCTTCTGAGAAAATTGGAAAAAACATTTGCGAAGTCGTGGGTGCAGCAGTAGCTGCAACGTGGTAAGAGACGAACACGGCACATAGTAACAAAAAATAGTCTGAAACATCTTAAGAGGGTGCTAGATCGAAACACAAAGTACACGATTGTAACCGTATTGGGGAAAAAACCTGTAAAGGAAACTTAAAGTCCCTTGGCTTGAGCATCAAGGAAAATCCATTGGCTTGAAAAACAAGGAAGATGACTGCAACCCCGTATTCTGGATTGGAAGTATCTTTTTTCCGTTTTTTTTCCTTCTCCATAGCTAGCGGGGCACTGGAACATCATAAAGAGTTGTTTAATGGCTCATTTTAAAGGGAATTGCTATATAAACGTCCTTTTGTAATTAACATTCTCAAAGCAAAGATCAGCAAGGTAGTGCAGATCAGGAAGATTTGTGTGATTGAACATACATGGCTCTGCTGATGCTCTTTGATAACAGATGAGCAAATGCTTTTTGGAAGTTGTTTCAAGAGTGATAAGGTCAGATACGACCTTTAGGTTTAAGAACAAGCAAGCAGTCTTCCGACAAATTATGGCTATTTGGCCAATAAAAAAAAATTAATAATCCCCTTTTATTCGACTTATATCTGGTATAGACAACAGTGACAATAAAAACGCGTGTTACAGTTTGAAACTCTGCTTCAAGATTTAAAGTTTCCCGGAAAACGAAGAAATAAGAAGCTTATCATTTTTTGCCTAAAATCCTTTAGACTTTCATTTTTTTTTTTTCTCTTTTGAATCCTTTCTTCATACATCATAAATCCGTTTATTCGACATTCTCTTACTTTAGTTTTTTTTTCAATAATTAAGTAAGAATCCCGAAGCTTTTAATTGCGAAAAATAGCCCAAATTTTATGATTTCTACAATTTTTCTTACAGTTTCGCTTTACATTCCTAGTATAACAGTACATCCGTACTTAGAATCCTAAGTACATCCGTACTTAGACATTATTAGAGTTTTAGACATTATACAGCAAAATAAATTGTCCTGATGTTGCGAAGGTTTATAATGAGAACCTCTATTTACCGAAACTGATGTTTAGGAATGAAACTTATTGTGGTAAGACTGTTAATGAATCGACATCTAACAATATTTTTGGTAATACTGGATGGGTAAGTATTGTTGTTTATTTATGTTGCCGTGAATGCCCGAAATCTGGTTAATGTCGACCTTCACCGGTAAATGTCTGAAATACCTTTTTCTCTGCTTGGATTCAATTAGCTTTGTGAGTCAGCTTTTTCAGTCAAGCTATGATGGTAAAAGCTAAAGTTAAGTTAGATTATGTTAGTTTAGGCTAGGTTAAATTTTGTTATAAATATTAGAAATGGGTTAAAAACCTAAGTTGACCTAACCTGTCATCATCAAACCTTGCATTAGATTGAAAAAGTTGACTGGCTAATCCAAGGAGAAAAAAAAAGGTATTTCGGACATTCACGGGTGAATGTCAACATTCACCCATTTCGGGACACTCATTGTGAAATGTATAGATATTTTTATTTTTAATGATCAGTGTTGTGCTTCTATTCTGGAAAACTTGTAGGATAGAAGCTTGTTATTTGTTATGATTATAGCTATTATTGTTATTAGTTACTCAATAACTTGCTACTGGTCATGAAAAGCAGAAAAGTTCATTTGGTCTGAGCTTTAGTGATTTTTGTTCTTTGAGGGGTTGCTGTCATTGCCTAGGCTGCTCATTACGAGTGTAATTTGTTAAGCTATTGAAATGCATTTTTTCTCTATCTTAGGGCGGTGGTTACAATTACTATAAAGGACCGTTTTACCGCAACCCCAGGATGTTCGATCCCCGTGGATATGTGAGTACCCGTTCTATTTTTTTAGGTTAAAACTAATGAACTTAAACGTAAAGCAGAAATGTTATTTGGAAAGGTTACCGTCTTCATGAATGTCCCATCTCCTGTTTTAAATAACCATGGGGTCCAATTTACAAAAATTTAGAAGAGATTAGGATTTTTTTTTAATTTTGCTATATTGAAGCTGAAAAGATTTTTTTCAAAGGGAAGGAGCGTCGGGGGCATTTTTTTTCAAGGGAAATACCCAAGAAGGTGTCTTTGAAAATCTCAAAATCGGGAATCTCCCTCAAATTGGCGCTTAAGTATATAACGTATTTTGAGGTACCACAGTAGATCAGACACGTTAGTGTCTCATTATCCTAGCTTACCTAGTCAGTGAAGTATAGTTACTTATTATATTTGTTTGTAGAAACACTCACTCGAAATTTTCATGTCCCCAAATTAAATACTAAAGGAAAGATTTCTCTTTCTTATTATGATCGTTTGTGGTTTTTCCATTCTTTACTTACTTTATCTATTTAGTTGTCATAATTGTAAGAAAAAGAAAGATATCGGTCTAAAGAAAGTGACCTATCAGAATTAAAATCAGAATTATTGAGAATTCTGACTCAAATTTCTGTTTTTTTTTTTTTTTTTTTTTTTTTTTTTTTTTTTTTTTTTTTTTTTTTTTTTTTTTTTTTTTTGTGAAAATTCCCCTTCCCTCGAAAGAAAAAATCCTGGATGTGCCATTGAATATAAGCCTCGTTTTTGGACACCAAGCTGACATGGACTTATTTCTCTCGAAATAAAAAAAAAAACTTTTGTTAAAGCCGCCTTTATCTCTAACTGATTTTCCTTTATTTAGTTTTCTTAACAGGAAACATTGAAATTGTTAAAGGTTAAGAATGAAAGCGTGACGCCTTTCTGATACAGAAAATCATCTTTGAATAGTTATCAAACGTGTTGATATTTCCGCGCCTACCTAAAAAATTGCTTTCTAATTTGGATATAAAATTGTTTATATCTAATGTTGTCTTGTTGCTATTTTTAGTCTTTGGGTAAATCCTATAATCCCTTTTCGCCCGTTATTTTCCATACTAACTATTTTCGGTTCATACTAACAATTTTGGCTTGTAACACTTCTTGGCCGAGACCACACCTGTATCTCCTTCAAACAACCATTAACCATGGCATTTACATATGTCCAGGAATTGGATGTTCTTTGACTAAAAACGGATGGAGTTAACATGTTAAGGTTGTTAATGATATGGTTAAGAACAGGCAAAACAACTAATGCTAACTCTTTGGGTATCTTTTTGACACGAGATAATGAAGAAAAACCATAAAGTTAAGCTAGGTCCTAACAGGAGCCAAATTGCACCTCGTTAGCCGATATAACATTGCCAGATGAAAAAATTGTCCTCTTGTGATTGAATATTGGCTTGTTTCTGTTTCAGATCAGAAATTTAGCTTTCAGTCAGATATATCAGAACGAATTCTAAAGATGTCTTTCAAGATAAAATTAATTGCATGAAATGTTGAATCACAAACCAGATTTGACATTTTTGGGTCAAAACCGTCACTTAAAGAACATTTAAAAAATCGGCTCCAAGCATAAATAAGGTAACGCCATGAGATTAAAAAAAAAATTACCGAAATACAAATAAAAAAAGATAAAAATAAAATAAATGAGGAATTTGGGAAGAAAACTATTGAAATGGGTTGTTAATATTTTTTATTATGTAGGATAAAATTTATTCCATATCTTGAGGTAAGGCAACGGACTAGAAACTTGATTGTACATCAAGTTTGGCTATTTCCATTAAAATACTAACAAAGACGGAAATTGCATTGATGAGAAACAACATGAACAAAATGCTCTGTTTATGTTGCAATAAAAGCTCAGTCAGTTTTGGGCATTAAAGCGACAGGATGGCTTAATACGCACATAGAATCATTTAATTGTGTTCCTTTTTGCGAATTTTCGTAAGTCTAAAAGTCAGGCTATTTTCGTTAGTTTGATTAAAATGTTTCGTCGCAGTCGCAGACGGTGTCTTCCCGACACAAGATCTTTCGTTAAAAAAAAACAGGCTGCTAGAACCATAATTCCCAAGACCGGTCACCTTCTCCCACACATTTATGTATGTAAATGACATGTTGTTCAACTTGCCCTCTCGTCAGTCAGTGTGTTATATTTGTTTGCATAGCAGTTTATTTCATGTTGTATTTAATATGTGAAAATGGGTTTTTCGGTTTAGCTGCTATTGTGGACTCCCCTTCAAGGTCAAATTCCAAAGCTCACTGCTAAACGTGTTTTTGTCATTTCATTTTTTAACGAATATCCTTCATTCCAGAGATTTCGTCCTCGTGGTCCTGGATTCTCGGATTCTTTCACTGTAACGTGCAAAATACTTGATCGCGAATATGAAGGAACTGGATCAACACCCCAAGCCGCAAAGCATGACGCCGCTACGAAAGCACTTAATGAATTGAAAGATATGCCATCTTTGATTGAAAATAAGCAAACAGAGACATGTAAGTAGTTTTTGCTTCATTCTTTGAGTCTCTTAGTGTGAGTTCTATCAATACCCAGGGTTGTAATAGCGCTGTAAGGGTATGAACTTCTTGCGAAAATGGTGTAAAAGAGTTTGGTAATTACTTGGGTTTTCTAGCAGCAACTTACTTTACAATCTTCCTGATGTTTTTTTTTCAACTTTATTCTTGTCAGGGTCAAGGTGATGAGAATGATCTGTTATAACTAATATTTGTCGCCTTGAGTTTGCAAAGTTTGATTTCCATGTGAGTCGATTGGTGCGCTGGATTTAGGATCCTTTGTTCAAGAGGGCGAGGGTTCGAATCCTAGTGTACCCAATTATTTGGTTTGGAACGGGGTTCAGTGGCGTGACTCTGTAAGCTCAGCCAGAGTCGACCCAGCTCTAAATGGGTACCTGGAAAAATCTGGGGAAGGTAAACTGGAAGGGTGTGCAAAAGTACAGGATGGCTGGCCCTCATCCGCCCATTGCACTTCCTGGCTGAAGGGTCTTGAAACGGAGATCAGCGCCTTGGTTGGGATCTTAAGGATCTAGTGCCGCACTCTTTACCTTTTCTTTTTTCCATGTGAAGAAAATCTCAGTAAACTTTATTTTTGCGACAAATAAATCAACAAAATCAACAAAAACCAAGAAAAAAGAAGAAACGGTCATGATGCAACAGCGGGAAATATATTGAATTGCGAACCAAAATGGTTCCACCATGAAATCTGTGGTTGGAAGACGGATTAAAATTATAATAAAATAAAATAGATGAACGTGTTATTTAGTGTCTGTAAAGGATAAACAGGAAGGGAGAATTGGATCCCCACCATAATTCCTTAATTCAATTGAAATGGCTGATTGTAATTCCGAAATGATATTTCAGAGGATATATGCAATGGAACATGCCTTGTTGCTTCTGAATTAATTAACAACGTCATTAGTTTTTTTCGGTATCTATGATCTCATGTAAAATTATACAAGAGGATAAACGAATTTGAACAACTAAAACAAAAGATACGGAAAAAATGTCGGAGGTAGTGATGAACAAAAATGAAGCGCATCGAGATTTGTGGTTAGCAGATAAGGTGTGGAACAATCAAACAGCAAGAATCATATTGAATTGCAAGCGAAAATGTTGCACAATGAAGTCAGTAGTTAGAAGATAAATTACAATCGAATGGAGGAGTGTGTTTTAGCGTCTCTGAAGCATAAACAGGAAGGAAGAATTGAATTCACGCCAAAATTCCTCAATTCTTTGAAATTGCTGATTATGATTCTGAACAGCTAAAGCAAAAGGCGTGAAACAAGCGACAACGAGAATCACATTGAATTGTAGACGAAACTTTTCAATAGTAAGGCATAGGAACAATGTCTGAGGTAATGATAAACGAATATGAACGAGATCCACGGTTAGAAGACAAGTGGCTGCGGGGATAATATCGAATCGTATATGTATATATATATATATATATATATATATATATATATATATATATATATATATATATATATATATATATATATATATATATATATATATATATATATAATGTAGATGTGTGATTAGTAGATAAGGTGTAGAACAATCAACAGCAAGAATCATATTTAATTGCAAGTGAAAATATTGCACAACGATATCAGCAGTTAGACGATAAATTACAATGGAATGGAGGAGTTTGTTTTAGCGTCTCTGAACGATAAAGAGGAAGTAAGAATTGAATTCACGCCAAAATTTCTTAAGTCTTTGAAATTACTGATTATGACTTTGAACAGCTACAGCAAAAAGCATGAAACAAGCGAGAAGGAGAATCACATTCGATTATAAATGAAAATGTTCAATAGCAAGGCATGGGAACAATATCTGAGGTAATGATAAACGAATATGAGCGAAATATACGGTTGGAAGACAAGTGACTACGAGGACAATATCCAATTGTGTATATATATATATATATATATATATATATATATATATATATATATATATATATATATATATATATATATATATATATATATATATATATATATATATATATCTTCGTTACTTCGCTATGCAAGGATTTGTAGTAATTATATTGATTTTAAAAATAGATGTAAAATCTTAAGCCAAAAATTGATATCAAGAGGTTTTTCTGCAAATAAATTAACTTGGCAATTTAAAAAATTTAGTTTTCATTATAACGAACCTTTAAATAAATATCAAAAGAATTATCTAGAAATACTTAAAGAAATTTTCAACTAATTTCGGAGGTTCGAGAATTGTTGTTGCAGCGCCATTTATTTTGAATTGGGTTTCTAATTGAGCGGATTTTTTTTTTTAAATTAGCCACATGGTAAAGATGAATTCTATAATTGTTTAGTTCATTCAGGTTTTTTGCAATGTGTTAATATTTGTGATTTGGTAAAATTTATTATATTTAGTTTACCTATTGTTGCTAAAAGAGGGATATATTAACAGGATAAGCTTGTTTTGGTGTTACTTGGTTGTTTTACATTTGCTGTTTTTTTTTTTTTTTTTTTCATAGGCATGTATTTTGGGGGTGATACCTGACACGGGGATGCCATGGATATTCTGTGGTAGCCACAACACTGTGCTGGGTAGAGAATTTAAAGTGGCGAAACCCTATATAGGCCAGTGTATTCTCCTGATGAGCCCTTGTGTTGGGTTGTTGCCTCTGAATTATTTGTCTTTATTATTTTTTCTATTGTTTGGTAAATGACGACTTATACTTATTGACGACATGACTGCCTGTCCATGGATTATTCTTTATGGTTGATTGTGTATGGCTATGCTGTTTGACCTATGTGATTGTATGGATGAGTAGGGTTAAGGCCTCATTCAAGTGCTGGTCTATATTAATCACTAATTTAGGAAAACAGTCTTCCTTTTCTCCTTCTGTCTCTCTCTTTTTTTTTCTTTTTTTTTCTTTTTTTTTCTTTTTTTTGTGTTTGTGCTGTTGCATTGGTGATTTCTCTTTTCATGATATATATGTATATATATACCTACTGTCTTTAAACGCGCAACTGTGTATGTATGTATGTACAACTTTTTTTTTTTCTTGTAAACGGATCCATATTTTTCTTTTTTAATTGGCACCCTGGGATTTTCTTGTCTGAAAAAATTTTATAGATACGTCATGAGTTCGAGAAAATTCGGTTAGGGCCTAATTTCTTTTTAAAAATTATTTGATTGTCGTCATACTTATATACATTTCAAGATTATAAATTATATAATTTCTTCCCTAGGAGTGGTTGTACCATTTTTAGTATCTATGATACATGCGAAATGACAAAAGATGACAAATGACCCAAAACGGCTGAAGATAAAGCCATTGAACAAGAAACAGCAAAAATCTACTTACTCTCTTTAAACAACCAACTGTGTATGTGGTATGCATAGCTTTTTTCTTGAAAATGGCTCCATATCTTTCATAATTGAAAAAGAGTATTTGAGAATGATTAGCATATCATCAAAAACAAAATTACAAAGAATTTAAAAACGAGCATAAGGAATAAATCATTCTGATATCCAGTAAAGAAGGATCTTTTTTAACACCGCCATCCTGTAAATTTCAGTGAAGGTGACTAGAATTTGGGCCACCATGGCATAGAATTCACAAAACATGTGGAAACTGTAGACTCAACTTTGAAGTTGGAATCTAAGGTCGTTGATTTCCTCCATCGTCGGAGCTTTGATCTTGGAGGTTCTATCCTTCGAAATCTCAACTATTCTGGCACCAGTGTATGGCCCTTCTTTCCGACAATCCATACCTCTTGCAAATTGTGAGGCACAATTTGCTTGTTTTGTCTCTGGCCCTCTTCAAACAAACAGACAGGGTCACAAATTTTAACCAATTTAAATGATTACAGCGTAGCAAACAACAACGTAATAGCACTGAGTGTTAGGCTGTACAACCGTATGGTTGTTAAACAACCATCTCATTATATCGTTCGGGAACTTTTTTTACTGGTGCTATGTTAAGACGACTTCCTTTTAAACGTATCATTTGAAATTTTCATGGTGAATACCCGCTCCAAAATATGAGACCATAATAAAATAATATCTCTTTCATGATAAAATCTATCAAGATTTTAGAAGGAGTGTAAAAGTATACAGGTATTCCTTATAGTATGTAAAAATTAGATAAATCATAATTTACATTGAAGGGGAATATCAAAATAAAAAATAGAGAAAAAGAAAATAATAATAAAAAAAAAATTCCTGTATTGCTGTCTCACTCAAATCTCTCCTGATATACAGCGCAGCAGAATTGCAGAATTGTGAGTTTTACCCCCTCTGAAAAATAACTAATTAGTGGATGTCAGTTTGTGAACATATCTGTCAATAAATATAGAATCGTTTCATTCATAAGCCAAAACGCAACCTGACCTCATTTCTATTTTAATGCAAAAAAAAACTATAAGACTGTAAAAGCTTTGATGAACATGAACCAGGCCTGTTATATGATTTGATAAATGCTTATCTGAGATATAGTTTTGCCTACATCGTATTGATAGGCACGAAATTATATTAGAATAATAATGCGTTCATTGATATTTATTCATTATTTTTATAGTATTTAATTAGTTATTATTGATGTATTTATTTATTGATAGAGATATAGAATTTTGATGCACAACATAGAACAATTAACCATTTTGCGTTTTTTTTTTTTTTTTTTTTTTTTTTTTTTTTACTGTGTGTCATATTAAAACTTGTTTTTTAGATGATGATCCCAGCTTAGAATTGAAGTCTCCCATATCGTTAGTCTATGAGGTGGCGCTGAGACGTGACTTAAATGTTTGCTTTGAGGTCATTCGTGAATCGGGACCGCCCCATATGAAAAATTTTGTTACCAAGTGTACTGTTGGTGACTCGACTACTGAAGGAGAAGGCAGTAGCAAGTCCGTAAGTACTTTTTATGTAGATTCTAAAGTCTTTTTGGTTAAAAACGAAAAAACTTGAAACCCACGAAATACTCTTCGTGGGCTTCGGAAAGGTGTTTAATTCAGTAGATCGTCAAACCCTGTGGAGAATACTGTGATTTTACGGCATTCCCGAGAAGCTAATCCGTCTAATAGTTGCCATGTACGAAGAGACGGAATGGTGTGTTAAAACATGGGACGGCAACGCACGCTGCTTCAAGGTGATGTCTGGCGTCTGGCAAGGCTGTGTGCTGTCGCCTCTCCTCTTCATCCTAGTTGTAGACAACATCTTTAGACAGATAAATGGGCATGGAATCCGGATTGCAGAAAAACATCTTCAAGACGCCGACTTCGCCGACAATCTTGGGCTCATAGAAGCCGATAAGCCGAAGCTTCAGGAATTCCTGAACAAACTCGCCGAGAAAGCTGAACAGTCTGAACTAGATATCAGCGCCCCAAAGACAAAAGCTATGTCAATCAGTAGTTCACCCATGGGAATCCAACTAGGAAGAGAGGACATCGGACAGGTGACAGACTTCAAGTACTTAGGGAGTACAATCACTTCTAGTGGGAAATCTGAAATAGAATTGCGCACCAGGATAGCCTTTGCCAACGCATTGTTTCAGAGACTTCTACCAGTCTGGAAATCCACCGTATACTCGCTGAAGTTGAAACTCAGTTTGTTCCAGAGCAATGTACTTCCTGTCCTGAATTACGCTATGAAATGTCTTAAGCTAACTGCGGAACAGGAGAAACGCCTTACCGTCTTCGAGAATAACTTTGAATCAGTTGGAGGGACCTTGTAAGCAACGACGAGATCCATACCCGCACAGGCCAGCCAGATATCGCAACCGTTGTACGAAAGCGTAGAGGGCAATATCTTGGACACATCCTTCGCATGCCAGATCACAGACTTCAAAAATTCTCCTCCACCGGCAGCCGGATGGCACTTGTTGCCGAGGAAGACCAAACAATACTTCCGTAGGACTTGCGAACGTGACAGAAGAGCCTTCCAGACGAGTCTCATTCCAGAATGGGAAGACATATACACAGCGGCTCACATGAGGAATGATTAGAGGTGGCTCACCGACGCCCTGTGTGCCTCTGGAGGCACTGGAGGAACTAAGGTCTAAGATAAGGTCCACTCAACGAGGGTGATTTTTAGCATGTTCAAAAAAAAAATACAAAATGCAAAAACAGATACTTCTGTAAGTACCTCCACCAAGCCATCCTGTTAAAATGCAGAAAAAAACAACTAACCTTTTAAAGTGAAACTTAACAAAAGAGAAGACGCATAGTGTGGTCAGTGTGGTCTTAGAACATATTTCCAAAGTTTGATCTTTCAAAGTCATGTTTGGGAAGAGGAAGAAGAATGAAAACTCAAATGTATTCTAATTGATTATAACTGAAGTCTTAGTGTGATTCAGCAGCTCATCGTGGGACGTAAAACATTCGTATCTTGGAAGGGGAATGATCACTAGTATGTTAATTTAATATAAATTGTTAAAATCATCCAAGTTCCATTTTGTTAAGCTGGTTGTAAGTAAAAAACAGGACGTTGGAGTAAAAGGCAAAGAGCTGAATTGATTATTCAGATTGTGACTCCTTAAAAAGCTCCAACCCCACCCCTTCCTGAAAAAAGGGTGATAATTTCCTTAAAACCATGCATTTTTTTTTTGAATGGGAAACAGGTTTTTTTTTACCTCTCTCTCTCTCTCTCTCTCTCTCTCTCTCTCTCTCTCTCTCTCTCTCTCTCTCTCTCTCTCTCTCTCTCTCTCTCTCTCTCTCTCTCTCTTTCTTTCTCTCTTCCTCTCTCTTTCTTGTCTAAACGTTGTTTAGCTTTTCAGTTATCAGGAGAGATTGAGAGAGAGAGAGAGAGCTGGTAAGCTGTACATCTACTGATAACTGAGAAGCTAGAGAATTGAGAATGAGTCATTTTCAGTCATAGCGCTTTATAGCTCTCGTATCATGAATATATAATGTTTATATTTTAGCTGTCGAAGAAGAGATCGGCAGAGCTGATGCTTGAAGAACTGAAGAAAATACAACCTCTTCTTCCACCTGGTGGACACGTCTCATTGACAATGAAAAGAAGACAACCTCTTCTCAAAAAGAAGAACAGGAATTTGATCAAAGTAATTTTTTCAAAACTTTCTTCCTTGTTTCATATTGTAGTGTGTGTGCACCAATATCAATATCTGAAAAAAAGCAGACAACAAATCATTTTAAGTATGGTAAGTAGTCTCTTTTTTATGACTACAAGGGTACATTTGATCGTGCAATTCTTATGAAATCAGAATAATAGAATCATAATATTTTAAAGCTCAGAAGGAGTAAAAATTCAGAGATAAACCTAAATGCCTTGAACTGTGAAAACATTTCTATGGGTATTTTGCCTACATAACTGACATGGTGGACTCGATGAATCTGAAAATGAGGAAGTAAAAACAATAAAGTAAAAATAACTAAAAACAAAGCGAAAATTGAGGTGAAAAGATTCAAGAAGGTAGAAAACTGAATGAATTGGAGAATCAGAAGTATTGAAATCAGAAATAAAACTCTTGGGTCATATTTCAAATAACCTTCTAATGACATTTTATCGTGTCTCCTACTTTTGTCTTACTATCTGCTAGACAGTTAGATTGTATTTTCATTTGATTTATTTATTTAAAGACACTTTATTTTTCAGGACGTTACTATTCCAACTGGAAATGATAAGAATTCTCATTTAAATCCAATTTCATTGCTAATCCAATACACTCATAACAAGAAAGAAAAGGAACCTATTTATAGTGTTGTTTCGGAGAAGAATCTCGCAAGGGAGCCTGAGTTTGTTATTCAAGTACGTAGATTGGTATCAGTTTGATGAAATCCCATTTTACTTTTTTCAGATAACAAACATATATAAACATTATAAAGATAACAAACATTATATATACAAACATGTCTATCACAAACTCAAGTGGGCCGAAATCGCACTTTAGTATAAAAAAAATACAAAATAAACAAGCGAATATAAGTCTGAAAATTGTTTTCTCCAGGAAGCCAAAAATATTGCCAAAAAACGGTTGTCAAAACAGTAAAAAAAAACATGCGGGATTAAAAAACGAATAAGCTATCTTTAAAAAAAAACACATAAGGATAATTTATTCTTGCACTAAAACCTAGAAAACATAGTTTAATTTTAAAAGTAACTACATTTTAAAGTTAAAATTTAACACTTGTAAGGTAGAAAAATGAGGAGGGGTGATCTCTTATATTTAACATGTTTGTTAGGTAGGGGAAAAAAGTCCTTCTAGATCTTTCGGCAGACAGTTTTATTGGGGTAAGAAGAGGGATTTTTGCTGAAGCAGAACTTGGGAGGCGAGGTCAAAGGGGGGGAAATTGACCACGAAAAAGGTAACTTGTTAGGGACCTAAGAAGGGCATTGTTGGCGACACTTAAGGTAGTTTGTGTTCTCCTTTCCTTAAGGATGATCAGATTGGCTCTTCGAAGAAGGGATATATAATGGAATTCACCCTCATTGAAAATAATTCTTCGGCAACTTTTTGGACTGCATCTATTATTTCTGACAATTCATGGGAGATACCCGGATGCCAAACAGGATAGGCATACTTTTGGATTGGTTGTAATAATGAAAGGTAAATTCTCAAACAAATGGATTTAACACATCTAAGTTTTTAAGAATTTTAAGAAGGGAAAATGTGGCGTTTACCATTTTAAAGAATGTTTCCATTTTCAGTTGCTTGAGATGTTAACACTCAGTAATGTCATTGTGCGAACTGGCATTCCAGGGGGGGTTGGAGAGGTAAAAGAAGGTAGATCATCAAATTAACGAAATAAAAAAAGGAAATGAAATAATAATAAAAAAATTACTGAAAGTAAGGCGTAGCGTTAAAGCTCAAGACCAACAGAAGTTATTCCCTATATTGGTTACCTCCTCCTTAATACCTTGCTCTTTACGCTGAAGCTTTTAGTATTTAAAAAAAGCCTCTTATTCTAATTTAACGGGCCTTGTGTTTCAGAGCCGTTCATAAAATTGGAACAAACAGTCAAGCTTTAGCGTAAACAGTAAAGTATTGAGGAGGGGAGCAATCCCTTCATATTGGGAATAACTTCTTTTGGTTTTTAATTTTTATTTCGCTCTTTATTTTCAGTCAGAAAATACTTTTTTATTTAATTTCTGATTGTTTTTCGAAAAACGCCAGTAAATATGGCCCCCGCCCTCCATGCAACCTGCATGCGAAATTCACTCCCTTCACAAGAAATTTTTAAAAATTTATCCCCTTTTCTCGAAAAATTTCCTCTGGACATTTCCATCCTTGTTGAAAATCCCCTCCTCCAAAATTTATTACGGACAATTCAGCCTGAAGAAATCTCCTTAGCATACTTTCATCTGAAATAGGCTTCAATTTCTAAATGTTTTCCTGATCATTCCAGAAATCTCCCCTTCCGTGTAGCCTATATTTTTCATGGAAGTCTATACATGTTGAAAATAGCCCACCGATAATTTCCCCGGAACATCTCCACATGTAAAAGGGAGTTGGCAAAGAGAAAGTAAGACAAACAGAAAGGATTTTGGATGGGGATTCTGTCAAATGCCCATAGTATAAAATTTCCCCTGGAAAGTTCATCCCTGAAAATTTCCTCTCCACGGAAAATTCTCCCTATGGAAACTCACCACAGACACATCCCCCTAAAACGTCTGTATACTTCCGAATATCAAATACGATATGTAAACAATGGGCAAATTTCTTAGCTTACAAGCATCTCCCCACAGCTTGTGGGGATTGATTTTACCCCTAAGGACGCAGTTACTGGATCTTGAAACTTTGTTAAAAATGACTTTCTCAAAATTTTCATCCAACAGCTTTGGGGAAAAAAGGGAGGTTAGTTGTCCTCAAAATTTTTTGGTCACTTGAAAAGGGCGCTAGAACTGTTAGTTTCCGTTCGAATGCACTTTCTCCTGATCCTCTAGGACCATTATTTCGATGCGACCACCCCTGAAAAAAAAACATTAAAAAAACAAACAAACACGCATCCGTGATCTTTCTTCTCGCAAAAAGTGCCAAATTCCATAATTCTGAATTTAGGTGTTTGAAACTTCTACGTAAGGTTTCTCTGATACGATGAATTAGATGATGTGTTTTTCATTAAGATTTGACTTATAGGGGGTGTTTTCACCCTTTTTCGAAAGTCAGGCAAGTTTTCTCAGGTTCATAACTGTTGATAGGTATCACCAAACTGGAAGAATCTTATATGTTTGGAATAAGTATAATATCCTGATTTCTTTGATGTATCTACTGATGTCAAAATTCGTTTTTTAGAGTATCTATTCCTACTTACAGTTCGTTACCACGGACTGTTTGATTAATTGCTATTATTGTTGATTTTAAAGGATTGACTATCATATCGTTAGTAGCGGCTTCGTCTAATATTTGTTCCAGGATATCCATTTGGCTCCTTTTAAATTTGGAAAAAAAAATCTCTAAGACTGTTAGATCATCGACTAATTTCCATCTATCAGTCAAATTCATGATGAATATTAACACGAAGGTTATTAATCATTACGAGAAATGGAATTGGACCTAAGATAGTTCTTTGTGGTGCTCCATTTTGAATTGGAAGGGGATAAAAATATTCATTGAGGTATTTGACATCTTGGACACAATTAGAGAGGGAAGCAATTTTTCTAATCAAAAAATTAAGCAAAGAAAAAACGGGTTCAATTTCGACAAAGCAGTGAACAAAAATAAAATATAAAAAAACTACACTTTAAATATAAAAAAAAAAATAAAGATACTCCGAATATTTCGGCCCCTTGTCCGGGAGCCTTTCTCAACAGAAAAAAAAAATTAGAACCGGCAATTTAAGACTTTTTTAAAACATCACAAACAAAAAAAACACGACAACTAAAACACAACGAAAAAAAAATATATATAAACAATAAAATAAATAAGAACAACTCATATTATACACCAAAACTTCCAGCACTTACCATCAGTGCTGGGATTTTTGTTTTATAATGTGGGTTGTTCTTATTTGTTTTATTTTTATATATATTTTTTTTTTCGTTGAAAAAAATTAAAAATTAATTGGGGGACTTCTCAATTAATAACCTAAGAGAGAAAAATTGGTCGACACATCCTCTACCTTTACTAAAACCACACTGTTCTTCTCTTATCTTTCTTTGTCTACAGCATCTCTCAGTCTAAAGAGTATCATATTATTAAGTAATTTGCTACCTATAGAGACCAGACTAACGTCTCGATAATTACGACACTCACTCTTGTCATCTTTCTTATACAGTGGTTTAATTAAGGTTTCCTTAAAATCATTAGATACTTTCTCTTTTTCAAAAATCATATTCATAATCTTCTGTAGCTTATTTCTAACCTCAGAGCCACCATATTATAAGGAACTCATTTATCACGCTATCAGCACCCGGAGCCTTGTTATTTTTAATTCTTTTAGTACTGTTGCTAATTCTTCCTCACAAAATAAATCTCCCTTCACATCCAAGTTATCACAAACTTTTTCATTTTCATCTATATCTTTTCCTGCAACTGTATCTCGGTTTAGCACATTCTCAAAATGTTCCGCCCATCTCTCTTTAACTCTATCCTTATTTTCTTTCCACTTTCTCTTTCCTTAACACTTTCCACTAATTGTGGCCCCATTCCTATCTTTAACTGGGATTAGTCCGGATTGACTACTCCATCTCAATTTATTAACATGCCAGTATAATATTTTTACTATTATGCCGTCCAGCTGCTTCTTCCAGATCTTCAGCAATTTTATTCATGGCCTCCACTTCACATCTCCTTAGTTTATATTTTAGTGCTTTCTCTACTTTCTTTACATTCCTTTTGTTTTCATATGATCTATCACTCACATAGTTCTTGTACAAACCCCTTCTGTTCTCTATTAAACATAAAGCTATTTCACTAATATTCCTAGCTGCAGTCTTAACAGTCTTCCCTAAGACACCATCAGCAACTTCACAAATTGTTTTTCTAAAACTATTCCATCCATCTTCCACATTGTCAAATTTTAAACTCTCAAGTTTAGTATTCAACTGTTCTATTCAACTGTTCAAGTTTCTCTAAAATTTTCACCTGGAGTCTACCAACATCATAACTTTCTGGGAGATAGTTACCCTTCCGAAATTTAAGCTTTAAATTAACCTTAGACACTACTAGATGGTGATTTTTACTTTTAACATCAATAACAGCACTCCTATATACCCTAGTATCGTGTATTGATCCTGCTAGTCTTTGGTTTACAATAACAGAATCAATAAGGTTTGCTGTCTAACCATCACGTGAATACCATGTCAACATATGGGCCATTTTATGATTAAACACCGTACTGGTTATAACTAGATTGTTATACCGACAAAATTGCAAAAGTCTGTAGCCATTACTGTTTTCTTTCCCTACACCGAATTTATCTAGGCTAGGATACCATCTATCTATTTCTAACAACGTGAAAATGCGTGAAAATTTTCTAGAAAAAATACCATATCTCTACCTGGTACCCTGTTTATTTACTGTCCATAACCAATCCCCAAAATTTCCGACGAAAAATATGGTTGTCGTTGGATATTTGTTTTCAAGCTTAGATGCAGATTCTTTGTTAAATAACAATTCAAAATTACTAAAAGCCCTTCAGATTAGACTCCATTTATAAAAGGAAAATCTTTTTTTTATCACACATCGCCGCTTTCTGGAGCAAGCTACGTTTTTAGGATTATTGGTATTGCTGTAGCAATCGTACTCTGCTTAATAAAAGACTAAAGTTGTCCAGAACAATCGAGCGTTCACAGATCCTACCTCAACTACAAGAACTTAGCGCCTCTAACTAACATTGACAGGATTGTACGCAGTAACTTTACCCGTTGTTCAGTATCGCTGCCACAACATAAGTTCATTAGTTATTAGGTTTTAAAGTACGTTGGACTTTTTGAAAAACAAAATCTGATTACATTCCGAGTTTTAACATAAATGGATGCTAGAGACAACCGTTCTAAAGCCCAAAAATTTTATTTTACTTGAGTAAGAACAAAAAATATGGCCCTGACCAACAGTGGCTGTATGATTAATATTTTCCCAAATATAAAAAACTTTATATTTAAAAAATCTCGTCTAAAATCTTGTAAAACCTAGAAAACTTTTTAAAAAAAAAATTAATTTTTAATTTTTTTTAAAAAAATTGTGCATGCTCACCAATGGTCTGCGTTGCGCAGGTACTGATCTCCTCATTCAATGTGGGAGTGCAATGCGTGTACTCCTTTCTTAATGCAAATTTCATCTTCAATTCCATACAAATAAAAGTTCAATAGGGACAAATCTTTTTATCAATCAGTGACGGCCACTGTCTTATGTATGTAGCCGAAATATCCAGAGATTTGTTACTGTTTTCACGTCTAATAAAAAGATTTGGCCCTATTTAACTGTTATTTATGTCATGCAAAGGCAGTGTGGTCTTCGAAAATACTTTAAATTCAAAATTTAAGTCTAGTTTTCTCTTCCTTTTTTTGATGTTATCTGCATTAGTTTAAAATGTTCTCTAAGAAAACCATCCTAAAAAGTTAATTTTTATGGCACTTGGTATTAACCAAGTGACATATAGCAGTCGCCAATTCTGTCGGTCTGTCTGTCTGTCGGTCCCGGTTTTGCTACTTTAGGCACTTTCAGGTAAGCTAGGACGATGAAATTTGGCAAGCGTATCAGGGACCGGACCAGATTAAATTAGAAATAGTCGTTTTTCCGATTTGACCATCTGGGGGGGAGTGGGGGCCCGGTTAATTCGCAAAAAATAGAAAAAATGAAGTATTTTTAACTTATCAGCGGGTGATTGGATCTTAATGAAATTTGATGTTTGGAATGATATTGTGTCTCAGAGCTCTTATTTTAAATCCCGACCGGATCTGATGACATTGGGGGGAGTTGGAGGGGAAAACCTAAAGTCCCGGTTTTTGCTACTTTAGGCACTTCCAGGTAAGCTAGGACGATGAAATTTGGCAAGCGTATCAGGGACCAGACCAGATTAAATTAGAAATAGTCGTTTCCCCGATTTGACCATCTGGGGGGGGGGGAGTAGGGGCCGGTTAATTCGGAAAAAATGAAATATTTTTAACTTATGAGCGGGTGATTGGATCTTAATGAAATTTGATGTTTGGAATGATATTGTGTCTCAGAGCTCTTATTTTAAATCCCGACTGGGTCTGATGACATTGGGGGGAGTTGGAGGGGGAAACCTAAAATCTTGGAAAACACTTAGAGTAGAGGGATCGGGATGAAACTTGATGGGAAAAATAAGCGCAAGTCCCAGATACATGATTGACATAATCGGAACTGATTTGCTCTCTTTGGGGTAGTTGGGGGGGGGGGGGTAATTCTTAAAAATTAGAAAAATGAGGTATTTTCAACTTACGAACGGGTGAGCGGATCTCAATGAAATTTGATGTTTAGAAAGATATCGTGTCTTAGAGCTCTTATTTTAAATCCCGACCGGATCTGGTGATGGGGGCGGGGAGTTGGGAGGGGGAAACCTAAAACTTGGAAAACACTTAGAGTGGAGGGATCGGGATGAAACATGGTGGGAAAAATAAAGACAAGTCTTAGATAGATGATTGACATAAACGGAACGGATCCGCTCTCTTTTGGGTAGTTGGGGGGGGGGGGGGTATTTCTGAAAAGATAAAAAAGAATAAGGTATTTTTAACTTACGAACGGGTGATCGGATCTCAATGAAATTTTATATTTAGAAGGATATCGTGGCTCAGAGCTCTTATTTTGAACCTGACCGGATCTGGTGACATTGGGGGGGGGGGAGTTGGGAGGGACAAACCTAAAAATTGGAAAACACTTAGAGTGGAGGGATCGGGATGAAACTTGGTGGAAAAAAAACACGAGTCCTAGATACATGATTGACATAACCACAACGAATCCGCTCTCTTTGGGGTAGTTGGGGGGGGGGTTAATTCTGAAAAATTAGAAAATTAGTATTTTCGAAGACCACACTGCCTTTGCATGACATAAATAACAGTTAAATAGGGCCAAATCTTTTTATTAGACGTGAAAACAGTAACAAATCTCTGGATATTTCGGCTACATACATAAGACAGTGGCCGTCACTGATTGATAAAAAGATTTGTCCCTATTGAACTTTTATTTGTATGGAATTAAAGATGAAATTTGCATTAAGAAAGGAGTACACGCATTGCACTCCCACATTGAATGAGGAGATCAGTACCTGCGCAACGCAGACCATTGGTGAGCATGCACAATTTTTTTTTATTTATTTTTTAAATAAATTTTTTTTTATTTGAGCATGCACAATTTTTTATTTATATATATATATATATATATATATATATATATATATATATATATATATATATATATATAGACAGAATTTTACTTTATATATTTATACAGAGGACGAATTTTACATTAGCATACAAATCTACTAAATATCTGAAGAGAAAAAAAGGACATTTAGTTTCTCTTTAAAAAAGAAAACATTTGATGTTTACGGTGACTTGTGATCAGAGGTGGAAGTCATGAGAAAAAAATGTTATGTATATATAGTAAAATATATATACAAATCTCTAGATTTTGAAGATAAGACTTAGGATAAATACTCGAAAGCGTTCTTTTCGTGCGTTCGTGATGGGTGGGATGCTAACTTAGGGTGTCTTTACCCATTTGGGCGTCAAAAACAAATATGTTTCGCATGAGAATTGATCTCTGGGTGCTTTTGCTCGACCTTCTATATATATATATATATATATATATATATATATATATATATATATATATATATATATATATATATGTATATATATATATATATATATATATATATATTTTGTAGATGACCACATTCCGAATCCCAGTCCAACCACTTCGGGCTGTGTCTACAATTGATTTCACAGCGATATTGGTAAAGATGACGCCATGTTTTAGACAAAGAGATGTTTTATAGCAATTTTTTCCCGAGTTAGCGCTAAATTATTTGTAAAGTTTTATTAAACAGTGGATTAGTTTGTTAAAAGGTTTGCAGGTGACAATTGCGCCATTTAATTGATATTAGGAATATAGTACTGGAGGGTGAAATAACCCTGGAGTGGTAAACCCGGTAATTTAACTGGGAGTTTGGTATTAAATTATTGCATTGAGAAATAAATTGTCTTGTAATGTATTAAAGTCGCTCAAAACTCAACTTAAAGACTTAAAGGCTCAATTTTAAATCTTTACTTATCGCAAACGTATACAGTGTTTGAAATATAATTTAGGTTCAAGTTGGTGAAGTAGTTACCACAGGCGTTGGAACAAATAAGAAAGCAGCCAAACGTAAAGCGGCAGAAGAAGCTCTCAAAATTCTTCGTCCTGGCTATGTTCCATTAGATGCTCCGTCGAAACCAAATCCTGAGAAAACCCAGGAAAAGGTTATAACAAGTGGAAGGAACCGCCAACCAGTACCAGGTGTGCTTTTAGTCCCGGATTCCGTCTCTCAAGTTGCTGGCGTTGGTGAGTGCTATTTCTTCTTTACTAAGAATAATTAACAATGAAAAAGATTTGTCATAAAATATCCGTCATCTATGGGATTCAACTCACATTCCCCGTATTCTAGTCAGGTCCTTTGATCCATGACAGTACATTGAAAGAACATAACAATTAGAAATATCCCTTAGATATATTAATGCAATACCTACGCTACAGGCGTTCTGTGTGGGGAAGGAGTCAGAAGTATTACCCAGAAGATAATGAGCAACACGATTTTGGTCCTATTAGGACTAAAATACCCTTTATTGACACAAAATGGCTGAAATCAAGACTTTGAAGCGGTGCAATCTCTTTGTTACTGGAAAAGGGACTTAATCATTAAATTTCTGTTCTAATAATCCCTATTCTGATACTTAATGACTTTTAACAACGATATGTTCACCGACAAGAAAATAAAAAGCAGATGGTATCCATCTGTTAATTTTCGTTTGGTTTGCACTCCTTTTTAAGTATTTTTCTCGATTTTCTAAATTATGCAGATTTCTAACGATAATAGCTTTTGATAGGTCAGTATTAAATTGATAATTTTTTTTTTTTTATATTTAAGAATTTTGACTCAATGCTAGATGCGTCGTTGCAATTAGTTTTTAAGACTTGTATATTTTTATACTTTAAATCCTAAAAAAAAAAACTGACAAAATGAGAAGGGCCCTTTTATTTTGGGTACAACGACATTCGCTCGAACTTAGAAAAGCCAAGGGAAAAATAAACAAAAGACTAAATTGCAGAAGCTTTCAAGTATTTGGTATCATAAACCAAAATACTATATGTATTTCTCTGGTTTTCAGCAAGAGGAAGCAAATATCATCGCCTCTTTATATTGGTTTCCTAGATTACTAAATTCTTTTAATTACAAGTCGGTATTCTAGATGTATTCATTTGGATACCGGGGATAGGAAGCCGCAAATTTATCCAGGAAAATTTGGCCTTTTTTGGGTTTTTTTTTTCTCACCCACCTGTTCTAGGAACCTTTCTCAGTCAGCTTTTATAGGTTGAGTGCTTTCTTTTTCAACTATGTGTGCTATTATTTCGCTTTTATCTTTGTAGCAGCAAACTCCTTTTTTTTCGAAATTCGAATTGTGCTCCACTATTTGAATTTCTTATAATCAACAATGCTTAGTAATTATCATTAATTCTTTAGGTAAATCTGGAGCACCGAAAGATTTTTCCAATGATTTAATTACTCCAAAAGTTCCTGCTATTGGAACTGGGGGAACTGTTCGCCCTTGGGATCAGCTCCAGTATTTGTCGAAAATTCTCAATTTCCAAGTTACATCCACAGATTTTCCCAAGGTATCTTTTTTCTTTTTATTTATTAGTATTTAACAGTATCTGCTAGTATTTTGATTTTTTTTTATTAAAACTAGTCTGCAGTAAGCAAAGGGTTGCCCCAGTATTGTTTGTGTCTTGTATACATTTTGCTTTGCGTAATAAACGAATCCAATTCCAACTTTTAGAATGGCAGGTATTGACGTTATAACTTTTTGACTGGAATTGCAAATGCATCTGTGCTTTCTATTTTGAACTTTCCAAAAGTTTGCTTTTCAATAGCATATCAAGCAAATCTAGATGTAAATCCGGAGAGGTTTGTTGCAGCCAAATTTTAAAGCCTTTTTTCGTTTTAGCATTTGTTAGAAAAAGCCTTTAGTTTTCAAACAAAATTGAACATTTCAATTGTTGTTTTATTAATGAGTAGAATCTTTGGCAAACATGTGGTAAACATGTGTGGAACACTAGAAAGAGAAGCACCGTCAATATTCGCAAAATTGACCACTTTACATGTTCATTTTACTCAGACAGTTTATTCTTACAAAGTCGGAATTCTAGCTTCTTTTTTTCTATTTACAGTTAACCATTGCAACTTTTGAATGCTTTCTTAAAGTAGACACACTTGCCAGAATTTATTTTGAAGAGTACCGCATATTGGGAAAAATACAGTTGAGATAAGCAAAAAGCAGGTGCTGAGTCTCATGTGAAGAATTTAGAAAAAAAAATCTGGAAAACCATAAAATATATAAATTATAGAACTAAACCCGAAAAGTTGAAAGCTAGATGCTTCTATCCGTGCGCACGTGAACGAGTCGTGGTGTTTGAAGTGCTGTCAAGATTATTATGTCGTTTTTTGAACCAATTATTTTCGTGTTAAAATAGAACAAATGATTCAATAATTCATAATCAACAAACCTCTGAGTTTTCTATGGTATAACAAGAAAACTGGTTTGATTCTAAAGAGCTTATTGCACCAAACCAGGACACAAAGATACTGCATGGGATTGGGAAAAATACGTGCCGAATGATTAGTGCGCAATCGAAGCGGATTTTATAAATTTTGGCGCTTTTTGTGTCCAGCAAAAGAAAAAACACTAATTCGGCTTAGAATGGGGAAAAATCCATAGATTTTTTTTTTTTTTTTTTTTTTTTTTTTTTTTTTTTTTTTTTTTTTTTTTTTTTTTTTTTTACTAGAAATTTCAGGACTTATAACTTTATAAAGGAGAGAATATTAAAATTTTTATTTGTAATTTTATTGCCTTATGGGTCCCAAACGTCAACTGTCAAAGTTTAAAAAAAAAATTATACTGTTTTCACCTTTTCCAGCCTTTTACAAATAGTTTTTTTATTTTAAACAATTGGAATCTTAGCGTTAGATTCTTAGTTTATAGCTATTCGCCCTTTTCTCGTAGTTTGTACTAAATCACCTGCTTCTGTAAATCTCCTCAAACAAGTTTATGTTAGGTAACATGTGTGCTCCACCAGCCCCCCCCCCCCCACACACACACACACAAAAGTGAGAAAAAAATAGAAAAATGTGAGAAAAAAAAAAAGTAAGAAAAAATGTTGTAAACAGTTGCATGTAAAAATGGAATCATCAAAATTGCCTTTAGAATATTTGATATAATTCAGAAGGCTCTAGGTAAATCAACCAGGCTCTCTAAATACTAAACGCTATTGTTTTTTATTCAGCAATATTCGAAAATTACGAGGAAAAAAGAAAGAATGAAAAATATGCTTGATTGAAAATATGTGCCCAAGAAATATACCCATTATTCTTGAACGAAACGTAACGCGAGCAAGAAAGGGGGGATGGTGAGAGCAAGAGAGATTAAGGGAAGAGGGAAAATATTTAGCATGAATAATAAACCGTCATTTTTATATTTGTCTATGGGGTGTAAAATACCATTATAGCCTATGGGATTTTAGTCAGGTTCAACTCACCGTAATTTAACAATCAAGGTGATAATCCAAATTAATTTTAAAGCAATGACAGCTTTGGGCTCTTTGATGGTCTTATGTCAAAATTATTTTTACTCTTGGGTTTTGAACTATCAGAAATCCTTAAAAAATATTGTCATATTTAAAAAACCAAAAGTCAAAAGTAAAGGAAATGTGTCATTTCTTTATAATTGGTATATTCTTGGCTCTCAGCTGGCTGGTTCGACCAGCTACCTGATAACATAAAAATGATAAAAAATGGCTTTGGCCAACTTAAAGTCACGCCTCCCGAGGATTTAAATTTCATAATCCTTGGTGATAAGGAAACACCTATCCCTGATTTTTGGCTTCAGTTGAAAATATAATACCTCTTAGAACGATAATATCTTCTTTTTTTGTCAATTACATGTTGGATCAGCATCTTTATCAATTATGAGATCGGCCACCCAAAAGCCAAAAGTTCATTGCTGTTTTACGTACCTTCTTAGTTGTAATACTCTCAACGTAAATACATTTTCTGATCACGCTCTCATGGATAATAAAGACTCAATGTTATACTCTTAAGAATGCAATAAGTCGTTGTTGGAAGAATATGGCCCACAATAAAGTGCAGTTATATATAATGGTTTATATAAAGTGTGTGGGAACCCGTTGCAAACCCCGTCCTCTTTTACTTTTGGCACTAAATATCTATTTTATTTTATTAATTTATTTTTGGCCTCTTTTATTTGGGCCATCAAGTATGCGAACAGAAGCTTGACGTTTACACTGTGACTAAGAAAACCGCCTCAAAGGGCTAAGCCATGTAATGAGGCGCTCGAACGAAACACTGATACGCTAGGTAGTACTAGCAGTTCCACTTTCTTCCTCTCTAAAAAAAAAAAAATAGAGAAAAAAAAAGACGAAATTAATCTTGGCATAATGTTGTCAGAACGGATGTGTCTAAGGTTTTTCGACAAATTTTCAGCAAAAAAAAGAGAAAAGATTAATCTTGGCATAATGTTGTCAGAAAGGACGTGACTGAAGTTTTTTCGACAAATTTTCAGCAAAAAAAGAGAAAAGATTAATCTTGGCATAATGTTGTCAGAAAGGACATGACTGAAGTTTTTTCGACAAATTTTCAGCAAAAAAAAAGAGACGAGATTATTCTTGGCATAGCGTTGTCAGAAAGGATGTAACTAAAGTTTTTTCGACAAATTTTCAGCAGTCATATATTAATTTTTTAATCCTTTTTTTATAGTCTAATTTTGAAGCTGGTATAAGTTTTGATTTTGAGCTAATTTTTGAGGCTGTTTAAATAATATTCGTATTTCTCACGCAAAAATGTCAATAGACATTTTCTTCTTTCAACTGAGATTCGCCCACGAAATTATTGAAATAATGCTTTCTAGTGCTCCGCTCTAAGAAATTGAAAAATGATGGCAAATAATTTACAAATGAGAAGAAAAGTTTAGATAAAGAAAAAGAGGTTTTTCACTTTGCACGTATACTTTGATAACTATTTCAAAGAACTCTGAGAAAGGAAAATCATAAGCGTTACATGGAATATACATACAGAGAACGATGAATAGCCTTAATTGGAAGGTTATGTTACTAATAAATAGCTGGGACAGTCTTCTAAAACCCTCAAAATATATTTCTTACTGAGGGGGAAGTAAGCAGTCAAAATTATCCTTCCCTAAAAAATACCTTTATTCACTTTAGTATTCAGCTCTCCCGCTTTCTTTTTTGTACGATTAAAAAGCCCATTCTATTATTTGATGTGGAATAAAAACTACTAGAATTCTTTTTTTTTGCATTGTTTTCCTTATTATTTTACCTTGGGGGAATTTAAGGAGGGCTATTATGGAGTCCCTCTGCACCTACGCTTGCTTAGATGTTATAGACTGTTTGAAGACATCTATGATTATTTTTTCGAACATATTCAAAATAATTGTATTATCGAGTTTTAAATTTACAGGGAAACAAAAGTGAATACTTGTCATTAGTAACATTGTCAACTCAACCACCGAAAGTTTGTCACGGTCAAGGTGCTACAGTCGATGAGTCTCATGACCAGGTACAAATTGATTTTTCTTTTGCTAGTTTCTTTCTTTCCCTTATTCATTTTTCTTTGCAACTCCGCTTTCTTCCCTTAGTCTACTTTAAAGTGCCAATTAATTCACCAATTCTTGCTCGTACTGAAAGGTATCTGAAAATGTTAATTTCTTTTGTCACTAAATCAACAAATAAATTATCTTTCATTTTCCACCGTGTCCCTGCCCCTGTTAAAATATTTTTTTCTTTGTTTTCTTTACTCTTCTTGCTACGTTTTTATGGCACTT
The DNA here is from genome assembly GCF_032884065.1 of Artemia franciscana. Lineage (NCBI taxonomy): Eukaryota > Metazoa > Arthropoda > Branchiopoda > Anostraca > Artemiidae > Artemia > Artemia franciscana. The sequence continues at coordinate 27,893,754 of NC_088877.1, forward strand.
GGTATAAGTGACATATAGCGATCGCAAATTCCGTCGGTCTGTCGGTCCCGGTTTTGCTAGTTTAGGCACTTCCAGATAAGCTAGGACGGTGAAATTTGGCAGGCGTATTAGGGACCAGACCAGATTGAATCAGAAATAGTCGTTCCCCGATTCGACTATATGGGGGAGAGTGGGCGGACGGTTAATTAGGAAAAATTTGAAAAAATGAGGTTTTTTTTACTTACGATTGGGTGATCAGACCTTAATGAAATTTTATATTTAGAAGGATATCGTGTCTCATAGCTCTTATTTTAAATCCCTCGACCCGGTGACATTGGGGGGAGTTGGAGGGGGAAACCTAAAATCTTGAAAAACGCTTAGAGTAGAGGGATCGGGATTAAACTTGGTGGGAAAAATAAGCACACGTCCTAGATACATGATTGACATAAACGGAATGGATCCGCTCTCTTTGGGGGAGTTGGGGGGAGGGTTAATTTTGAAAAATTCGAAAAAATGATGTTTTTTTTTAACTTACGAAGGACTGATTGGATCTTAATGAAATTCCATATTTAGAAGGACATCGTAACTCAGATCTCTTATTTCGAATCCCGACCTGACCCAGTGTCACTGGGCGGAGTTGGGGGGGAGTGAATATTGAAAAATACTTAAGAGTGGAGAGATCAGGATGAAAATTTGTGGGAAGAATAAGAACAAGTACAACATAAATGACTTACATAACCGGACTGGATCCGCTCTCTTTGGGGGAGTTAGAGGGGGTCCAGTACTTTGGCGAATTTGGTGCTTCTGGACGTGCTAGGACGATGAAAATTGGTAGACGTGTCAGGAACCTGCATAAATTGACTTAATAAAGTCGGTTTCCCCAATTCGACCATCGAGGGGGGGGGGGTCTAGAGAGAGGAAAAATTCGAAAAAAGAGGCATTTTTAACTTACGAGTGGGTGATCGGATCTTAATGAATTTTAATATTTAGAAGTGCCTCGTGTCTCTGAGCTCTTATTTTAAGTCCCAACCGGCATTAAGCCTCTGATTTCCCTTTTAAATCAGTCTATTGATTCTTAGAATTTTGCCAGAACTCATGCCATATGAGTTCTGGGCTCTTCCAACCTCGTCACAAGTGCCATATGAGCTCTTAGCTCTTGTTTTATCTTTTTTTTGTATTCTTCCTTGATAGTTTTGATAGCTTTTATATATATATATATATATATATATATATATATATATATATATATATATATATATATATATATATATATATATATATATAACTTAATTTGAATCAAAGAAAAACGCTGCAAAATATGGCTAGAGAAATCTGAGGAACTACCAGCATCTTTAGGGGTAGTTTTCATTGTCTGGCCATTAAAAGAGATATGATTTAAAGTTGCAAGTTTTGTTTCAAAAGCCGATGTTTGAAATTATTACTTTTACTCAAAGAGAAGACGGGACACCATAGGAATAACTTTTGCATAAAACAGGCCATGTGTTTATTTTTTGTTCTACATAACTAGATGTGTATATGTTACCGTTAATGTCCGGAAATGGGTGAATGTCGACATTCACCGGTTAATGTCCGAAATACCTTATTTTTTTTTCATTGGGTTTAATCAGCGTTGCTAATCAACTTTTTCAATTTAATGCAAGTTTTGATGGATACAGGTTTTGATTAGGTGAGGTTAGGTTGGGTCAGGTTAGCTCAGGTTTTTAATCCATTTCTGATAGTTAGAACCAAATTTAACCTAAACTAGCATAATCTAGCCTAGCGTAACTTTAGCTTTTACCAGCATAGGTTGCATAAGACTGAAAAAGCTGCCTCGCAAAGCTAATTGAATCCAAGCAGAGAAAAAGGAATTTTGGTGTTTCACCAGTGAATGTGGACATTGACCGGATTTCGGAAATTCGCGGTAACATGTAGACCATATATTTTTAAAACTAAAAAAGATTATGTACAAATCAAAATAAATTGAACAACTCATCCCTTAAACAATGTAATACACCAAACTAAACCAATAAAGAAAATACTGTAATGAAACTAAATAGGACTTTCATATAAATCCTAAGCTTTTAATATAAACTTATATACAGCACTATGTATCTATTGGTCGTTGATGTAAAGATTTATAGAAGCAGTTAATCATCCTGGAAGCATTCAATAAACGTCTTGTTAAATGCCCAAGGGAAAAAATACAGTGAAGTAAATTTAATGTTTTTCCTCGGTTAAAAACTTGCCTTTAAAGAAAATCTAGAATATTGTCTAAAATTTGTTTATTGTTCACAACATTTTGGTTCTGTTACATATTTGTACTGTTGTACGCTTTTTTCTAGCTAGACCGAGAATTTATACCGTATAGAGATACCGCTCTATTTCAAGCGAGTACACACTAGCTAACACTGGCACTGTGCCATCATTGATTTTCAGTTGGGATACACTATAATTTGTACAAGGGATTTGAACTTTTCGGAAATAAACCTTTAATCTCATATTAAACCAACTACATTGTTAACTTTCCGGTTTCCCTCAAGGAATTAGATTCTCAACACTGCCAATAAATTTGGAAATTTCCATTGTGTGACCACAGTCTATGTAATAGAGGATACTTACTTATTCGTATGATAGTCGAGTATATCTTTGAATTTCTTACTTCAATTACTCACACAGTTACTTCCATCTTTAGAAAGTAGTTATTTCGAAAGAGATAAAAGGCAATAATAGACAAAGAGAGATAAAGTGACAAACGATTAGGAAAAACCATTATCGTTTTACAGATGCTTGTTTTGGCATATTTTTTAGATGTATAAACCTTGACTATTGTGTCACTGAAAACATTTGTGGCATGCTATTAATCTAATGGCATATTTCTCGGATATTCCGACCGTTCTGGTTAAAATAGTTGTGTAAAATTTTCATGGGGGGGGGTAAAGGGGATATCCTGGCATGATTTGAAAAATGGTCAGAAATTAAATTTAAAAAAAATGTTTCATCTGAAAATGAGGAGCCACGTTAAAAATAAAAAATAATTCCGTACATGATGGGGTGGTCCCATCCTCAACCTATGGGGGGCTGCGCCTTCCTCAATCGCCACTCTTCACGGTAAAGTTTGAGTTTTGTTTTGTTAAACACTGTAATTTTGGGTCCAAAGTTTCAATCCATCGTTCTGTGTGGCTGTGGTTTCGCTAAGTCTGTTGGCTGCCCTTCAATCTATTTTGTCGCTTTCAAAAGGCACTATAATGTTCTATCATCATCTGTTCAATGTGACACGTGACTAGAAAAAAAAAATGGGAGACTTTGCTCTTAAATAGGTCAACGAAAAGTACAATATAGGACTTCTACCTCTGTTAATGTCTTTCTAAAACATTTGAGTAAATAGAATATGATTTTGCCACAAATTTGTTAATATATTGGTGTCTGGCGTTCTTTAGATAGTAATACTTTATTGTGTTGCGAGAGCAACACTTTGGTTTTGTCGTGTTTTTTTTTTTTTTTTTGTTCCTAGCACCCCGATTTCAGCTTATTCCTAGAAAGTGGTAAGGGTCTAACCTCTGCGGTTTTTACGGAAAGTGTGGACCTTAGGCCGGATTGATGAATATGACTTTACATTTTGGAAAGCTTCGTAGAACTCTTGCCTGGGGCCAAAAAGGATGGTTTTTGCTTGTCCTTGAGCCAGAGCCTATAGTGTGTGAAGTGAAGAGGAGTTGTATAGCCTATGTCAGAGAGGACTATCTGAAGTTATGGAGCCAAGCTTTCGTTTCATCAAACTATGTTTCTGCTTTCGAGTGGAAAGCTCCGTTCTAGCAGGCAAGCAGGCAGGCACCAGTTTCAAATTGAAGATGGACTAAAATCTATAAGTGTTAAATATATGCGACAGTTACCCTGCCCCACAGCCAATATATCTTCTTTGAGTGATAAATAGAAAAATTTAGAGAAGCAAAAAAGCGGCATTTTCCCACGGGTCCGAAAGTGCTGCCATCTATTGTTTCTACCCATTTCTGTTCGTGATTTCAGCTGAGTTTATCATTCGGTTTTTCGCACTTGGGATTGCGGTAGAGAAATGGTATCAGATGTGCCTCTTAAACTTTAAAAGTTCTCTCATTGCTAAAGAAATTAGAGTTTATCCTTTGCTCATTTCTAAGTGATGACGTTAGAAAGTTGGCCTACGGCAAAAAAGTCAACTTTTGAGCTAAGACAGATAGATTTTTTTTTCGACGGCAGTCGATAGATTTTGATGAGCTGATCAAAGTATATGTCATCCATTTTTTTGTACAAAAATTCCTTCATGAGATATACCAGTTTGAAAGTTTAAAGGGGTTGACAACTTCAGTAGTAAGGTACACACTGAAACCAAAAATAGGCCGATACCAATTGTGAGACATATAGGGGAGTTGTAAGCAACAGTCGGCTGTTAGCTCATAATCATCCTTGGCAATGAGGGGTTCGCAACTCTTACTAGCTGGTGTACCTATTTTTTGTTTCCGTCGTATTTGATGGTAAGACCAATTTGGTTCCAGTGGTAAGACATGTAGGGGACTTGTAAGTAATAATCGGCTGTAAGGCTACAATCATCTTTAGCAATTAGGAGTTTGCAACTTTTGCGAGTTGGTGTACCTAGTATGTATTTTAGCATCCTTACAGATTAACAACTTCAGCGTTTAGTCGCAGCGAGGAAACAAAACCAAAGTGTTGCTCTCGCAACACTTTACTCGGCGAAGCCGAGCAAAGGTTGCCGCAACACCTCACGTTGCCCATGCAACGTAGATCTAGTTTGATCTGCTTTCCATGCCAATTTGAGGTCAGTGAACTTTTACTGATGTGAGGCAGGCAAAAAATGTACATTTTTTGTTTCTCCTCAATAGTAAATTGTATCAAATAATCTCAAGATTCTTCGTTTTCGTCATGTAAGAAAGTGGAAACAACCTTTATTGAACCTGCCTTGTTGCTTTGTAATGTATGGGGGGTGGGGGTATACGATATAGTGTCGTTCGTTTATATGTGAATTATTGGCCTCCGTAAGTCTCTAAAAGAGTTCTAGAAGTTCTTATTTTTTCTCGCTGCCTTTGAAAATATTCTAAATGCTGATGAAACATCAAACAAGATATAGCGTAAATGGTGAATGAGGCAACACATCGCATCCAAGTTTCAATATTTTCTGATGGGTGGGTCAATTTTTGACCCTTTAATTTCTATAAAGTTGTAAATATCAATTAAGACAAGTTCTTTAATAGCCAAGAAATTGTTAATTATTATTAATAATATTATAATTATATTATTAATTATTAAGGAATTAAAGATAGCAAAAGGTTGTTGAGCAAATTTGGCTCGATGTGTTTTCTTTGATATACAGTTTCGCAAAATTGAAATTCATGGGACCACGATTTTTTTCGAGTTACGTATAGTTTGACCTATAAAGGAAAAGAGTTATAGAGGTAAGCCAAATGAGAATTCGAGCTACAGAGGTCCAAACTCGCTAAAGTCTCTACAGCCACTACAAAATTAAGAATAGCCCTATTAGTGTAGGTAATTTTGTAGGCAAAATTAGTGTAATTTTGTTTTGTTGCATACACAGCTTAGATACCAATATTGGTATCAATTCTGTGCTGCCAGTTCCCTGTCTCCAGCCGCTAGCATCGCTACCGCACACTGTGTCCCAAAAATAAATCGAGTTTTCATAACTGTATTGGTGTCTAAGCTGTGATCTTAACAGATTCTGATACAAAATATGTAAAGCAAAATTATCAAATTTTTCACGTTCAAATCTGCATACTTGGGTTTCGACTAACAGAGATTCGTTGGAAAAACTTTGAGATACAGGGGTAAACTTTGACTTGCAGAGGTAAAGTGAAAATTAAATGGCGACTTATTTTCTGAATTTCGAGATATAGAGTTACAGGCCAAAGAGCCTTTGGGGGAATTGTAAAATGTAATATTGTATGTGTGTTTCGTGATAAATAAATCTTATCTTGTCTTAATTTTCGGATCGCTTCGACTTACAGAGGTAAAATACGCCCGCAGTATTATTTCGTGTCATGCATGGTTTTTTCTTCAACTTATACAGTTTTCCAAAAGGATTAAAAGTAATTCGAGATATATAAGGCTTCGAATTATCGAGTGTCGACTGTGTCAATTCTTTATGCATATAACAACAATTTAAAATATAGACTCAAGCAATCAAACTTTTCTAACAACTCCATACAATTTCTTATGAAAAAAAATATGTTTCCTTTTAGGCTGCCGAAAGACTACTTAACCTCTTGGCAGAATCTGGATTGGATATCATTGCCACGGTGTCTCCGTCGGGAAAACCTGACAGTGTTGGCAACAATGGGATTGTTCCTTAAAGCATAAAATATTTTGTAGCCTTCCTTGCATTTCTTTATTGGCACTTGATGTATTAATTTGTGTAGATGTATGTACATTGTGAGGACATTAACGTTTATTTTTCTGTATGGAACAAGTGCAACTTGTCTGTTTAACTTTTGAGCTTCACCTTTTCTTTGTGTCATTATTGATTTGATCACTTATGGTATATTTTAAATCCTGGAGATAAGAATCAATTTATGTCTCATCTTGGGCGCTCGCTCAGATGAGGCACGTAGATGGTAAGTCATGTAGAAATTAAATCACTGCAAATCAAAATTAACATAAGTTTAACACGCGTCAGTGAAATTACCCTTGAATCTGCTTTAGTTTACAATCGCCCGCATTTTATGTTTTTTTTGGAAAACCGGAATGTGGGAAGCGTATTAAATTTGTGAGGTAAGCGCAATTTATTTATGAGGAAAAGCAAGCAAAGAAAAAGCGAAGTAAAATTTAAAATAAATATTTATACATGGACGAAGTTACTTCTTACTATTCCTGCTTGGGCTGAAATATATCAGTGTAATGTTCGAAACGCAGCATGATCGTAGGCAGAATTGAAATAGTGTTAAAAAAGTTCTTAAGTCATAAGACCAGCCATCGTTTTCGTAATAAGCTTAAGTCGTTTTTATTGAAGACCCATAAAGAAATCAGTATTTTAGTTTCCAATAAAGGTTGAGTCATTCTTGGGATTGCAAGTGGTTTGAAGTTGTAAAGAGCAAACGTATTTTCGAATGAGAGTTTGAACCTTGCCAAAAATCAACGCTGAAATTTAGTTAATTGCAAAAAGGGATATGTTACCGAAGCTGAAAAGCCTATAGAAACATTTAAAGAATGGTTATTATCATTAAAAAAGAAGAATATATTGCTTTTAAAACCCAACCAAAAAAAAGTAAGATCAATGTAGTATATCTTGAAACTAAATAGCTTTGTGTTCTTTTTGTGCTGAATTGCCGTGTTATAGCGTTTCAGGATTTTTACCTCCTTGCCCATGCATTTGGCTTTTTGGTACTCAAAATTATCGATAACTATGCCCCTTCTCGATTGCACCTCTTCCCATCGATTATCCTGACGGTCCAATTTGGGGTCTATTTTATAAATGGTTAGAAGCATTTAATGGCCCTTCGTCATATCATTGCAATTGATTTAGATTCTTAGTAATTTGGCCAATAATATTTATATTTTGAATGCAAAACTAAAGGCCCTGCCCATTTGTTACTAATATAGAAAGTGTATTGAAATGTATTTACCGTAATAAAACTTGGCAATGTAACAGACGTAATCAAAATTACAGTGAAAGCTTTTTTTTTGAAAATTACTGGCGTGTAAACTGGATGGCAAAATCAAATGGGTCAATTTGAATTTTCAAATCTCTTTCGTTGCACAGTTAGTAATTTTTTTGTAATACTTTCTTTGCTGATTTGGATATTTTTTTATTCTTACACTATTGAATCGGAAGATGGCATTTTTCTCCTATTTGATTGCGCCAGCCGCGTGCTTCTTCAGTAGACCCAAAACGAGATGCTTTTCAAACACGTCCCGTCATGTTAAAATTTAGTTTTCGATTTGCTAACTATGCCAAGACCCATTGTAGATTGAAGACTGTTCCAATCGTAGATTGCAGACTTTCCAATCGTAGATTAAAGACTTTCTAATCGTAGATTGCAGACTTTTCCAACCACTATCATCTACGGAAGTACAAGTGTCAAGAAAATAAAGCGCAACAGTGAAAAAGATGAAAAATTCCACATTTTTAAAGTAGTTTCCACTGTTGCTGTTTAAGGAACTCATACCTGTTTTTTCTCTCGTTTCAATTTTGTTTTAAATTGGAGGTCATCTAAGAAATTATTTATTTCAATCTGTTATCGGCAAATTACCGCTAGTGTAGAGGGTCTTTAAAAGAAACGACGCATTTATTTCATTAACCCTAGAGGGTATGACAACCACATGTTATTAGCCTGTTCCCCCATCGCATCACCATTAGGAGCAAGTACAAAAGTGTAGTCATATTATTCGTATACGTGTATTTTCAATCATATTAAAATTTACAGTCATCTTAGATATAGAACCACCAATAAAGTAAGGCACTTAAAATGAATCTGTTTCAAATAAAAGTTTAGATAAAGTCATGTCCATCGCCAAAACCTGGCATTCTCATATGATCTGGATCTGGCATTCCTATTCCACGAGGCTGCTCGCTACGACTGGGCATTTTGAACCGTGGAGCCACTTCGTCTGGATTCATTTGCCCAACTGGGTCAAAGCGCGCTCCAGGGGGGACAGTACCACTCAAAGACTCCCTCAAATAGCCTATGAACCGGTCTGATTAATTGCCCTCAGTTTCCCTCATCTGCACCGGTAATCCACCCAATAAGTCATCTAACTCCAAAGTTTTGATGGCGGCAACAGCGGCCTTATCCTGGGATATTTCTGAGCCAAGCCAAAAATGAACAAACTGTTCAACCTCTTTGACGGCACCATCGGGACCCGCCTATTGACCTCTTTCAGATGCACTATATAGAAGGTAGGAATCTCCCTTGAAAAATTTCCCGTACTCTTCTTTAGGAATTGGCACAAGAACCACGTCCTCAGCACGCCAAATATGGAAGCACGTTTGATTTGACTTTACAGCTGAAAATGTGGGGTCAACTGCCACTTTTGATGCCATTTCTACTCCAGTATCAAATAACTCTAATCTTTCTTTTGCCTTCTATATTCTGCTTTTCTTTTTTCTTTTGGGAACACTTCAAAATGTTCCCTTAAAAAGGCAGTCATAAGATAAATGACCTTTAAGGTATATCATCGGTAGTTCGAACAAGTTTTGTTTGGACCTTTTTTTTTTTTAGAAAGACACTAGATTGGAGAGGAAATTACTTACGCCTTATGTCTTTGAGATTAGGTTAAGTAGCTAATGGAGCTTCTATTCGTTTCACGGACAAATTGATCCAGTCGGGTGCCAACCGTTGATAATGTGCTTCTGAAAAATCGCGAAAAATTCGGTTTCGAAATGGGAGGGCTGAGATCCCCGGAGGTTCACCGAAATAACTACAATTAACATATGGGTACTATTTGAAAACATAAAACACATGGTGTATATTGTACAGAGGGTCCTTGAAACATGATTCATTTTAAGATTTTGCCAAGGGAAAAGCGATGACAATATTTTTTTTATAAGAAAAACAACAAATATCAAATACAACAAATCAAATCTTGGATTATTACTTTCAGCAATTGACCAGTGAATTAAAACGAAAGGAAAAATTGAGGATGAACTAAAGACTGTTAGTATATCAAACGTTGGTAATGAAATAGTGTTTTTAATATTAATGAAGCAGTTCTTGGAGACCGACTGGGGATTTGTGTATAAATAAATATTTTATGTTACTGTTCTCACTTTGGCTTAGTGCCAGCAAAGGAATTTTTTAAGGGCCGTGATTCTTTATTTGAATATTTTGCCGCAGAGAGGTCCCAGGAACCCTGTTTTGTTGTGTTTATGCTTGAATTAAAGGATTCTTGGTATTTCTTAATTTTGAGAGTCATGGTAGTTTCTTTGTATCTCTTGTTTACAGTCAAGCCAATAAAACTAACATTCTATCTCTTTGAATTTTTCTCCTTTAAATAGTTTGTCGTTAGTAAAGATTGTCGTTGAACAAGATATCGTAACTGCATAGGGACATAATCGTGTGTGGATTCTGGAGAAACGGGTCAGAAGTAAGAAGTTGAATCGTCAGTTGCAGCAAGGGAAGCAGCACCTTCCAAATGCACCAAAATTGAACAAATAAATTCTTTTAGAACGTTCATCACTGTGGGGGTATAGTACAGACAGCACTACAGGTTTTTCATTCAAAATCCCTCAGAAAGAGCTTGGGCAACTTTCCTTTCCTGCTAAGTACAAACTGGGTTGGTCTCACACGGTCATGCCTGGAAACTTAGCCATCTTTTTCTGATGTACTTGTTAGGTAATAGCTGCACCTAGGGGGGAAGGCACGTATAATACTCCCAAAATCGGTCTGAAGAGCGGCTTAAAAAAATTTAACTCAGTTCGATCAAAAAACACCCTTTCTTATAAATAAGTTAGATTTCACTTATTTTAAGAAAATTTCTCTGAAATGCCTCAAAATTGTCGCTCTCTGTAACTTTGACCATAATTCTCAAAACGCAAAGAAAAATAGAGATATGAGAAAATAGCTAATATTTTTTTTTCAAAAAAGGAATTCGTTTACTTCTTGTCTTGATTTATTTGGTGATCACCAGACTCAACGAGCATCTGTTACCTCTACGTGTACAAGGGTAAGTAAAAGTCCTAGAATAACATCACCTAGGAGAAAACCCGTCAAAACACCAGAAAAAATGTGTTGAGTAAAACTATATAGGAAATCATAAACCAATGAATTTTCCAGAAAGGGTACTAATTACATGCATAGTTGTATTCTATTAAACTTAAATGTACTCGTTAAGTTTTTCCTAATGTTTCCTCATTCTTTTTCCACGTTCTGGGAAAAGATATAGCCATCCCAAGTCCCTCGAAAGCATAATCAAACGGGTCGTGGTAGCAAACTATAAGTAAGGAGCGACTCAGCTCAATAGTAACCGAAACTATAAAAACGGAGTATTGATAACAGAAGATATATAAAAAGAATTTGCTTTTTATGCTGATTCTAAATATATAAAATTCATTAAGATTCGTGTTACCTATACAAATTTATACGCCTGAGAAAATTTACCATATTTTAGGAAAAGGGGGTTGGACGTCCCCAAAAAGTTAAGTGATCTTAATTAAAATCACGCTCAGATTCATCATATAAGAGAACCTCGTTGTAGAAATTTTAAGCTCCTGTCTATTTTTTTTCTCAAGTGTCATCATGCTGAACTAATGGTCCTAGAATGAGTCAATAGGATTAGGCTCATTTGTACCGAAATCAAGACTAGTATTCCTTTTTAATTGGCTAAAAAGGTTGGATGACAACTAGCCCCCTGTTACCTCTCTTCTTTTCGCATAGATATCGAATTGAAATTTTGAGATTGCCATTTGATTCAGAAGAAATGGATAATAACTACTTTTGGAGATGGCACGAAACCTCCATACTCCCTTGGAAATGGCTTTGAGTTACATAATTTGCCCATTGGTCACATATAGCATCTATTTTTGGGAAATATGCGGAATTTTTGGAGAGAGATTTTCTGTAGAGGGGAAGGAAGACTGTACCGAAAGAGCTTATTGGGAAATTTTGTATGTGGCGCGAGGGGGTCCGGTAATAAATTGAGATACGGTCAAAAACTATATAAAAAAGAGTTTTTTTTACCTGATAATAAGGAGCAACCTTAAAACTTAGAACGAAGAGAAGTTATATCGTATATGAGGTAGGCTGCTTCATCCTCAGCCCTCTCTCTTTACGCTAAAGCTTAACTTTTGGTATGAGTTCTTTGAAAATAAACTGTTCAAATTGGTTGAATTTAAATTAAATGTATTTTTAAAGGAACTCTAAGATTTAAGTGGAGCGAGGGTTGACTAAGGGAAGCTACCATACGAAATATTTTTTTTTTCATTTTCAGTTTGTTGCTCCTTTTTTTTGCAAAAAAACTAGGTTTTTTATTTAATCCCAAACATTATCAAGAAATCTTTCCTCTTATCTAGTAAAAGGTTCTTAAAAATAGACACTTATAATAAAAAAGCTATATGGACAAATTGCTTTAATACTACAGTTAACTTGAGATGTTACAGCTTGGATATGATTTTTGAGTTATTAGAATTTGTTTTATACAATACTTATATACGATTTGGGGTGATTTGTACAAGCAAATTGTGGGACTCCCCATGGGGGGGAATGCCAGCCCATTTATAGCTGACTTGTTTTTAAGTCAACTAAAATATAAATATATGATGGATAAGAATAATCCAATTAATTTAAAACATGCTTTGTCAAATAATAAAAGATATTTAGATGATATTTTGGTCTTAAATTGTAAGGATTTCATTGATATTTCTAAAAATATATATCCATCGGAGCTTATTCTTGAGCCTAGTCATGGCGCTGGTCATGAAGATCATTTCTTAGATTTAAATATTAATATTTGTGATGATAATAAATTAAGTTTTAAAATGTATAATAAAACGGATGATTTTGATTTTGAAGTGATTAGTTTCCCATTCCCTGAAAGTAATATACACTCAAATATCACATATTCAGCGTTTTTCTCACAGTTACTTCGTTATGCAAGGATTTGTAGTAATTATATTGATTTTAAAAATAGATGTAAAATCTTAAGCCAAAAATTGATATCAAGAGGTTTTTCTGCAAATAAATTAACTTGGCAATTTAAAAAATTTAGTTTTCATTATAACGAACTTTTAAATAAATATCAAAAGAATTATCTAGAAATACTTAAAGAAATTTTCAACTAATTTCGGAGATTCGAGAAATGTTGACGTAGCGCCATTTATTTTGAATTGTGTTTCTAATTGAGCGGATTTTTTAAAAAATTAGCCACATGGTAAAGATGAATTCTATAATTGTTTAGTTCATTCAGGTTTTTTGCAATGTGTTAATATTTGTGATTTGGTAAAATTTATAATATTTAGTTTACCTATTGTTGCTAAAAAGAGGGATATATTAACAGGATAAGCTTGTTTTGGTTTTACTTGGTTGTTTTACATTTGCTGTTGTTTTTTTTTTCTTTCTTTCTTTCATAGGCATGTATTTTGGGGGTGATACCTGACACGGGGATGCCATGGATATTCTGTGGTAGCCACAACACTGTTCTGGGTAGAGAATTTAAAGTGGCGAAACCCTATATAGGCCAGTGTATTCTCCTGATGAGCCCTTGTGTTGGGTGTTGCCTCTGAATTATTTGTCTATATTATTTTTTCTATTGTTTGGTAAATGACGACTTATTCTTATTGACGACATGACTGCCTGTCCATGGATTATTCTTTATGGTTGATTGTGTATGGCTATGCTGTTTGACGTGTGTGATTGTCTGGATGAGTAGGGTTAAGGCCTCATTCAAGTGCTGGTCTATATTCACTAATTTAGGAAAACAGTCTTCCTTTTCTCCTTTTGTCTCTCTTTTTTTTCTTCTTCTTTTTTTTTGTGTTTTTGCTGTTGCATTGATGATTTCTCTTTTCATGATATACATATACATGTATATATATATATATATATATATATATATATATATATATATATATATATATATATATATATATATATATATATATATATATATATATATATATATATATATATATATATATATATATATATATATATATATATATATATATATATATATATATATAGCTACTGGAAATTTGACAGTTTCCCCGAATTTTTTTTTTTCGCGAAGCTTTTTTTCAAGATTATTTTCTTCAAGATATTTTTCATGATTTTTTCCTTGAGATGTTATTTTCAATACATTCTCTTGAAACATTTTTGTTTCTTTGAGACGTTGTCTCTTCGAGGCATTTTTTTACCCAGATGTTTTTCTAGACTTTTTTTTCGAGAGGTGTTTTCTTCTTCAAGACACTTTCCTTCGGTACGTTTATTTCTTCGACACGTTTTTTCGAGACGTTGTTCTAATGCGTTTTTTCTTCGAGATTTTTTTTTCAAAACATTTTCTTCGAGATGTTATCCCTCGTGCCCTTCTCTAAGACGTTACTCCAATGTTTACTTGTGTTGATAATATAGGTTTTTGGTAGGGCTTACACAGGACTTTGTTTGGATTTTCAAATATACAAGACTTCCTGTGGGCCAGGTATTTATTTTCACTGCTGCTAGCACACAAAGATTTTCACCGTTATGCAAGACTTGTATTGATCCTCAAGTTTGTAACAAATACAAAATCGGAAAATTTCCCGTTACATCAAGTATGAAGAGTTTGTTTGTTCTCTTACTGGGTAATGGACCAAATAATTCCTTTGTTCCTTCAGAATATAAAATTTGTGCACAGATGTGGAAATTCATCAGTCTAACATTCAAAATGAGTTGAGACAGAAGAAATTTGAAAAAGGATAGGATACGAGCATACCTAAGGGTAAGATTCTAAGTACAAAAAAAAGAAAACGCGCATCCGTGATCTGTGTTCTGACAAAAAATACAAAATTCCACATTTTTGTAGAGAGAAGCTTGAAACTTCTACAGGAGGGTTCTCTGGTATGCTGAATCTGATGGTGTGATTTTGACGGTGTGACTTGTGAATACCTTCAATCTATTGAAAGATATTTAAATTAAAATCACTTTTTGATAAAAACACTAAAATCACTAAGGGACTAAGTATAACTTAAGAAAAAGCAATTGAAACTTGGTTTTTACAGTATATACCTGTAATTATGTGCAAGTGCATTATATTAGCGTTAGGAGTAAGAATGTAAGTTTTAGCGCGTTAAATTGTAACATTCACATGATCGTCGAATATTACTTTAATAACCATAATTCTGGGCGTAGGAGCAAACATAATAAAACACCAAGGAATATCGTACTGTAGATGAAGATCAATAACCATTCCGCGGCGAAGGCAAATATAATAAAGAATATTCAGAACATTAATAAATAATAACCAAACTTTTTGAAAAAAATAAATTTAGGCATAATTGCTTTTCTGGTGTTGATTTCATAAATTAAACTTATACAAATGGAAGATCAGTCTAAATGATGAGGGCATCATTCTACAGCGGTAAGGTGGATATGTGACATAAAGCTCTATAATTTTCCCTACAATCTATGAAGGTTCATACTGCATGAAACGAAAATTGTTATTGTTTTTACCCGATTTCGAAGTAATGGAAAAACGTTCTTTCTTGAAGTGTTCGTTACATGAGCCAAAAGTTTGATAAGAAAAGGATGCTTTTTAAGAACCGACCACTTCTTACCTTAAACACAGTTTGTGACTTTTTTTGAAAAGACAAAATCTTAAAAGAATATACGAGAGGACACAAGGATTTCGATTTCATTCGATATATAGTATTCAATGTGCTTTAGTTTAAATTTAGCATTCAACGCGTTTAGTTGAGGTTTAGTATTCAACGCAAAATTATGCTTTTTCCTAGTACATAGCCTATTCAAGTGCATTTGTCAGACAGTTCGTATTTAAGTGCCGAAATAGAGTTATTGTTTGTTATATGGTCTTTGTTTATGACTCCAGATACCAGGTGTAGTTCATGTGACCTCTAGGAGCTCTCTATGCGGAAAACATGCCGTAAAAGTAACATAATAAGACCCATCCATCTCTAATACGACTTTCTTGTCGAACATATCGGATATTATCAACAGTTCATCACTACATTGATCATTCACCAACTAAACCCTCATAACATTCACCTTCCCCGGACTAAACACCACGAAATATTTTCTTTCCCCCTACAACACCACGTAATACTTTAACTTTCTCAGTATCAAATTAGAAGTTGCTGGTAGGGGGGCTTGTCTTTAACGTCCATACTAGAGTTGTCGTATAAAAGGCTCATCCACGTCAGAATCGTCACTCCAACAGCAGCTCTTGTTACGAGACACATGCCTTTTGCTTTTTAATCTTATCACTTCTTTGATTTTCTTCATTTCCTGGACTATGGCTTTCCTGTTAGATATAGCCTTTATCCCAACAGTAATGTATTTTTTCACAGAGGTATCAAAAAGCACTTCTGACTTTTTAATATTTTTTTGATGTTGATTTTTCGTGTTGTGCCTTTTTAAAAGGGGTTGGCATAGACGATCTTTTCTAGAGGATCAGCTGATGACCTTTACCTTTCATTTACAGACAGAACCTTTGCTGTTTCTGTTTCGAGGTCTATGTTAAAGAAGGAATGTAAATGTCGCCCAGGACATGGGCTGAGCATAGGAACTTCCCTGGTAAGTACTTCACTATATGTGGTACTCATTCTGTCTCAGGCATGTGAAGAGAGGAACTCATAATTTTTGAAGACATTGGTTGCATTGGAAGACATTGGTGATACTGTCAGGGAAGATTGTTTGTGGGGTAGATCTCAATTTCTCTGAAACGACTGATTATCTTCCCAGGGATGAAACCCTTTGAAACGTGCCTTGCCAGGCAGCTCAGCAATGTTATATACTGATATAGTGTTACATTTATGGGGAGTCATAAAACTTACATCTTCCTGGCTGTAGTAGACCTCAAGGGATCCGTTTCTAGATGCTTTAGTTTGTGATTAGTCTGGAAAGGGGCAATTAAAAGTACAAATCCATTATTTTTAGGTAGAAAAGCAATTAAATGGTGTATTAGCTGACCTCGTCCATTTTTGGAAGTACGCGTGACTATTTGGAGGCTTTGACATGATTGATAAGATTTTGCAGATGAAGAAAAATTGGAGCCAGTCACCCAACCAAAAGTATTTTCTGAGCCGATCATGATGGGTTCTCGGTAAAGCTCCCTTGATTAAAATTTTCGGTCACAGTTTTCCGGGACAAATAAGTGGAGGAGGGACTGTGTTCCCAAATCGTGATCAACTGACCTCTTTCCGCTGACGTGACCTTCCATACTTACTTCTGGCATCGCTGTGCAATGACATTACCAGGCTTCTGGATGTTTTTCAGACCCAATTCATCAACAATCCAAATGTTTCGTGGCCTGAACATTTGTTTTTCTAGGCCCATCTTCATGTTGTCAAAGGAAGCTCCTATACTGTCGTGGTTGAAAGCAGGCACTTCATAAGCTCGGTCGGTCCTGTGTCAATTCTAAATTCTTGGTCAACCTGCCTAAGACCATAGGCAGGTGTACC
The DNA here is from genome assembly GCF_032884065.1 of Artemia franciscana. Taxonomy (NCBI): domain Eukaryota; kingdom Metazoa; phylum Arthropoda; class Branchiopoda; order Anostraca; family Artemiidae; genus Artemia; species Artemia franciscana. Next base: position 27,910,834 of record NC_088877.1, read on the forward strand.
TTGTTTGCATCTCATCCCAGACAATCTGACGGTCCTATGTCAATTTTAAATTCTTGGTCAACATGCCTGGGACTCTAGGTTGGCATGATATTTGCCCCATAAGAGAGTCATACTTACTCCCACCGTTAACCCGTGCCATTCAACATAACACTAGGAAAACTATAGGTTCCACCGTCAGGTCCAGACTTAGCATAGGGATATAAAGCGTCTCAGTTTTTTTAAGTAGTCTTGAAGCGTTTCTAGGGACACCCATGCGACCGACATTGGTCAACTAAGACCGAAAAACCGAAGTTTTTTCTTCTGGATCCCATCTGTCTCTCTTTCTTTTCTATTCCAAATAACTTTTAAGCATTGTATCTTGAATGAAATTTACAGCGAAAAATAGATTTTCAGTTCACCAGTATGTCTGACAGGGTTAAAATACACCTGAGTTAATCAAATTTTGGGCATTGAGCTTGCTGCAACCTTAAAATATACTGTTTACACTACTTTTGCAAGCAGAGCCTACTTTCGGACACCTTGGTCCAGCATGCTGAACCTACCCCGGGTGTTGTGGCCGACGTAGGAATTCCTCATTCCACGAGATGAAAAAATACTAACAGCAAACAGGTGAAGATGGCACGTCTAAGAGGCTGCCAAAAAACAGGCAAATAATAAAACTATACAACGTGAGTTCAGGGCTTTTCTAGTATTCGTAATTAGGCGTAGGTCTTCCGACAAAATTGAACAAAATTCCAGATTTAATCATCATAAAACGTGATCCAATCAGATATTTTTATTAAAAATATTAATCACCATAGGACATATTAAAAACATACACTGTCATCTGTAAATGCTTTTGTAATCCACAAGAGGTCCCCATAGGGTTTAATATTGAGATTATTTGGTTTGGCTGTTCTTGGGCCAGTCTCCACTAAACCAATTTCGATATTCAATATTTTCCTGCTTTAAACTTTTGAATTGAATTCTTAGAACAAGTAGCTGTTATGTGACAGTAATGTGATTTCGTCAAATCGCTTTTATGGTGTTAATGTCTTCTGAAAATTGCAATTAGGATTGTAGGTTCAATATTATAGTATTGCCAGAAAAGAAGAACATGAGAAATGCTATGGGTTGAGTTTTAGTGAAGTATAGATTGACGAGTTTCTAAAACACTATTCAAATATCCACCCAGAAGGCACGTCAGCCAGTCAGCCAGGTTTTGAACTAGCCAGAAGGTACTATTTGTATACTATTAATACTACCACTACACTTATTCTAATTTATGACACTAAGGGTATTGAAGTGAAACCTTAGGGAGTGCTTAGGGGGAGTTTCAATGAAGCACAAAGCTGCATGCCTGCAGGTTTTAGAAATGGCATTTAAGCAATATTATAGGCAGCACCACTCTATAATAGCCAGATATATTATTGTGACATTTAATACAGCTAATTCGAAACCTTTTTAAGAGATAATTAAGAGCTTGGAGGGTAAGCAGCACATCTACCAAGCCCATTCATTTTCCAAACACATTCATTCAAAATTTTCATTTTTTTCAATATAGTAGAACAGTCTGACAACTATGTCTTTAGAGATATTGAGTATGTTAACCCCCTAGAATAATGTAATTGGGAATCTTTTGGGAATGATGCTAAGTTCTGTTTTTCAGATGAACTTGAGAAGGTATAGCAAACCTAACTATGGATCCTCATGGAAAAAAAAAACAAGCAGACATAATAAATTTTGTCTATGAAAATGATTGTCAATAAAAAACGAACAGAAGTGAATTTAAAAATCATATCCGCAAAACAAGTTTTTCAAAGAAAAGTAAAGAGCTTTATCAAGCCAAAAGAAAAGTCAAGTAGAAAAAATTAATCTTTCAAGGGTAAAACTACCACAAATCACAGTAAATAAATAAATAGAACTCAAAACAAACATAAATTACAATACATAGCCGACTCAGACTAAAAACAAGCAAAAATTAGCATGAGTAGGGCTGATAACCCCCATGCTCTCTCAAGAACAGAAAGTAATTTGCACTTTACTGAAAACAACGCACATTTTAAATGTTTTTACTTTTTCACTTTAATAAATACAATAAGATTAAAACTCAAAAGAATGAATATCAATATATGTAAATTAAACTGACAATTTACGGTTATTTTTTCAGTAACCCTTCACAGAAACACTTTAGCTTAATGGAGCTCTGTACTTTACTTTGAAAAACTTGTTTTGTGGAAACAGAATTTAACATTAATTATAAGCTAAGGATGTGGGAGCAGTGAAGATGTTTAAGGGTATTTTACACAGTTGGAAAAAGTTTGGATAGATAGGAAGATAAGTCTGCGAACCAAGATTAGAATATTGGAAGTTACAATGATGACAGTGGTCAAATCTGATTCTGAAGCATGGGCACTCCGAGAAGCGGAGGAAGATTTGCTAGATGTTTTCCAGAGAAATTACCTACGGATTGTAACTGGGACCTTGTATATTTGTTCATGCAGCTGTAAGTAAAATTCCTCTGAGTCAGTACTTTCTCCGTCAGTCGGTTCTACAGGGGCATATACTACTATGATTTATATTCTGCATTTTCTAGTCATAGAACCAGCAGCTAGTATTCTATTATTAAAACCCTCCCAATCTAACCAAGAGTCAGCAGCTTCATTATTCATCATGAGCTCTACTCCTTCTCTGTGTACTCCATTCTTCCTACCTGAGTAAGTAGATTCTATATTAGTCGTAGAGTTCTATACAAATCTCATACAATTCTGTATCAACGATATGACCTTCTGAAACTCCTAATAAGCTCAATCGAAGGATCTGAATTTGTCAGTCAAAATGTTGATACAATAGTTAGTTTTTCACATTGTAACGTTCCAAGTTACAATTTTCATAGTCTTTAAATCAATGAAATTAATATGCTTTAGGAAAAGCAATAGTCTTATATTCAGTACAAGATGGGAACCAACACATCTTTTCAAGTCTATACAGAAGTGCTTAAGCCGGCTTAAAGCTGGATAATAAGAAATGCCAAGTCAATTAGTTATCGTGGTATGGATTTTCCTGTGTCAAAGAGAGAATGGTCAAAAGTTATTAATTCTGAATTGATTAGAAGTGATACGCCAAGCAGGGATTGTATTTTACTTTCTGCTTGACATGACCATTACTCGTCCATTTTTTTCTAATTTTAGTTAACATGCACATTGTTTGTATACTCGTTCCCTTTCTGCTACTTTTAGTAAACCCTATCTCAACACCTCTGTATTCCCATTTCTCTTTCGTCTGCAGTTGAAACAATTAAGAAACTTAAGTTAGATAATGTTGATAATCATGGTACATCCACATTTCACCTTTTATTAGGTTGCACCCCCATTTTAACCATATAGACCTAGTTTTCCAGATGTGTCTTTGGACTGTTAGTCTAACCAAAGGGTTTTTGTGTGGTACTGTTTCTTCAGTCTTAAAGAGGGGGAAAGATCCTTTGAATTGCTCTTCTCACCGAACTATTGTTCTCTCTTACACTTTTAGTAAAGTCCTTGAGCATGTACTATTACCTTTTGTGACTAATGATATGCTTGAAGGAGAAAACCAGTTTGGTTTTCAGCTCGGAGTAGGTTATCAAGGTATGCATCATTTATTATCTTTTTTGCTCCTAAAAAACTCTTCTAAGGGAAAGAGTATCTGTCTTTGTGCTTTAGATCTATCAAAAGCTTTTGATGCTATATGTCATTGCCAGTCTCCGATATTAATAAGAAAATCGAATTAGGATATGCTAAGATTGTTGCCAATAGAGGTAAATATAATAAACTAGCGTTGGCCAAGCTCTACCCAACTTGTTACGACCATTTAATTCTTTTTGCTTCTGGAATTTTTTCCCATCTTAAGAAGAAAGAATTAAATAGAATCTGAATTAACTATTTTAAATTTGGTGAATTTCTGTTGTTTTTTCCTCCTTAGATAAAAAACAGGGTTCTTAATAATAAATTTGTTGTTCCTGATATTACAGTAAAATTGGAAGTACTACATAAAAAGCTTTCAAATACCACTTGTATCCATATTTCTCCGAATCACTGCTTTATAGGTTTTTTCAGACGTAAGTTATTTTTCCTTTTGTTTGTTTATTTTTGTTTTTCCCTTTTTTGTTGCTCCACATTTTTTATTATTGTAAAGAGTGAGTAAAAATTAAATAATAATCCGGGTTGCAGTGGTAGCCAGCAACCTAGTAAGAGACAGTAATGTATCATACTAAGAAATACATTAGCTCATAACTCCGACAGAGAGAGTCAAATCGAAACACAAAGTGTACTATTAGAATCGCCTTGTTCAAAACCCTCATGTAGGAAACTCACAGCTCCGTGGCTTGAATAACTAAAAAAATTCATTGGCTTGAAAGACATGAAAAGTTGCTTGAACTACGATATTCTGCATTTAGGACATGTTTTTCTTCCGCAGCTAGAGGGGCACGGGAACATCATAGAGAGGTGTTTAATGGCTCATTTCAAAGTAAATTGATTCTTTATCTAATTTACAAAAATAATTTTTAAAAAAGAATATTTTTTTTACAGAAAACTGTATTTTCATGTACAGGATAGATAAATGACGTCATAATCTTAAGTTGAAACCATATAAGTAAATGCAATATTATATATTAGCAATAGTTACATCAGTATAGAATCGCTGCTTGCGTTCATATTTCTCTACATTACTGCTTTATTTGATTCTGCAAATTGTCAGTTTCTTTTTTCTCCTTTCCCCTAATTTGATGTTTTTTTCTCTTTTGTGTAAGTTTCTTCTATATTAGTATTTTCATTTTTATGTGTTACTCCGTAACCAGTTTCCATGTTATTTTTATTTCTATTTGCATTGCATTTTTATGTGTTTTTCTTCGTGTTACCCCACCTCAGTGCTGTCACTTACTTGAAGTACTTTTACTTGAAGTACTACTTAAGTAAAATTTTCCATTACTTGTACTTGTACTTAAGTAAAATCTCTAGGGTGTACTTATTACTTAATACTTAAGTAAGATTACGAAATACTTATTACTTAAGATAATTTTAATGTACTTGTTTTCCAAATACTTTACCTTTGACACGAAAATTTTGTGTGTGTCTGTTTGGCAATGTATAAGAAAACATCACATTTAGATTTAGAGCAAACTCAGATATAGCTTTTGTATGTCTGTGCTTTCGCAATGTACAAGAAAACATCACCCTTTAGATTTAGAGTAAACTCAGATATAGCTCCATGCCCTATTTTTGGATATGAAATAAGGTATTTGTTTTTGACGAAAAAAATTATAGTATGATTAACACTTGGTTTAATTTTTGTTTAAAAGTTATGCAACAAAGAAAATTGAAATTATTTTACAGTTCACTGGTCGACAGTGAGCTAAAATCCCTTGTTTTGTGCTAAATGTTGCATACTGTAGTCCATTTAGGATTATGCTTCTGACATTAGTGTCCATTTCATCATCTTCAGAACCATATTATTGGTAAAACTAACTACTGAAGCTATGAATCTTTGCCCATCTAAATGTTGTCTGCAATAAACACGTCTAGGGAATTCTAGCTGGATCCAATGCAGTGGTATTTTGTCAAATTCGTTCCAGCAAATTCAGGTATTCAGACGAATCTGGCTACAGATTTGTCGCTCCATTCATAAGTTATAGGCCCTACTAAATTAAAGGAAAACTCAACTTTCTTAAGACCTGAAACACTCTCCCCCTCGCCCTATTTGAGATAGGGTTTGTGATACCAGAACTTGATATGAGCCTTGATCTTAGGCATCTTTGATCTAGTTTTCATTCGGATCCGTTACTCCATTTGCAAGTTATACAAAATTAAACAGAAAACGAAATTTTTTCAGTAATTAAAACCTCCCCCTTGTTAAATTTGAGTTTGGCTCTTTATCTCAAGACTTGATATGTGTCATGGTCTTTGGTTCAATTTGGTTCAACGTGTCATGGTCTTGGTCTTTGGTTCAATTTTCATTCAGATCCATCACTCCAGTCGCAAGTTACTCTGGATTAAACGAAAAACTGTTTTTAGCAGGTAAAGCCCTCTCCCCTCTGTTTTGTTTGAGCTAGGGTCTTCATCTTTTAACTTGATGTGTCTCATGATCCTTGGCACCAAATCTGGCCATCAAGTTTTTCATCCAAGTCCAACCAGCGTTTCTCCCCCTATATGTGATTACACAGACGGACGGACAGACAGACAGACAGATGGACGGATTTTGCAGCATCTTAGGTAGCCATGTTGGCTAATTGGATCCAAAAAAAGGAAAACTTTGGCATATCATCATCCAGGTATCATCATCTATTTGGATAGTGGAAAATATCCATCAAGATAGGTTTTTGAGATCTGTCTGTCTGTCCGCCCGTCTGTGCAATCGAGTATAGCGGGAGAGTCAGATTTATATTGAAATTGAATTATTTGGATTAAAATTGAGCTTAATTAGGGCGATAGGGCTTTAAGTGTTAAAACAAATTCGAGTTTTTCATTTATTGACTGTAACTTGCATATGGAGATGAATTTCGATGAAAATTGAATAAAGATGCCTAAGAGTATTATATGCATTGAGTTCTGGGATGGAGACCCAAGCTTAATTAAAAGTTGGGTTTTTCATTTGATTATGTGTAGCTTGCGAGAGATTGATGGATCTCAGTGAAGATTGAACCAAAGGTGCCTAAGACCGTGACAGGCATCAAGTTTTGAGATGAAACCCCTAGCTCAAATAGAACGAGGGGGAGTGGGTTTTAAATGCTGAAAAAAGTCAAGCTTTTGGTTTAATTTAGTATATCTTGCAAATGGAGCAACGGATCCAAATGAAAGCTAGACCAAAAAGTCGGTCTGTCAGTCCTGGTCTTGCTAGTTTAGGCACTTCCAGATAAGCTAGGACGATGAAATTTGGCAGGCGTATCAGGAACCAGATCAGAATAAATTTGAAATAGTTGTTTCCCCGATTCGACCATCTGGGGGGAGGAGTGTGAGGACGGTTAATTTGGAAAAATTAGATCGAATCTTAATTAAATTTGATATTTAGAAGGATATCATGTCTCAGACCTCTTACTTTAAATTCCCACCGGATCAGGTGATATTGAAAGGGGAAACCTAAAATTTTGGAAAATGCTTAGAGTGGAGGGATCGGGATGAGACTTAGTGGGAAAAATAAGCAGAAGTCCTAGATACGTGATTGACGTAAACAGAACGAATTAACTCTCTTTTGGGGAGTTGGGGGGAGGGTTATTCTGAAAAACTGGAAAAAATGAAGTATTTTTTACTTACGAAGGAGTGATTGGATCTTGATTTTCATCGGATGAAATTTCATATCCCGACCGAATCCAATGTCATTGGGGGGATTTGGGGGGGGCGGAAATCCTGGAAAACGCTTAGAGTTGAATGATCAGGATGAAACTTGGTGGGAAGAATAAGCACAAGTCCTAGATACGTGATTGACGTAACCGAAATGGATTTGCTCTCTTTGGGGGAGTTTGGAGGGGTGTTAATTCGGAAAAATTACAAAAATTGAGGTATTTTTAAGTTAAGAGCGGGTGACCGTTCGTGAGTTATTTTGAATTTGATATTAAGAAGGAACTCATGTCTTAGATCTCTCATTTTAAACCCCGACCAGTTCTGGTGACATTGGGGGAGAGTCGGAGGGGGAAACTGGAAATCTTGGAAAACGCTTAGAGTGGAGAGATGGGGATGAAACTTGGTGCGTAGAATAAGCAAATGTCGTAGATACGTGATTGACGAAACCAGACTGGATCCTCTCTCTTTGAGGGTAGTTAGGGGGGTCCAGTGCTTTGGCGAGTTCGGTACTTCCGGACGTGCTAGGACAATAAAATTGGTAGGTGTGTCAGGGACCTGCACTAATTGACTTGATAAAGTTGATTTCCCCGATTCAACCATCTGGGAGGGAGGCTGAAGGGAGAGTAGAAAATGAGATATTTTTAACTTACGACTGGGTGATCGGATCTTAATGAATTTTGATATTTGAAAGGACCTTGTGTCTCAGAGCTCTTATTTTAAATGCCGACCAGCATTAAGCTTCTGATTTTTCTTTTAAAATTAATCTATTGATTCTTATCATTTTGCTAGAGCTCATGCCATATGAGCTCTTGGCTCTTCCGAACTCGTCACAAGTGCCATATGAGCTCCTAGCTCTTGTTTTATTCCTTTTTTCTAAGAAGATTTTCGACTTAGTCTCATGGTTTTTGCCACTTCATGGTGTGAAAACTGCTGCTAGAAATAGATAGGTTGCTACCTCTGCCGTATTGTCTTCTAGTATATTTAAATGTGTGCTTGCATCGTTCCTGCGTCCCCTTAAAAGTTCTGATTCTTACGGTAATATTGGTTTGTCTTCTGTTGAATATGCAGACAACGTTTTTCTTGTTGCCCAGACTCGCTGTGGATTGCTTTCCAATTTTACTATATTAACCAATGAACTATCTAAGATTGGACTGTCAGTTAATGCGTCTAAATGCGAGTTTACTTGTTTTAATAGCCCTTATGCGGTCGCTCCATTCGTTGCTGGGACTGCAATTCTACCATGTTCTCTTTAGTTAGTTGGCTTGGTCTGTGTATCGGTCCAACACATTCCATTACCTTTTCTTCCCTAGTGAATCAAGCCGTGAAAACCTACGCGTCGTTTACGGAAAAATACCACCAAACAAAAGCCGTTACAACCGTAACGGTTTGTGCATGATTTATAACACTTATTGCGCCCCTGTGCTTTTGTTTTTATCAGGCATGGCTCATGTCTTTCGTAAAAAAAAATCTCCATACTCTACGTGTGGCTTATTTCAGATATTGCAAATTCCTCCTCCGGCTTTCTAGATGGCACCAAAACAGAAAAATGATTGCTTGATTTGGTTTAATAGATATGCCTTCTTGGATTCGGTCTTCCAGTGATGATTTATGTAAAAAGACTATCTACTTTATTTACGTTTATGACCCTCTGCAGCCTTTTTTTCATATTGATACTGGTTAATTAGTCCATGTTGTCTTTTGTTAGTTTGAATTTTGTTTTTTGCTGTTTATCGTTTTTATTTATTTATAATACTCCGTACTTTGTTTTTTTTAATACTTTTACGTATAATAAAGTTCATTCATTGATTCATTCATTCATTCTGCAGTTTGACCAACCGTATGGAATGCGTCTGAATCAGCAGGCTTGATGCAGGCCCCTGATTTTATAATATATGTTTGTAGGGAGTCTTACCGACCATCTGAATTGACTAAACAGTATGCGGCTTGCTTGAGTGAAAACCAGCCAAAGGATAAAAATGCCATACGTTTTCATAGAGTGTCTGAAATTTAACTAGAAAACTTGAGTCAGTTTCCTTTTAAAGGTGCTGAGGGCGAGACATGTCATCAATTGATTTTTGATTTTTGATTATTGAGCTTTGATTTCTCTTATTAAAAAAGTCTGCAACTGACTCACTTGGCTCCTTACTTTTAAATTTGAGTTTTTTTGTTGCTAAGGTTTTTACTTATTGAATCAGAGAATGAACTACTTTATTACCTTTTATTTGTTTTAAAGCCAATCCAAAGTTTATTTTTCTATTTTCAATATTTTTTCCACCAAACGTGCTAAATTTGATCGAACACTCATCGCCAGAAGTTCAGCTCTACGTGAACTGTGTTAATCCTGTCATGTGATATGTCTGATCCAGTCAAGCGTTTTTTGACTCCAATTAATTGTTTTGATAGGCTTTACCTGTCAAGCCGCTGTTTTGAAAATTGGTTAAGATTATTTTTTTGGACTTCATTGGGTGTGTACCAGCCGAACAAGGGAAACGGTTAAAAACGATAAAACGGAAACTCTGGTTCTTGATTAAGATTTCCAAGAGAGGAATGACAGGGTACATTTTATAGGCAAGGGAAGGGGCTAAGAAGCCTTCAGGATGGCTTTAAAAAAGGTAATATGGGCTTTATATCAGAAATATCTATATATATATATATATAAAGGTAAAGGTAAAGGACACGGCATTAGACTTTACAGTCCGTACCGGCGGTGCTGATCTCCGTTTCTTGGCCCTTCAGCCAGGAAGTGCAATGGGGGTTTGGGGGCCAGCCATCCTGTGCTTTCGCACATCCTTCCTGTTTACCTTCCCCAGATTTCTCCAGGTACCCATTTGGAGCTGGGTCGACTCTGGCTAAGCTTACAGAGTCAAGCCACTGACCCCCGTCCCAAACCAAAGAATCGGGTACACTGGGATTCGAAACCCGCGTCCTCTCAGACAAGGGATCCCGAATCCAGCGCACCAACCCACTCGGCCAGGACGGCTCAAATTAACGATTATTTTGCATTTCAATGTATTTCCCTTGCCCAGTATGGGACTTGAACCTGCATTCCCCAGATTGGTAGGCACAGTTGCTTCCACTATACCAGCACAAGGGTCCCGGTATATATATATATATATATATATATATATATATATATATATATATATATATATATATATATATATATATAGAATAAATACTTGAAGTAGTACTTGAAGTAATACTTAAGTAAAAATTTGGAGTACTTGTTGCAGCACTGCCCCACCTATTATGTCTTTGTATAGTTTGGGTTAATTATAAACAACATTAATAATAATTAGTCTGGTGGTGGCACAGTGGGTTTTACCCTAGCTTGTTAATACGGGAGCCAGAGATCAAATCTTGCTGTAGCAACACATGACCGACGCAGGGATTGTAGTAGTCATTAAGCGTCGTTAATCTGATTACTTACATAGCTAGATGGCAATATGTAATCTTCAGAAGTTTACATATATATTGTGAACAATTTTGTTATCCTGTCCGAAAATTCTGTTTTAATCATTCTGCTATATTTAGAATTATTAGAGGCTCAAATAAGATATTTTTCCTCTTAATTTACACACTGTAACATAATTCAAGCAAAATCTAGACTTTCCTCTAGTAGCATACATAATAAAAATTCAAAAATATTTATTTTTTTTGCTTGTGGAGCAAAATAGATATTCAAACTGGATAAGCTACCAGAATACTTGAGAGATACTGTTGACTGGTTCATGGGGTAAGTTTTTAACACCAACTAATTTTTTAAGTCATGGTTAAGGTTTATTGAAGGTCTTGGGAAGAAGTCAGATAAGAAAAAAAGAAATATAGGACTACTATTAGTAGATTTCCACCCAGTAGACTTTTGTGTGACTCTCCTCCTCCATAATGTGCAAGATATAGCTGAAGGCTGTATCAAGGAGTTTGATTTGCTTATTTTATTTTGTTAAACAAAATAGTCTGTAGCCTATGATTCAGGATAAAATTCTAGTCTAGCTACTTTTTTCTATCTTGGAAAAGGGGTCAGGTTAGGAAAATGAAACTGTCAGTAATGAATCTAGGGCCAAAAACATACTCTGCAAAGGTATTACCAAGCTTCAATGCCTCTTCTGATCTCAAGTCTTAGGAATCTTTCTACTTGACAGGTTTATACTTATTGAAACTTTGACCAAACAACATTTTACCTTAATTTTTAGTTATCAGTTTCTCTTTCTCTAATAGGCTATTATTTCTGAAAATGCAATTCCTGCTGTTTCAGTAGAATTTTAGGCCATAGGCTATCAATGGGTTATTTCTAAATTTAGGACATGTATTTGTGAATATTTGAAACCTCATAAATTAGGTTTGAGAAAAGTTTGAAGCTAAAAACAGTTTTGTTGTACTTCATTTAAGTAGAAGATTTATTTTACAAGATTTCACTTTTTTTACACAATGATTTTTAAAGGTTGTCTAAGGTCAGGGCTCTCTTGAGGGAGATAGAGTGGTGGTAGGTGCTTCAAAATACCTTGTTGAGACCTACTTTAATCTGTAGACCAATCCCTGAAATTTTATTTCCCTAACCTAACCCCTTCCAAAATAGCAAAAAGTAGTTAAACTAGAATTATCTCCCACCCACCTCTAAGGGTGTCAGTTAGTCCAGGGGTATATAAAAAAATTAACTAAAAAATGATAGAATTCTCACTTTGTAATGTGTGACAAGTATCAGTGAATTTTATTTCCCATTTTATATGTTTTGAATCAGTTTTCATAAATTATTATGTTGTTGTTTTTTTTCTGCATAGCTGGAGGGCTATATGACACCATTAGAGGGACTAAGGGGAGTAAATGTAAAAAAAAAAAACCATGAAAGTAAGTATAAAATCAGCATTCTAAAAATTTTTGTCTTTTTTCTTCTAATATGCCTCATTTTGAGACCTGTTAGCCAAGTGGATTGGCATGCTGAATTTAAGATCCTTTGTCCAAGAGGGAAAGGGTTCAAATCTTTGTATACCTGATTATTTGGTTTGGGATGGGGGTCCATGGTGTGACTCTGTAAGCTCAGCCAGAGTTGGCCCAGCTCTAAATGGGTACCTAGAGAAACCTGGGGAAGCTAAACAGGAAGGGTGTACAAAAGCACAGGATGGTTGGCCCCCCAACCCCTGCACTTCCTGGCTAAAGGTCCAAGAAACAGAGATCAGCACTGCCAGTAGGGACTGTAAAGTTGAATGCCATATTCTTTACCTTTACCTTTTTTATGTCTCATTCTGAAAAGGCCCAATTCTTAACCTTTAACAAAGATACTACTCAATTGCTTTTTTGTGCTCTTCCCAAATGTATAAATCAATTCACTTACCAATGCTTCCCCCCTTCTTATGGTACCATATATATTCCTAATAATGAATTTATCCACTAGGTTACATCAATGCAGTGATCTTATCAGTCTACAATTTATCTCTGTGCATGATTGAGTACATAATTTACCATAATATTACTTGAACCAATTTTGAAAAGTGTATAATAATAGAATGCAACATGATAATCTAATTAATGAAACATCATGCACATTTTATAATCAGAATTTCATTTTTTTTTGTGATTTTTGTGCTTATCTCTTATGCCCACCATACTTGAGTTCCTGGTCTGTTTAAGTCTGGCAGAATTGGTTTCTTTCTGTACTTGTACTCAGTGATAATCAGCTTAGCATTAGAGAGTGTATATAAACTACAAATTCAGCTCTGTCAGAACATATTTATAATTATACAAATCATTTTATTTGTTTGAAAATGTTTCTTAAATTTCTAGGGACCAAGGTTTAAAGCAAATTTTCAGGGAAACAATTGAAATTAAAAAAAAATCATTCAAGAATAATTTCATAAAAAGAGATACAGGTGAATTTGGATTGAATTCAATTTATGATAATTTACTGAGGTCAAATAAAGTAAATCTCATTTCACCTAAGAGCTATTACCTCTGTCCACCTGATATGTCAGATAAATCTAATGAACCAGAACCAAAAAGGTCAAGGAGATTTGCTTCTACTGTTGCATTGAAAAAATAAGAGCAATGAACTATATGTAACTAGTTTATTGAATAAAAATTTTGTTTGTTTTTATTGATGTCTTTTAGTTTTACTGCTGATGATGAACACTGTAGGCCTATATGTTGTTTGAAATATCCAGTTAAAAATTTTATATCTGTTCCCTGTTGATTAAAAGGTTTCGTCCCTGTTTTGAACTATTATGCTTTTGTCATGGAAAGGCAGTGTGGTCTTTGAAGTTATCTATGTTGTGTATATGGGGATAATGTGACCAAGGAGGTGTCTAAGCATAAAACACCCATAAGAGACAGAAAAATGTTATAAATCAACAAGATTTTCTTCATCAATGTAAAAAGAAAAGGATTTTGCCACCTTCAATAAAATTCAATCTACATTTAGGCACTTTTAAAGGAAAAAAGTTCAAATGAGGTCTACATTTCAAGACTTTAAATCATCTGATTAAAGATAACAGGAGAAAAAGAGCTTTATTAGTGAAAGATAAACTTTTCCTGGAAAATGTTATATAAAAAAAGGTGAATGCAAGTGATTTTGTTTTATTCAACAAACAGCAAGAAATAACTTCAATCATGACTTTCACCTTTCTGGAGAAAGTTTACTTAAAAAGTTTTCAAAATTATCTGAAAATAAAGCTGTAATACCTTCGTCAACTCTTGGACCAGGTGTAATTGATTTTTCATCAAGGACCTAAACATTACAAGAAAAGTCCATATTAGAAAAAGGTCAAAAATTTTGTCTTAGAACTAATAAAGTCCCAATAGAAGAAATTATCTCTTCAATAGAAACATTTTTACATAGAAACCCAATCCTAATCAAAGATGTTAACCTAGTAAGAGCTTCTACAGGTAAAACCCTGTCAAAGTTTGCTTTAAACCAGAAATCCCTGATAATTCTATCAAAGACATAAAGATTCTTAATAATTTAAGAAGGAATGAATCTATTATTATTACAAAGGCAGACAAGGGTAACACTTTAGTGGTAATTGACACCCAGGACTACAATTCAAAATTATGCACTTTACCAGAAGATAAAAAAAAACGTACATAAAGCTTTCTTTTGACCTGATAGACTCGTACACAAAGAAGTTTAAGAATGAGCTAAAGAGTTTGAAAGAAGAAAGGAAGATTACACCTAAACTTTACTACAAATGCTTACCAAGAAGTTATTTGTGCCCTAAATTATATGGACTTCCAAAGATACATAAGCCAAATCTGCCATTATGAACAATTGTTGCAAGTGCAAAGTTACCAACATGTGCTCTGAGTAAGTGGTTAGTATCAATATGTAAACCACTCATGTCAACAAAAATTTCTTATATTAAGAATTTGTCCAAGCTTGTAAAAAAAAAAAACTAAAAGAAGTGGAAATTTCTTCAAATTCTATTATCTCAAGTTTCAACATAGTATCAATGTTTATGAGTATTGATGTAAAAGCTGCAGAAATTATTGTTGAAAGAAAGATATTTAGAAATTTGGACTTTAGTGGTGAAACAGCTTTGGAAGTCTGTGTAATTATGAATTTAGCTAGGTTGTGCAATATGGACTCTTATTTTTTTTCAATTCAGAGTTTTTTTTTCGAACACGTAAATGGTTTACCCATGGGAGCCCCTTTAAGTCCTTTATTAGCAAATTGTTTTGTAGAAAATATTGAAACAGCAGCGTTAGATTCATATTTTTTAAACACAAATTTTGGGGGAGATATATGGATGACATAATTTCAGTATGGAATTATGGGGAGGAGGAATTAAAAGGTTTTTTAGAACATCTTGATTTTTGGGAAGGTGATTTAAAATTTATGATAGAATTAGAAGAGGATAAGAAACTTCCTTTTCTGGATGTTCTTCTTTTAAAAAATGAAAGTAGCCTGGATTTTAAAATTTACAGAAAACCTACTAACAATAATAGATTTTTGTCATTCTTCTCCAGTCATGCTCGCCAATTAAAGATTGGTTTAACCACATCCTTAACTGACCACATTTTTAGAATTTGTTCTCCAAAATTCATTGAGAAGGAATTATTGTTGTTAAAGGAAGTTTTAATGAGTAACCATTATCCAGGTTGGTTAATTGACCAGATCTTTTTTGAAAAGAAGGAAAAATTGTAGAATTTTCTAATGATATTCTGGAAGCAACAGAAAAGAAAGATGGTTTTTGTTCTTTACCATATGTTCCAGGGCTGAGTGACAAACTTCGAAGAATTTTACAAAATAATGGTTTAAAGGTAGCTTTAAGAGGTAGTATTACTTTGGCTAGTTTTTAAATTCTGGAAAGGACGAACTTCCATAGAGCAAAGTGGGGTTTGTAAAATTCCATCTACTTGTGGAAGCTCTTATGTGGGATGCACTAACCGGAGCTTGAAAATGAGTTTGCTACAGCATCATAATTCTATTTCATCGTCCTTAAAGCAAAATTCTAAACTTGAAGATTTCATGTCGGCTCTATCAGAACACATTTATAATTATCCAAATCATTTATTTTGTTTGAAAGTGTTCCTTTGATTTCTAGGGACCAAGATTTAAAGCAAATTTTAAGGGAAACAAGCGAGATTAAAAAAATATATATTCAAGAATAATTCCATAAACAGAGATACCGGCGAATTTGGATTGAATTCAATTTATGATAATTTACTGAGATCAGATAAAGTAAATCTCATTTCACCTAAGAGCTATTACCTCTGTCCACCTGATATGTCAGATAAATCTAATGAACCAGAACCGAAAAGATCAAGGAGATTTGCTTCTACTGTTGCATTGAAAAAAATAATTGCAATAAACTATATCTAATTAGTTTATTAGGTATAAATTTTGTTTGTTTTGATTAATGTCTTTTACTTTTACTGCTGATGATGAACACTGTATATCTTGTTCGAAATATTCAGTTAAAATTTTTATATCTGTTCACTGTCAATTAAAAGGTTTCATCGCCTTTTTGAACTGTTATACTTTTGATTTACATCATCTTCGACTTCTCGCATTTTCATGTAACCTTTGACATAGTTAACAAATAAACGTTCAAAGGGGGATAATTCTATTTTTGGACAGTGAAAACAGGCACATAAGTCTAGATATTTCGATCACATATACAGCGACCGTCCTATTGGAAACTAAAAATGGTTCAAGATAAGTTTAGAAAAACTTTGTTTATTTATGTGTTCAAGTACCTCTTTAGGGAATATGGGGAGGAGTTAAGATGACAAGGAGTTAGCCTAGAAATAAACAGTCAATTTGATTTGGCATCTATCTAGATCAAATGATCATCTCTCTTACAAACATCAATAGACACGACTGAAAAATATTATTCTCTGATAAAACCAATTGAATACGACACATTCAAACCAAAAATTGAATAAGTAATCTTGGAAGCATGCATTGGTTGTCTGAAACAATTTTGTCTCAAAATCTATGGTGCATTCTGTGTAGATAAAATTCGTTAAATGTTAACCCCAGTCAATCCCAAGATTATTGTATGGACCAATGGTGTAATATCAGATAAAATGTAATCTGATAGGCTGCATAACCACAATGAATGACAGCATACAAATATGAAGTAGTTTTTACACAAAATTCTTGCTCTAAGTTTATGTCTTCATGAAATAGAGCAGTAGTGGGAATATTGCTGCAAAGGGGCCCTTCCCTGCAGCAATCTTGCCACTCCCGCTCCATTTTATGCAGGTATAAACTTTAGAGAAAGAATTTCGTGTAAAAACTACATCACATTTGCATGCTGTCATGCTTTAAACTAAGAGATTATTATACTGCTGCTCCATGTCAAAATGTGCTTATAAATGTAGTCATGCTGCTATTAAATGTGCTTAAGAATTGGTTTAGTGTTTTCCTTCTGATGTGGGAGCTCATGCACTCTCAAATTGAGCTTCCGCACCAATAACGTCAATAGAGGGGGCATTGTCCCTAAACCCTCACCCCGGATTTTAAAAAGTAGCTTGTTTTTGTGTTTTCATTGATAGATTTATTTTTTACCTTTCATAAGTAAATTTTCCCCTTTCCCCACATAAATTCCATGAATTGTCACCGCTGTTTCCGCATCTCCTTTAGAACTCTTCTCTGCATGTACCTCTACTTTTGACATTGGTTAAGTTTGGGGATTTCTATTGATCACTAAAATCTTTTGGCCAATCTGAATTTATTCACATTTTATGTCACCAGACTAGGTAGCCTTGGCTGGGACTTCGGTTATAAACTGATCGCAGTGTGGCTTGTTTATTCATACTTGCACTAAACTAGTTTCTTTCATGGAAGTTTTCTGCTAAGACTTGATTTTAGAGAGGTTTTAGTCTGCTATAGCTATAACTTCTTAGTTTTTCTCCTTGATTTCTCTTCTTATCTTGTTTTGTGGGGGAGAAATACTGCAGTTAAAAACAGGTTTCTGACAATTTTAAAAGTTAGGGTATATATGGTGCTCCCCCCTCAATTTTTATGTCATTCTCTAGGTGTCGGGTCTTTCTAATCCTAGCTTCCAGATAAATTTATAGCTGTAATTCTTAGTAGTAAGGCTTGATGATCAACGAACAAAACCCTAAAGCAACCACAGTCTTATCTTTAGGCTCACCTTTTATTGTTGACGTAACAACACTTGGTGACACACATAACCTTAAAATGAAGCATCTTATATTTTTTCATTTAGAATCTTATTAATATAAACTAAGAATAGATCTTCAGCTATGGTTGTAACGAATTTTCATTTGCGGTTAACGACAAAGGTCAATAGATATTCATCAGTAGACCGTACTGTAAGTAGTTTGTAAAATTTGGTGATTCTTAATGGTTTTTAAGCTTCGGATTATTATTTGATTGCGTTTGTTGAATTGATATGGCTTACTCGTTAATTAATTACTACTACTAACAACTCACTGCAGTGTCAAGCCGCCTGAGGCTAACACAACTGTGCATGTTGATTGATCTACCAACTTTTGGAGCATCTTATTTTTATACATATAGCTGCCACTGATAACATTTTTTATTCTTTCTTTCTGTTTTTCGAAAAATGATATTCAAAATATAATTTGCTTGACAATTTTTCACATCTTTTTGCAGGACAACTTACACCATTTGGGCACTATTTAAATAAAATATAATGAATTCTTCCTATCAAAGGTTACTTTATTTACAATGACTTAACTGACTTTTTTTTAGCAAAGTTAAATATATTTCCTTCTGACTACAGTAAATTAGCATAGTCGCAAGACGGAAACGGTTTATTAACTTAACATCTTTATTAACCTTATTGACTCTGTTGGAACTCTGGATTAGAATACCATCTATAAGCGTGTACAAACTCATAGGAATGACTTTAGTGGCGTAATTTCGTCAAAATCCTGGGGGAGGGGGCAGAGCTGGAGCCAATATTCTCAAATCATGTGAAAATGATATTGAAAGCTGAAAAATGAGCCCTATAATATCATAAAGGCAAAAATATACGTGCACTGAAGAATCAGACCTATTTCTGTAGATAATTTAAATACTACTATTGCTAGCCTACTACTAACAACTCACCGCAGCACCAAGCCGCGTGAGGCCAACACAGCTACGCACGTTTCGCCTCCATCCCAATCAATTCCAAGCCTCCCTCTTTACACCCTCTCAGGAAGTTCTCATTTCCTTTAAATATTTCTTTATGACACACTCCCACCCCATACTTGACCGACCTGCTTTCCGTCTAACCCTAGACGGTAGGCCAAAAAAGACAATTTCGGCAATCTGTCATCTGCAGAACGTGCCGTGCCAGGAAGTCCCCATTTACTTTAAATCTTTCTTTATGATATCCTCCCACCTCAGACGAGGACGACCTGCTTTCTGTTTAGTCCTAGACGGTTGACCAAAAAGGACAATCTTCGGCAATCTGGCATCCTTCATCCGCAGAACGTGCCCTAGCACTCTCAACCTTTCTTTCATTGTAGCCCTAGAAAGCGGAATTGAACAGCATTTTTCGTATAACCTACTGTTTGAAATACGGCTAGTCAGCCGGATACCCAGAACAATCTGTAGGCAATTTCTCTGGAAAACATCTAGTAAATCTTCATTTGCTTCTCGGAGCGCCCATGCTTCAGAGCCATATTTGACCACGGTCATCACTGTGCCTTCCAATATTCTAATCCTGGTTTGCAGACTTGTTTTCCTATTGTTCAAACCTTTTTAACTGTAAAAAAAGCACCGTGAGCCTAGGCTATTCTACTTTTAACATCTTCCCTGCTCCCACCGTCTTTACTAATAATGTAAGTAAATATGGTAAGTAAAGCTGCCCACCTGATCAACCTTTTCTGTACCCAGCGTCACCTTTTCATCTTCACTTATTAGTAGCCTTAGTGACTTAGTCTTCTTAACATTAATTTTCAAACCTATTCAACCAACCTGAACTCGCAAAACCTCTAAAAGTTCATTCATTTTGCTAAAGCTTTCATCTAGGATGCTTAAATAAGTCCAGGAGATTTTTTCCTCCCCATTTGATTCCGTAGTCTCCCATTGCCTTTCCTGGGTTCCGTAAGAAAGAGTCCATAAAAAAGATCCATATAAAGGGGGATAGCACACTACCCTGCTTAACTCCTGATTTAATGCAAAACCAGCTGCTAACTTCATTTCCTACCTTAACTGGAGCAGTGTTATTCTCGTATATAGCACTAATCACTTTAATGAATTTTTTGGTATACCATACAAGGATAAGACCTTTGCTAAAGCTCTTCTATCAACAGTATCGAACGCTTACTCATAATCTATCAAACTGAGAACCAAAGGGGTATGACAACTAAGGCACTTCTCAATTATTAACCTAAGAGTGAAAACTTGGTCGACACATCTTCTAGCTTTTCTAAAACCACACTGTTCCTCTCTTAAAACTTTGTCTAGAACATCTCTCAGTCTAAAAAGTAACTTATTACTAAGTAATTTGCTACCTAAAGAGACCAGACTAATGCCTCGATCATTACGCACTCACTCATTTTATCTTTCTTATACAGTGGTTTAATTAAGTTTTCTCAAAATCGTTATGTACTTCCCCTATTTCAAAAATGATATTCATACCTTGGATGTGAAGGAAGATTTGTTTAGTGAGGAAGAATTAGCGACAGTACTAAAAGGATTAAAAAATAATAAGGCCCCAGGTGCTGATAGTATGATTAATGAGTTTCTTAAATATGGTGGCTCTGAGGTTAGGAATAAGCTACTGAAGATTATGAACATGATTTTTGAAAAAGGGGAAGTACCCAATGATTTTAGGAAAACCTTAATTAAACCACTGTATTTAGAAAGGTGACAAGAGTGAGTGTCGTAATTATCGAGGCATTAGTCTGGTCTCTGTAGGTAGCAAATTACTGAGTAATATGATACTTTTTAGACTGAGACATGCTGTAGACAAAGTTTTAAGGGAAGAACAATGCGGTTTTAGAAAAGGTAGAGAATGTGCCGACCATGTTTTCACTCTTAGGTTAATAATTGAGAAGTCCCTTCGATGTCAAACACCTTTGGTCCTTAGTTTTATCGATTATGAGCAAGCTTTCGATTCTGTTGATAAAACAGCGTTAACAAAGGTCTTATCGTTATATGGTATACCAGAAAAATACATTAAAGTGATTTGCGCTATGTACGAGAATAATACTGCTGCGGTTAAGGTAGGAAATGAGGTTAGCAACTGGTTTTGTATTAAATCAGGAGTTAAGCAGGGTTGTGTTCTATCCCCCTTTATATGGATCATTTTGATGGACTTCGTCTTAAGGAGCACAGGAAAGGCAATTGGAGACCATGGAATCAAATGAGGAGGAAGAACGCTCCTGGACTTAGATTATGCTGATGATTTAAGCAAATTAGATGAAAGTGTGAGCAAAATGAATGAATTTTTAGAGGTTTTACGAGTTCAGGGTGCTAAAATAGGCTTGAAAATTAATGTTAAGAAGACTAAGTCACTAAGGCTAGGAATAAGTGAAGATGAACAGGTGACATTAGGTAACGAAAAGATTGATCAGGTTGGGAGCTTCAGTTACCTTGGTAGTATTATTAGTAAAGATGGTGGGAGCAGTGAAGATGTTAAAAGTAGAATAGCTAAGCTCAGGGTGTTTTTTCACAGTTAAAAAAAGTTTGGAAGAATAGAAAGATAAGTCTACAAACCAAGATTAGAATATTGGAAGCTACAGTGATGACAGTGGTCAAATATGGCTCTGAAGCATGGGCACTCCGAAAAGAAGATGAAAATTTACTAGATGTTTTCCAGAGAAATTGCCTACGGATTGTTCTGGGTACCCGGCTGACTGACCGTATTTCAAACAGTAGGTTGTACGAAAAGTGTGGTTCAATCCCGCTTTCTGGGGCTATAATGAAAGAAAGGTTGAGATGGCTAGGCCACGTTCTACGGATGAAGGATGACAGATTACCGAAGATTGTCCTTTTTGGCCAACCGTCTGGGGCTGCACGGAAAGCAGGTCGTCCTTGTCTGGGTTGGGAGGATGTCATAAATAAAGATTTAAAGGAAATGGGAACTTCCTGGGAGGGTGTAAAGAGGGAGGCTTTAAATAGATTAGGTTGGAGGAGGAGCGTGCGTAGCTGTGTTGGCCTCAGGCGGCTTGGTGCTGCAGTGAGTTATTAGTAGTAGTAGTATTATCTTCAGTAACTTATTTCTAACCTTAGAGCCACCATATTTAAGAAACTCATTTGCCACACTATCAGCACCTGGAGCCTTATTATTTTTTAATCCTTTTAGCACTGTCGCTAATTCTTCCTCACTAAACAAATCTTCCTTCACATCCAACATATCACAGACTTTTTCATTTCCCTATATATCTTTTCATGCAACTCTATCTCGGTTTAGCACATTCTCAAAATGTTAGGCCCATTTCTCTTAAACTCCGTCCTTATCGCTAATTGTGGCCCCGTTCGTAATTTAACTGGGACACGTCTGGATTGACTACTACCTCTCAATTTATTAACACGTCAGTACAATATTTTACTATTATGCCGTCTAGCTTCATCTTCCAGACCCTCGGCAATTTTATAAATGGGCTCTGCTTCACACCTCCTTTGTTCATATTTTAATGCTTTCTCCACTTTCTTTACATTCCTTTTATTTTCATATAATCTATCACTCATATCATTCTTGTACAAACCACTTCTTCTCTTTATTAAACGTAAAGCTTTTTCACTTATATTCATAACTGCAGTCTTAAGCAAATTCCCCAAGACACCATCAGCATCTTCACTAATTGTTTTTCTAGAATTATTCCAACCACCTTCCAGAATGTCAAATTTTAAACTCTCAAGGTGAGTATTCAACTGTTACTGGAAAGTTTCTCTGAAATTGTCATCCTGGAGTCTACCAACATCATAACTACCCGGGAGGTAGTTACCCTTCCGAAATTCAGCTTTAAATTACCCCTAGACACTATTCGATGATGATCTTACTTTTAACATCAGTAACAGCACTCCTATATACCCTAGAATCTTGTATTGAACCTGCCAGTCTTCGGTTTACTATAACATATTCAGTAAGGTTTGCTGTCTTACCATCACGTGAATACCATGTCAACTTATGGGCCATTGTGTGACTAAACACCGTGTTGGTTATAGCTAGATTGTTATACCTACAAAATTAATTATGCAGGCTTATCTTAATTTTGACAAGTTTTTTGAAAAAAACTAAATTTTAGCTTGGGGGCAAGTGGGGATCTGGAAGGGTAAGTGTCCCCTGCTCCTAAGCAAATTATGCCCCTGAATTACTTAAAGGTTTATCAAACAGTTCGTGGTAACGAACTGTAGTAAGGAGCGCCCCTGCTCAATAGTAAACGAAGCTCTAAAAAACGGAGTTTTGATGCTAAAATATACATCAAAAGAATCAGATTTTTATGCTGATTTTAAATATATAAGTTTTATCAAATTTAGTCTTTGTCATCAAAAGTTACGAGCCTGGAAAAATTTACCTTATTTTAGAAAATAGGGAAAACCCCCCTAAAAGTCACAGAATCTTAACGAAAATCACACCATCGCATTCGGCGTATCAGAGAACCTTATAGAAAAATTTTCAAGCTCCTATCTACAAAAATGTGGAATTTCGTATTTTTTGCCAGAAGACAAATCACGGGTGCGTGTTTATTTGTTTGTTTTTTTTCCAGGGGTCATCATATCGACCAAGTGGTCCTAGAATGTCGCAAGAGGGCTCATTCTAACGGAAATGAAAAGTTCTAGTGCCCTTTTTAAGTGACCGAAAAAATTGGAGGGCACCTAGGCCCCCTCCCACGCTCATGTTTTCTCCAAAGTCGACAGATCAAAATTTTGAGATAGCCATTTTGTTCCGCATAGCCAAAAACCTTAATAACTATGTCTTTGGGAATGACTTACTCCCCCACAGTTCCTGGGGGAGGGGCTGCAAGTTACAAACTTCGACCAGTGTTTACATATAATAATGGTTATTGGGAAGTGTACAGTCGTTTTCAGGGGATTTTGTTTTGGTTTTGGGGGTGGGGTTGAGGGGAGGGGGCTATGTGGGAGGATCTTTCCTTGGAGAAGTATGTCATGGGGGAACAGAAATTCAATGAAAAGGGCGCAGGATTTTCTAAAATTACTATAAAAAAAACAATGAAAAAATAAACATGAAAAAGTTTTTTTTCAATTGAAAGAAAAGAGTAGCTTTGAAACTTAAAACGAGCAGAGATTATTACGCATATGAGGGGCTCTAAAAATACTTTAGCATAAAGAGAGAGGTATTTAGGAGGAGATAAATACCTCGCTCTTTATGCTATAATATTTTTAGTAATTTCAACCGTTATTCTACGGCCTTTCTGATTCAGGGGTCATTCTTAAAGAATTGGGACAAAACTTACGATTTAGTGTAAAGAACGAGGTATTAAAGAGGGTACAAACCCCCTCATATACATAAAAAAATTAAAGAATATAAAAGTTTGTTACGTAAGTTAATTCTAAAGTTACGTATATTTTTTGCTGATAAAAAAATTCGTTAAAAATTAAAATTAATAGTTGCCTTTTTATGTAACCGAAAAATTGCATGGCAACTAGGCCTCCTTCCCCATCCCTTATTTCTCAAAATCGTCTGATCAAAACTAAGAGAAAGCCATTTAGCCAAAATAGGAATTAATATGCAAATTTCATTTTAATAATTTACGTGTGGAGAGTCAAAATCAAACATGCATTAATTCAAAAACGTTCAGAAATTACATAAAAAAACTAGTTTTTTTAACTGAAAGTAAGGAGCGACATTAAAACTTAAAACGAACAGAAATTACTCTGTATATGAAATGGATTGTCCCCTCCGCAATCCCTCGCTCTTTACGCTAAAGTTTGACTCTTTGCCACAATTCTGCTTTTTAAAACAATTGAAAGCTTTAGCGTAAAGAGCGAGGGATTGCGGAGGGGACAATCCATTTCATATACGGAGTAATTTCTGTTCGTTTTAAGTTTTAATGTCACTTCTTACTTTCAGTTAAAAAAACAGTTTTTTTTTTTTATGTGATTACAATAAGGTACTTACTAATAGACCTACCGATATTTAGCTAGTGCTTTTTTGAACCGGTCCGATTTTCCATAGAACGTCCTGATTGGGTGAAAATTTTTATAGAAAAATCCGATTGCCTTAATTAGTGCTAGCTAAATCTTGGCGGTAGTAATTCCGCTGTGAATGGGACATAACTAAGAAAATAGGAGCATAAAGCATGAAACTAAACTATATGTTTTTTCCGATACATGCTGGATAGGTTTCGTATCTATTGGATAAGAAACTGACACGATCTTGTCGATTTTGTTTGTTGTAGCGACAGAAATGCGCTTATTCGTTTAAATGAAATAAGTAAATCAAAAAAGCACCTTAGGGGTTTCCAATAGGATTTTGAACTTGTTTATTATCTTAAGGATTATTTTCCCTGTGCAGGTTTTTGGATGCTATTTCCCTGAGGCTTTTATGGCACTTGCCCGTAAACCAAGTGCCATATAGCGATCGTAATTTCTGTCCGTCGGTCGGTCTGTTGGTCCTGGTTTTGCTAGTTCGGGCACTTCCAGATAAGCTAGGACGATGAAAATTGGTAGGCATATCAGGGATCGGACCAGATTAAATTAGAAACAGTCGCTTTCCCGATACGAGGGAATCCCACCTGGGGGGGGGGATTGGTGGGATGGCTAATTTGGAAAAACTAAAAAACTGAGGTATTTTTAACTTACGAACGGATGATCAGATCTCAATGGAATTTAATATTTAGAAAAACCTAGTGTCTCAGAGCTCTTTGAATCCTGACCGGATCTGGTGACATAGGGGGGTGGTTGGAGGGGGAAACCGGAAATCTCGGAAAACGCTTAGAGTGGAGAGATCGGGATGAAGCTTGATAGGAAGATTAAGAACAAGTCCTAGATACGTGATTGACTAACCTGACCCAATTCGCTCTCTTTGGGGGAGTTGGGGGGATTTCGAGTGCTTTGGCGAATTTGGTGCTTCTGGACGTGCTAGGACGATGAAACTTGGTAAGTGTGTCAGGGACCCGCACAAATTGACTTCATAACAGTCGTTTCTCCGATTCGACTGTCTGGGGGGAGGGGCTGGAGGGAAGGGAAATCGTGAAAATTGAGGGGTGTTTATCTTACGAAAGGGTGATCGGATCTTCAAAAAACTTGATATATAGAAAGATCTCATGTCTCAGATGCTCCATTTTCAATTCAGACTGGATCCGAGGATATTGAGGGATAGAGGGGGAAACATAAATCTTGGAAACCGGAAAGTTTGGAAAACGCTTAGAGTGGAGAGATTGGGATGAAACTTGATAGGAAGAATAAGAGCAAGTTCTAGATACGTGATTGACACAACCGGACCGAATCCAATCTCTGGGCAAGTTGGAGAGATTTCTAGTGCTGTGGCGAATTCGGTGCTTCTTGACTTTCTAGGACGATGAAAATTGGCAGGTGTGTCAGGGACCTGCACAAATTGACTTGAGAACAGTCGTTTACCCGATTCGACCACCTAGGGGGCGGGAGGGAGAGGAAGTCGTGAAAATTGAGGTATATTTATCTTACGAATGGGTGATCGGATCTTAATGAAGCTTGATATATAGAAAGATCTCGTGTCGTAGATGCCCCGTTTTCAATTCGGATCGGACGACTATCACATTAGCTGTATAAAAATGTTTTGTTTGCTCCCTAATTTAAACCCCCCTCTCCCACCTCTAAATGTAGGCTACAAAACCCATCTACGAACTCGGTCTTACTCTTGACCTCGTCACAAGTGCTATATGAGCTCTTGGATCTTATTTTTCTTTTGGTGTTTCAACTTATGACGATAATTTTGCCATCACTCGATAGCTGAGGTTCAACTTTATCTATCTACCAAAATCGATTTTTGAAATTTGCTTTGTATTAAAAAACACCTTGAAAAGGCTACGAAAATACATTGAAATGTTGTAATTTTTTGAGTAAGTTCTGATTAATCTTTAACAAAAAGTCTGTAAAATTATCAGTCTGGCACATTGAGTGGTTAGGTAAGAAACTAATAACATATATATATATATATATATATATATATATATATATATATATATATATATATATATATATATATATATATATATATATATATATATATATATATATATATATATATAACTTGTCCTTGTGGTGCAACTTTCAGCTCTAGACTTGTCGCAATTTCGCATATTTCACAAGAACTTAAACCTTGAATGGTATGGAGAAGTAAATTTTCGAAAAAATTCATCTAGTAATTTATTGTAATTATGTTCTATTATTTTGCTTCATCTATTATTATTAATTTTACGAAGCCGTAGTTTTCTTGAAATCCAATTCTTAGCACGATGATCTGGTCTAAAAAAACTGAAGTTGTCAACAAAGAAATGACTATATAAATTATAAATTAAGAGGCTTCCGAAAGACCAAAACGATGGGCATAGGTTCTTTTTGGCTGGGATAGGCCTACATATTGTATCATAGGTATTTGTACTCAGAACAATATAGGAAACATATACACGGAATTATGGCCTTTTGGAGGGTGTTCCTCGAAATCTCTAGATTCTTAAGATATTTTCTGAATTTTCCTTTGATTTCCCAGGAGTTGTGGTTGCTTAAAAGTATTTGACCGAAGTCTATTTCACTAAGCGCACGAAGAATTGTACAGGCGTAAAACAGAAACAGAGAGATAAGCGGGATTAGTGGATGTATATTTTTTTTTTAAATCCTTGACACACGCTCTTAATAACCAAGGAACAATGCAAGACAGTGTCCCAATTTTTCGTTTGAAGCCCTGGAACATCAAAAATATTTCCGCTTTTTAGATTTTACTTAATTAAGTATGTACTATTTGTAAGGATTCCAGGAAATATTTTTAGTTCTCGTGTGGAAGTACATTTATGAGTTAACATGTTCGGTGGAAAACATTCTAAATATCAGAAAGTTCCTCTTCTTGATATTGATGACCTTGACGAAACAGTGACCTGCTTCTGTAGGTAGGAGCCTAGGTTCCTTTGCTTTTATTTTCCATCCCCATGGTGCTGGCCATAAATGCGGTAAAAGGTGTATAAATTGAAATATGATATTTTGAACGTATAATGTTCTTGAATAGCAGCTAACGTGTGAATCTATATCAATGATCTCCACCCTTTACCGATGCCCCACCAGTTCATATTTGAAACATTGACCTCCGCCCTCCTGCGATCATGTATGCATAGAGATTAGACCAGCATGCAGCAATGTCCATAACCTCATCAGGTACAGTGCTATAGCACTGTCTAAGTAAAGAGACGTGTGCCTTCCATGTTTTACTTTTTTCTGCTTTATTTTTCCCCTGACCACTTTGTATAGATGAGGCGATCGTAGAGACTTGAAAAGGGGCTCGCTCGATTGGAAATTGAAAGTTACATTGTCCATTTAAGAATCGAAAGTGATGGGAAGACAACCAATCACTCCCGTGCTTCCTCCTCCCCCTGTAACCCTTCAAGACATCTGATCAAAGTTCTGAAGTGACCATTTTATTTAAAATAGTTGAAAAGTCCTTTAAATATGCATGTGGAGATGATTTGCTCCCACAGCCCCTGGCCCCACGGCCAGGGGCTGTGTTGTCAATTGTTTAGAGATATATTTTATAAATATCATCTCAGGTGTCCAGTGGCTCAAAATTTTCATTGATCGTTCTTTGGGTCAAAAGAATCACATATTTTGCTATTGGATGGGAATAGGGGGGTCCGGAAACGGGGCTAAAACTGTTTGCCCCTGATCTGTTTGAAATTTACAGCATAAGTCCTTGGACAAGAGGAACCCTATAGACACAACTTTTTAATTATTCAGAACACACTCAGAAATTTTGATCTTCAAGATCTGACAAAATCTTCAAGATCTATCTGTATCCAGAGACAATTAGCTTAAACTCAGTGGAAAAACTACATTGTAGGTATATTTTAATTAGCGTATAGAATTGGCATTTTGGGTAGGTTATGTTAGGTATTTAATATAATGTGTTCTGGGCGGCCTGCTTTCCTTAATTTTCTGCTGTAATTTCCATAATTTTGTTAGAAAGCATTATACTTTCATCATATTTTTTTTCGTTACTATTAAACTAATTTCGCTTATTGTGCGTGTTCTGAATAATTAACACGTATCAAAAAAATTTTAGGGCACCCCTACTCCTAAAAAAATGGGATCCACTAATATATACGTAGCTATCAGAGGTATCATGTGGCGTGATCGTTAAAGATAGAAGTTTTTCCACAAGTCTTAGATTCTGACTAAATCTTAATCTGCTTATAAAACAAAATTAATTTGAAAAAATTCGCAGTAAAAATTTGAAAAAAAAACCTTTAAAAATTGACAGACGATTTTTTAAACTATTACAACTTACCGAAAATCCCATTTTTCAACATAGTGTCAGAATGTAGTAGTAAATTGTTAAGAATTTGACTAATAAATAAAAATAGAAAAATGCAGCTGGTAGCGTGTTATGCTAGCGCATATTATGTTCTCTGTGTGAACGTTTGTTAGCCAAATGCAAGTGATTACAGTGGACCACAGAACCGTTCAATTGGAAAATGCCAGCTGAATATGTTGGTTAGTCTATTTCGTAATTTGCTATCAGCAAGCTGTTTATGAAATGTCTTTATTGATTTTTTTTAAGTTCATAAATACGAGATAATATTCATGTCTTTTCTGTAGTAAATTATAATAGTTTATCGCGCGGTTTTCTATATCAATCATTTCTTCTCTCTTCTTTCCAAGTGAAAATTGAAGTAAATTCCCTCCCTCCCTCCTTCCTACTCCCTCATTAAAATCTCATGTATTTGTGTATTGTACCGACCACACTTAAGACGTGAAGCCCAGAACGTATTATATTAAATACCTAACCACCTCTATATAATAAATATTTAATTAAAATATTCCTGCATAGCAGTTTATCTCACTCAGCCTAAGCTGATTATCTCTGAGTGCACACAGATAAACCGGTTTTATACATATCAAGAACAAAATTGTGGTCGGTATAATATAGAAGTACCAAGTGTCAATATGATAAAAATTACTTAATCTAAAAAGAGATTCAGGCCAATAAAGTCTATGTACAAGATAGCAATAGAAGGAGGATAAAGAGGGACAGCAATGTAGACATAAAGTTCGAAGTGTGGGAATATGCGAACCGCTGAAAAAGGATGGGGAACATCGTGATAATGAGACCCGAAAGATTAATATTGTATCCAAAGGAGTTCCATCCTTTGGGGGTGTCTTATATATTGTGTGATATCTTAAAAAACATGAATAATGTGTAGCATAACTACTTACCGTACATCAGGCACTTATTCAGGAGGTGGTCTTTTAAACTCTCCCTCTGAAATCTCGCCGATTTTAAGCATATTCTTCATAATTTCCTATATATTTTATCTAATTTTGACCATTTCTTGCAGCAGTGCCCCCCCCAACTTAATCAGGTGTAAATACCTATCATCCACAGCCATTTAAAACTTTTAGCCGCGAGTTCTTATGGACTAATGGAGAGTGTGTACAGGCTATATGTTTTCTTGCATGTAAACTGTTGGTTTTTAAATTATAAACTGTTTATTTTGAAACAAAAGTTTTATTCACTTGTTGCAGAAAATTAAAATTCACATTAGCTTATAGGAAGGAATAAGCAATAGCCAACAGGAAGAAGGCTAGTTTTAGTCCTCGTGAGTTTTTCGTTTCTCAATTTGAGCTCTCAGTTTGTTTGAGATTTGACGCGATGCTAAAGTTCAAGGATGATCGATTAAAAAAAATGTTCACAATACATTTAGGAGAAACAGTATCGTCTATTTTATTTTCTATTTGAATGGAAATGTAATTGTGGAGTCTGGGCGTTATTTTAATTTTATTAATAATATTACAACCACGTGTAAAAACTAATGTATTGGTAATGTTAAATCAATTAGAATTGCGGAACAGACCTTTTTGTCCTGCTAAAAGGGTTCTAATAGCTAATAGCAAAATAATTTTAATAGCTTAGATAAAAATACTTTGTAATGATAAAATTGACGGTTTTATAATTCTGATGGAAACTTGAGTATTTCGTTTCCGTAAAAAGCGTTAAAAATAGCTATATATTTTGTTTAAATATTTACCCCAAAAGAGGTTCCAAGAGACAAAAACTAAATTAAAGAGAGAGGGGGAGAGAAAGAGAGAGAGAGAGAGAGAGAGAAAGAGAGAAAGAAAGAAAGAAGAAAATATATAGCTAGGAAACTCGAAGCGAAAATAGAGAATTCAAATGTTTGAACCGTTGGTATGGGTGTATGCTTTGCCGTCTGAAGCAACCGAAGGCCAGAACAGCCGACCGTAACAGTTGGAGGGAGATAGCTAATGAGTATGGGAAACTTATAAGTGAGAAATGTCTCTGCCTCTGTCTTTCACAAAATAAATCGTAATAAAAAGAGTATTTCTTTCCTTCGTACTCACGCTCTCCCCCTCTCCTCTCTTTCTTTCTCTCTGTTTCTTTTATCTCCCCTCTCTCTGTCTCTCTCTCTACTCTTACATCTGTTTCTCCTCTCCTCCCTTATCTCTCTTTCTCCTCCTTCTCTCTTTTCCCCCTCTGTGTCTTTCAGAGCCCTTTTTTGGGGGGAGGGGAATCAGAATAAAAAAGGCATATTTTAGATCATTTTTGTATAGGAATCTAGGGCCAACTTCAGAGGTGTGGAGATATGGCTCTATTACTCGTATAATCCTCAAGTTATTGGAAAGAAAATTACGCGATTGTACAAATAAGGCAGGTATTTACTTAGCTATTTTAATTTAGTTTCTTATCTAATGTAAACTTGAACTTGAATATTAGTTTTCGAATGTTTTTATAATCCTTCGATTAGTTCCCTGGCTTAAATATTTTCGCTGTCTGATGGTCGTAGGTTTAAATGAATACAATACGTCACGTGTCTTTAACTGTTAATGGTAAGGAGCAAAATATAGAGCGATTCTCATTCATTATCTTTACTGTTCTGAAAAGACGTAAGTTTCAAAACAAATTTTGGAGCACAATTGTCAAAAGTTTTTCGCATAAGAAAATGTACCTATTTACAGAACAGGATGACCGAAAAATTGCCATTTTTTATTTCTGTCGAGAGGAGAGGTAAGGAAAATGGGACTAGAAAAAAAATGGTTTCTAATGGAAGGACAAATAGAAAAACTGAACATAAAATAAAACTTTAGAATAATCTATCGATGGATAAAGATGAACGATTTTCAAATCAATTCTAAAGTCATGACTTCCGAGTCAATAAAGCATGTAACAAAAAACCCAAGGGGTTGATAACTATAATACATCATGTACCAACGGGGTCACAGAAGCAAGATGCATGTGATTAACAGAAGACGAGGTTGCAGCCAAAACGGGAGGATAGGAAGTACTAGCATAGTGTGGTTATCTGTACTGTTCTGAAAAGACGTAAGTTTCAAAACAGATTTTGGAGCACAATTGTCAAAAGTTTTTCGCATAAGAAGATGTACCTAATTACAGAACAGGATGACCAAAAATTGACATTTTTTATTTCTGTCGAGAGGAGAGGTAAGGAAAATGGGACTAGAAACAAAAATTGATTTCTATTCTAATAAAATTCTGATTGGTTCCATCAGAATTTGTTTTCCCTGGCTTTTTTAGCCTCTGAGCAACAATGAACTTTTTTTTGTAAAGAACGAACCATCACGCATAAAACCAAAATTAAAAAAAAAAGTTAAAAAACCAGCTAATGTGAAAAAATTGCCATTTGCAGTTGATCCAGGAATGGTAATCATTATATCGATTAATCTTGAAAGTAAAATGTCATCTGGAAAACCAATTTATGGAAATATCGAAAAATAATTGCTTAAAATGGAGCTTTAGTGATATTAAATAAAAAAAACAAGTTTTTTTAACTGAAAGTAAGGAGCGACATTAAAACTTAAAACGCACAGAAATTACTTCGTATATGAAAGAGGCTGCTTCCTCATCAACGCCCCGCTCTTTACGCTAAAGTTTGACTCTTTCTCTCAATTCTTCTTTTTAAAACAGTAAAAAACTTTAGCGTAAAGAGCGGGGCGTTGATGAGGAAGCAGCCTCTTTCATATACGAAGTAATTTCTGTGCGTTTTAAGTTTTAATGTCGCTCCTTACTTTCAGTTAAAAAAACTTGTTTTTTTTATTTAATTTCTGAACGTTTTTGAATCAATGCATGTTTTGATTTTGGCTCTCCGCAGAGGAATAATCAAAACGAAATTTACATATTTTTTTTTTGGCTTAATGGCTTTCTCATAATTTTGTTCGAATGATTTTGAGAAAAAAGAGCGGGGGACGAAACCTAGTTGCCCCCCGATTTTTTGGCTAATTAAAAAGGCAACTAGAACTTTTAATTTTTTACGAATCTTTTTATTGGTAAAAGATTTACGTAACTTATAAATTAGCTTACGTAAAGAACTTTTGTATTCTCATGTTTTTATTACATATATGAGGGGATTCGCCCCATCGTCAGTACCTCGCTCTTTACACTAAAGCTTAAATTTTATCCCAATGCATTAAGAATGACCCCCTGAATCACAAAAGCCGTAGAATAAGTAGTTGAAATTACTGAAAATACTTTAGCGTAAAGAGCGAGGTATTAGAAGGAGGTGAGCCCCTCATATATGGGTAATAATTTTTGTTTGTTTTAAGTTTTATTGCTGTTCCTTACTTCCAGCTGAAAAAGCTTTTTCACTTTTATTTTTTAATTGTTTTTTTTTTTTTTTTTTAAATAATGCTAGTAGCCTATATCCTGCTCTCCCTTCATGGAAATTTTCTTCTCCCATTACAAATTCTCTAAGGAAAGTTCCCCCAGCATATCCCCCTCTTCTCAACCCCTCCCCCAAACCAAAAAAATCCTCCTGAAAACGCCTGTATACTTCCCAATAACCATTACTATATGTAAGCACAGGTCAAAGTTTGTAACTTGTTGCCCCTCCCACGGGGACTGTGGGGGAGTAAGTCGTCCCCAAAGACATAGTTATAAGGTTTTTCGACTACGCTGAATAAAATGGCTATCTCAGAATTTTGATCCGTTGACTTTGGGAAAATAATTAGCGTGGGAGGGGGCCTAGTTGCCCTCCAATTTTTTTGGTCACTTAAAAAGGGCACTAGAACTTTTCATTTCCGTTAGAATGAGCCCTCTTGCAACATTCTAGGACAACTGGGTCGATACGATCACCCCTGGGAAAAAGAAAAAAAAAAAAAAAAACACGCATCCGTGATCTGCCTTCTGGCAAAAAATGCAAAATTCCACATTTTTATAGATAGGAGCTTGAAACTTTTACAGTAGGGTTCTCTGATACGCTGAATCTGATGGTGTGATTTTCGTTAAGATTCTATGACTTTTAGGGGGCGTTTCCCCCTATTTTCTAAAATAACGCAAATTTTCTCAGGCTCGTAAGTTTTGATGGGTAAGACTAAACTTGATGAAACTTATATATTTAAAACCAGCATTAAAATGCGATTCTTTTGATGTAGCTATTGGTATCAAAATTCCATTTTTTAGAGTTTTGGTTACTATTGAGCCGGGTCGCTCCTTACTACAGTTCGTTACCACGAACTGTTTGACAATCACCCATAGAAAAAGAAGACACATCAGTGCTTCCCGTGCAAAAAAAGATTTTCTCTTCTTATTCAAGATGGTGGACTATAATTATCCTGTATAGGGTTTTATGGTGATTCCAGTGGGGTACTCTTCATGTCACAGATTTCAAGGGGCTTTTGGCTCTTTATTCAAATTCTTCACCTTTGCTGTTAAAACTAATCGATTTAATAGTTGTCATTCATGAATCAGCTTCGAATGGCATTTTGGTACTTCTGTATTATATAATACACACTCGAAAACTTGTATCGTGAAGATGAGACAATACCCGGTTTTCACGCTGCTTATACCAGACAATTACCTTCGGCTCGTTGGGAAACTACATTATAGCTATATTTTAATTAAATATTTAGTTGTTATTTTGGTTAGGTTAGGTCATTTTAGGTTACGTATTTAACATAATGCGCTCTGGATGGTCCCCCTTCCATAGTTCTTTATGGTAGTTTTCATATTTTTTTGCTAAAGTATTGTGTTTTTATCATATTTTGTTTTCTTTCGTTAGCATTCGTCAAACTTCACTTCTTCAATGTGTATTATATAATATACAAGTACCGGCATTTCTTCTAAGCAAACCTTTTTTTTCAAGACGTATTTCAAACTTTCAACTACTATGGGCCTGGTTAGTTCTTTGCTAGATTGCAGCTATCGTTGCAAGGATGATCAGGTTGGTTTTATTCCATTGAAATGTTGTAGCCAATTAACATAATTTAGGTAGCGTCAGAACTATTGTTGAAGGTAATAGTACTTATCTTCACCGGCCCTCTCTATTTTCGCCTGAACCTAAGGTCTTATTCTAGGCTCCATCACATCCTCGTCAGTCCTGGACAACTCCCCTGGCGTGCCTTCAGGCTCGGCTTTTTTGTCTAAGTCCAGGTATTGAGCAAGAGGTCGATTAATTTTCAATACGGGACCAATGGATCAATTCCTGCTACCGCAAGGCGGTACTCAGCCAAATATTTTAAGGGAGCTTAGAATTTTTATAGGGCAGGGAGTTTTCGGGCGGAAATCCCCTTTAAAGGAGTCTTCAGGTCGAAATACACAAGGTAAATTACAAGAGGATCTGTACCTCGCTCCCCCCCCTGGCTAGTGGTGCATCATGGAGTGTATTGGTTGTTAATATTAGTGGCATTATTGTATTCATTTTTTTGCACATGTTGCCGAAACTGGGATCGTGTATTGTTTTGTACAGTTATAAACCTGGAATGTTGCATTCACAAAGGTTACTGTTTTTGTTTTCCCAAGTCACTGCATGTGTGAATGATTTTTTTTTTACAATTGGTTGCGCAAAAGGCGTAGATCTTCAAAGTTGAGAGAATTCCCCTTGACATGAAAGGCTTCTGTTTTTCGGTCGCCGTCCTTGTAGACAGTATGCTTAACAGGCATATACGCGTGTATTGTATTCAAGAGGGGGCTAATTTCGTCAAATATTAAAAACATACAGGATATGTTTTTCGAATTGTAATTAAATTTTTCCTATATGTTTCATCTTATATGTTTGTCTTGATTAAAACCTTGATTTTGTTTTCCATAAGGCAATGAAAATGCGAATTATTTTCGTTAAATTCGGGATCGAAAACATTTACTAAAGTAAAAAGAGCCAACTATCTGTGGCTCTTTTTGAGGATTATCCCTACCTAATCGTGTATTAAAAATTTTACGTGTGTAAAAGAGCCGTTGTGTCTGTTAAAAAAGAAATCGCGAAGGAAGTTGTTTGAGGCTACTCAGTGTATTCATGCTGAAATAACCATACCTGCTTAGGTGACTTGAACCTGTTTCCATGGTGCCCAGAGACAATATCACGGGTATGGTTTTGCTAAAGAGCCTGCAACAATTTAATTAAAAAGCGGGGCGCAATGGGGTCATATAAATAAACTTAAAGCTTTGATGAGTCTTTGGGGTAAAGTAAAAGCTTTAGAAAAAACAGGAGGGGGCGGAGTATTCACCTGTGTGAATACCCCAATTCGCTTGATTCTGCGACGACTTTCTTGTAATAACGCTAGATTTGTAATATTTTTTTACAACGACTTTCTTGTAATAACGCTAGATTTGTATTATCATTTCTGGTGAGATTTATAAAAATCTCGTACACACATGATTAGTAATTAGCAGTTTTGTCACATTCATATTTCAGATCGAGAAACTGTTTCGGAAGGCGTAAATTGCTTATAAGTCGAAAGCAAATTTTTTTTAAATGGTCCAAGACTATTCTTTTTAAAATCTATTTTTAAATTTTCCGAGAACGTGTCAAAATGTTTGGTTTTAATGCTTAAATATATATAAAGGTATAATCATTTTTGAAAAAGATAAATAAATAAAAGAACAAAGAGCACATACTTTCGTACCTGCACACAAGATACCCTTCTCAAGTCTGAGATGTATATAATGGAAAGTGGGTAGCCCCTTGAATTTTATTTTGCATAGAAAGTTCTTATTGGAGTTTGTATCAGAATAAAATTTTATCAAACAGATGGCTTTTTTTGTCACAAAAAAACGAGTTCGCAGTAGGCTAATTTTTCAATAAAATTATCGTTAAGTTGAAGCTTAGCCCAAAGCTGCGATTAGTAAATATCCATTAAAATGATAATCGATTATAGGAGGATCAAATGTAGTTATCTGACTTGGCTTATGTTAAGGGCACCAACAGGAAAGGGAAGTCCTCTCCCTCTCGGTAGTCCAAAAATATAAAAAAAAATGTAAAATTCCAGAAAGTATTTGGAAAAAGTCTGCCACTTTTCTGGCAAAAACATTTTTTTCACCTTCCTCTCCTTCTGGGTAATTTTCGCTTGAGGTCGTGGCTTGTATTGATTGTAAAATGTAGTTATTTGACTTGAATTATATCAAGGGAAGGGTAGTCTTCTCCCTTCTGGAAGCTTTAAAACATACAAAAAATGCAAAATTCTGGAAAACATTCGGAAAAGTACACCAATTTTCTGGCAAAAAAAACTTTCACCTCGCCCCGTCCCCTGAGAAATCACCACTGGGGAGTTTGGCTTGTATACAAAATAATATTTTAATGCTGAAGCCTTTTAGTTATTATGACTAATAAACGTTATTTATTGATGCATAAATTACATGTCGGAGAAAAATCAAATAAAGGCTATTACATTTACTGATAAAAATTATCTCTGTTTATGAGACCATAGAAATTCGAAACGTTTTGCAAAGCCGGGTTGGTTCACGATAACACGCGCTCTGCTCTTCAATTACGTCAGTCAGTTTTTGAATTGCTAATAGCAGTGAACATAGAAATTTGAAGTGTAGTTTGTGGGATTTATCTTTTGTCCAAAATTGATGTTTTATGTGGATTTGTGGAAACTTCAATGGGATTTCTGAGAAGTGTAGTTGTGCTTAAAGTGCAGACTGGCTATGAGAGAGGTGCTAATCGTAGGAGGCGAGATGGAAGTGAGGGAAGTCGAGAAAGTGGTAATGAAGTGGCCTTTTCGGATAGATTCTCGGCAATTGTTGAAAATTGTCAAAAGCGGATGAAACAGTTTCATGGACCTGTAGAGCTGTTTAATCTTCTAATTGCGTAAGTGGTTTTCTTTTCGTAGACGGAGATAAAAGCTGGGCTTCTAAGAATAAGTTATACTTGGGTAAATATTTCGCTGTTCATATTGACTTACCACTTGATGCCATTTTTATGCTCTTTCTGAATGTAATAATCGCTTTGGTAAAATTCTAGTTAATTGACTTCTTGCTATCTCGGAAAGGATTTAGGTTAGCAAAATGAAACTTTCAGGGATGGGTCTATAGGCTAAAGTATGTCCGGGGAAGGTATTGTACCCACCTCCACTCCCTCTCCCTCTAGAGGGCCCTGAAATTTGCCTACATGAGAGGTCTACCTATTGAAATTTTGACAAAACAGCATTTTACCTTAATTTTCAGTTACTAATTGCTTTTCTCTGCTTTTAGTTCTGAAAATGCAATTCCTGTTATTTGAGTAGAATTTTGAGCCATATCAATGTTTTCAAAATTTAGGAAATGTATTTGCATATCTTTAAAACCTTATAAAATGGAACGAGCAAAGTTATGAAGCTGTAAACAATTTTGTTGTGCTTGAATTAAGCAGAAGATCTATTTTGCAAGGTTTCACTTTTATAACACACATATTTTTAAAGGTCATCAAAGGTCAGAGCTTGGTTTTTCATCAATTTTTTTTTTTTTTTGTTTTATCACTCTTTGTTGAATAAATATAGAATACAGACCTTGCCATGCTGCCTCCGGGGGGACGAAACTAAACATTTACCGGCTTTAACTTTGAAAATACAATTCCTGTTATTTCTGTAGAATCTTAGGTACAAGTCTAAAATTGGAGGAAACATGTTAAGAAAACAATTCTTACTTCATAATATACAGAACAATTATAGGTAGCATATTTTGACTGCAGCTCCTCTCTACTTTACCCACAACCCTCCCCACCTAATATGCAAATATATAGCCAAAATTATGTATTTCCCATATGGGTAAAATTCTAGTTAATTGACTTCTTGCTATCTCAGAAAGGGTTTAGGTTAGGAAAATGAAACTTTCAGGGCTGAATCTACAGACTAAAGTACGTCCCGGGAAGGTATTTTGAAGCAGCTACCTCCACTCCTTCTCCCTCTAGAGGGCCCTGACCTTTGATGACCTTTAAAATATGTGTGTTATAAAATTTAAACCTTGCAAAATAGATCTTCTACTTAATTGAAGTACAACAAAATTGTTTTCAGCTTCATAACTTTGCTCAATTTCATTTTATAAGGTTTTAAAGATATGCAAATACATTTCCTAAATTTCGAAAAAAAATTGATATGGCTCAAAATTCTACTCAAATAACAGGAATTGCATTTTCAGAACTAAAGGCAGAGAAAAAGCAACTAGTAACTGGAAATTGAGGTTAAATGTTGTTTTGTCAAAATTTCAATAGGTATAGGCCTGTCATGTAGGCAAATTTCAGGACCCTCTAGAGGGAGAAGGAGTGGATATGGGTACTTTAAATGAAGGGGAAACATATAATTCTGGCTCTACTTGTGCATTAGAAGGGTGGTGGTCGGGATGTAAGTTATAGCGGGATTGCCGTCAAAATGTGCTAACTACAATTATTCTGCCTAGGCTATTATGAAGTAAGAATTATTTTCATAATATATTTTCTTCTCAACAGCCCCAATTCTAGACTTATATCATAAATTGGGATTGAGAAAAGGTATTGTGTGTAAACAGAGCAGATCTTTTTTTTGCAATGCTTCACTTTATCGAGGGGTTACCCACTTCCCGCCAATTACAGCTCCGAACGTCACGTATGCCACACAGTTTTGCCACTATTATTACACTTCCTAAACCACTTGGCATAGTT
Source organism: Artemia franciscana (assembly GCF_032884065.1). NCBI lineage: Eukaryota > Metazoa > Arthropoda > Branchiopoda > Anostraca > Artemiidae > Artemia > Artemia franciscana. Next base: position 27,950,556 of record NC_088877.1, read on the forward strand.
CCACCATCTTGGCAAGTGCCACCCGTTTTACTTTATTTCTGAAAGTGGTTATCCCCTCTACTTTTATAGTGCGAAAGCACAGGTTGGCTGGCCCCCAACCCTCCATTGCACTTCCTGGCTGAAGGGCCAAGAAACGGAGATCAGCACCGCCGGTACGGACTGTAAAGTCTAATGCCGTATCCTTTACCTTTACCTCTACCTACTTTTATAGCATCAAATTGGTATAGGTCATCTCAGGTCAATGCCCTCTAGAGGGAGAAGGAGTAGAGATAGATGATCAGAAATATCTTCCCAGAGGGCAATTAAGCCTCTAGATGTAGGCCTACTCCTGAAAGTTTCATGTACCTTACCCAAATTCTTTCCAAGATAGCAAAAAGTTCCCGTAAACTAGACTTTTACCCTATTCCTATTTGTTCCGAATTTTGGTCCATGAAAGGCTAATCAATTATTATTATTACCTTTTTTTTTTATTATATAGTGAGTGGACTGAAAAAATGCTTTGTAGATATATTATTATGGTTAAAGGCTAAGGATATATGGAAGAAAGCAAACCTCGTTTTTTTCATTCTCTTCTAATTGTTGCTTCTTGAGTTTATTTGAAAAAAAAGTGGCCGACTGAAAAGTAGGCGAATATCAAAATTTTTGAAGGGTACAAATGAATAAAGTGAAATAAAGCAAATGTTTATTTTTCAAAGAATCTATGAAATTCTCGATACTTATCCTGAATTATGATTCCTATAGACTGGTTTTAGGTAATGATTTTCCCCTCCTCCGCTCTTGCATATAATTTGCTCCATTTGATCACATTTCATGGAACCAATTAATTGAAATATTCCGTACAGAAAAGAACTGTCGAAGGTGAAAGACTTCGTATTCTTGCTCTTTTGCTCATTATTTCTATTATCTTAACTAGAACCAGATTGAAGTCTTGATTAAAATGCAGTTAGTGCCTATTTGCTAACTTAGAAAGATGCGGACCTAGGTTAATGAAATCTTCAAAAATGGATCTACAGTCCTTATTAGGGTCCGATGATGTGTTTTATAACGGATGCTCAAGCCATATTGCTTCTTGTAATGCTTTGATGTGATGGCCGGTATGAGGGCATGTACCTCCCACATCGTATTCACTGAGACTGTAGATAGATTTTGTGGCACAGTGAAGGCGTGGTAATGGAATCATGATCCCACACCCGTATGTGCTCTGCAGATGCATTTCCGAAAGTTTTCTTCTGTAGCTTTCTGAGTTCAGGAACAGTCAGTGTTCTGGGAGGGGGGATGAAAAAGTGAAGATGGTTACTTGAAGGCATTTTACTGGGTATTAATTTGGACCGTCGATCTATTCCTGAAAGTTTCGTTCACCTAGCTCAACCAGATCCTGTGACATTGGGGGGAGTTGGAGGGGGAAACCGGAATTCTTGGAAAACGTGAAAATTGGGCTATTTTTATTTTACGAATAGGTGATCGGATCTTAATGAAATTTGATATTTAGAAGGAATTCATGTCTCAGAGCTCTTATTTCAAATCCCGACCAGATATTTTGACATTGGGGGGAGTTGGAGGGGGAAATCTTGGAAAACACTGGGAGAGGAGGAATCGGTATGAAGCTTGGTGGATAGAATAAGCAAATGTCCTTGACGTGTGATTGACGTAACCGTACTGGATTCGCTCTCTTTGGGGGAGTTGGGGGGAGGGGTTCAGTGATTTGGCGAGTTTGGTGCTTGTGGACGTGCTAGGACGATGAAAATTGGTAGGTGTGTCAGGGAGCTGCACAAATTGACTTGATAAAGTCGTTTTCCCAGATTCGACCATCTGGGGGGCTAAAGGGAGAGGAAAAATTAGAAAAAATGAAGTATTTGTAACTTACGAGTGGGTGATCGGAACTTAATGAATTTTGATATTTAGAAGGACATCGTGACTCAGAGCTCTTATTTTAAATCCTGACCGGTATTAAGCCTCTTATTTTTCTTTTTAAATCAATCTATTGATTCTTAGAATTTTGTTAGAGCTCATACCATATGAGCTCTTGGCTCTTCTTGCCTCGTCACAAGTGCCATATGAGCTCTTAGCTCTTGTTATTCATGTGTCGGGATTTTATGAGGAGATGTGTAAAGCCTTAAAATTTATCCTTTTTTAATTCTTACTGATTACGGTCAATGTAATGCATGGTCAAAATGTCCATTTTATAGCTTGGTACAGTTTTAATTTATTTAGTGTAAAAAAAAGAAAATACTTCACACGATTGGCAAGATTTTTTGTATATTCTTTCGCCAAGTAGTTTATTCATACTGTATAACTACAAGTTTGACTTCATTTAATTAGTAACTAGTAGTTATTACTGCTACTACCAATATCAACTTACTGCAGCACCAAGCCGCCTGAGGTCAACACATCTGTGCACTCTCCTTCTTCACCCCAATCAAAGTTTCATCCTTTACTTCCTCCCAAGAAGTTCTAATTTCCTTTAAATACTTCTTTACGACCTCTTCTCATTCCACTTAGGGACGACTTACGTTTTGTTTAGCTCTAGATGTATGGTCAACAAGAACGATCTTTGACAATCCTTCCTTCACAAAGCTTGTCACAGCTATCTCAACCTTCCTCTCATTAGGGCCCTAGAAAGTTGGCAATTTTTTTGTTTATTTTGTACCCACGGATCTCTCAAGATATGAATTAATTTTATTCGAGAAACAAAATTCAGGAGCGAAAAACTTCCAGATTTGTCTTTGAAGCTGAAGATCAATGACCGCATCTCCAGTGTTTTCATGTTATCTTCACGTAATTTGATTGTTCTTCATGTTTTAACGATTTTGCTCCCACTTTCCAAAAAGTTCCAGTATCTATGCCTGTAGTATATGTAGTTTTTTTTATCGATAAGATAGGAATATGAGAAATGGGACCTATTTTCCAATCCTTACTTGCCTGATGCTGATAGTTATTGAACTTTTTTTCATCCTGAGCATTTTGTTTTTGTCTCCAATAATAAAGAGGAAGTTCATAAAAGAAAGTATTTGTGGTTTTTGTGAAAAGGATTTCCTTGTTGCATTATTCTAAAGGAAGCTTAAAGATAAGAGAGCAGATGAAACAGGATATTGACTAATTCAAATCAAACACAGCTTTGTGTCTAAAGGTATTACAATTATAATTCATGCAGTGTCTAGTTACGCTCAACTGCTTCTTTTCCTACTATCTATAAGTTGATTTATTATGCTGTCTAGATATTTTCTTGTTGCAGTTGAAAAATAATTTTACTTCAAGTACATTAAATATACGAAGTTCGCTTGGAGTTCCGCATCAGTTCTTTGGAAATCGTTAAACGTGGGCCAATCTTCAGGCCAAACTTACAATTCAGTATCCTGTTTCTTATGCTCACATAGACTAAACAGTATATATAAAACATAAGACATGACAAAAAAGACTGGAGACCTGTGCAATTCATAGAAGAAAAATATACCGATGTACAATCAACCGTACAATCAATTTACCGTGTACAATCAACAAGGCGTCCTCAGCACACGCGAAAGAGAAAGATGTGAAAGCATTTGTTTGCCTGTAAATCTACATGGTTGATAGTTTTGTTTGTCGCTGTGTTATTCTTGTTTTGTCCTTTCTTTTTCTTCCTCACATCTTGGCATCTTTCAACCTAGAGCATTTTCTAAGCCTTGTCAATTTATGTATTGGCAGCTTTTTTTTCTTTTCTTTTACCCGTGAACTGCTTACATGAGAGATATTTGATTACTATTAGAGTCAACTTAAAAAGGGTGCTAAAAATGAAGTTTTGAAACCGTGTGAAGTCTAACTTTCTTTTGGAACCGTTTGAATTTAAAAAAAGGAGATAAAGATAAAGACTTCTTTTATTCAAGACAAATACTCTAATTGTTCGAAAATTTTATGTGGCCTAGTTACCTTAATGTATGTGTAAAAATTAGCGTTTAAACTGCACAGTTTAATAACCCAATTGGTATATTTGACCTCAGGGTCACACACATCTATTGGACACATCTACGATTTTTGTGCGGGAGCGGGCTACCTAAAGAAGAAGGGGTGGGTTTGCCACCGGGACACCTTGTCTAACAGTCTCAAATAAGGTGTTTTTCACCTGCATTTGTAAGACCAATTTACGAATTGGAGAAATTTTCCCGAAGGATGATTCTAACCGGACAACTCCCTGCCTAAGGCCCTATTTATCCGTGGTCTTTTTCAGATTAATTTGCTTCAGCTTCCTTTAAAAGACAGCATTAGAAAAATCAGGTACAATGTTATTTCCAATAACTGGGCTAAAAGAAGAATGGCTACTCTTTGATAGTTAACAAACCCGTTTTGCAACTTTTTTTTCGTAATATGTGAAGTTCGAATGGAAATTAAATACGTGAAAAAAGCGAGGCATTTTCGAATGAAAGTAAGAGAAACGAAGTTAAAACGTGAAGTTAACATGAATTTAGTTTATTAAACTGTTGCTGCACCTCATCCCCTCTCTTTACGCTGCATTACAACATTTCAATATTGTGGGAAATTCCGAGGTGGCTCTCATGGTCGTGCTCTGTTGCTAGAGCAATGTAGTAGAAAGTCAAAATTCAGTATAGAGTTGAGGATGCAGCAATCCCTTGGTAGACCCTATTTATATTCGCTTCAAGTTTTACCCTGTCTTTGGTTAGAAAAGGACAACTTTAAAAGGTTTAGGAACTTTTTTCTATCGCAATGCTGGACGGTGTTTTGAAAATGAAAGGGATAAATTTGCTGTACTTGCTATAAATGATTAAGTATTTAGTCCAGATGCTTTGAAAGGAGCCCGTAAATAACATGTTTGCAGCTACTGAATCAGCAGCGTTGCCAATGCTTTGAAATAAACTTTACCAGTCTTATGTCTAAAATTGTACCGCAACCGATCAATATGTACCATCTGATCAGCAGGTGATAAAATTGCCGCAACAAGAAGAAAATTTCCGACAAATAAAAAAAAAAAACAACAAAATGTACAAGAAAATTTGATTGTACCAAGAAGTTTTCAAATGTACCGCGTTGTATCAGGACATCTAAATTGTACCAAAAAGGGTATACAATTGTACCGAGTTGGCATCGCTGCCAATTAGTTAGTCAGGAAAAGCTTTGGGATTTGTTTTATCATTATGCTATTCCCTGGGTCTGTCGCTCTTAAGAATTTGTTTCTCTTTAGTTAATAATTCATTTGATGTTTTGCATACTTTAGTTCATGTACTTCTTAGAAGCTGTTTCACTTCGTTATTCGCTCCCCAGGGGGAAGTAAGATAAAAATACAGGCTTTTTTGAACAGTCTAAAATTTATTTTTCACTTTCACTTTAGCCTCGTTTATTACCTGTATTTTTTCGTTTTTATTCAGGGAATCTATGTTATACAAACAAGTAAATATCTCAAGGGTAATAGTAAGTGCTTGTAACATCCACAAAAGCAGGATAGTTCAGTGGCTTGGCTCCCTAGTCTTTATTCACCTCCACCAAGTTGATCAAATTCAAAATTCAACGGAGTCGAGAGCAATGGCTGTAATTTTTGTTTGTTGGTTGTTTTTTCTTTTTTGCTTCGGGATCATGATATTATATTGTTTTACTGTGTATGAATTATTTATGTAAGTTTTTTTCTCGGTACACGGTTTCACCCTTCTGCTTATTATAGATTAACCTTTTTTTGTTCTATGTTTTTTTTTTCTCTTCTATTTTTCGTTCTTTTTTGTTAGTAGCACACCTCGCAAGCGATGCTTTTGGTGTGCTATCGATTGATTTTGTCTCTGTTATTTCTTTTGGATAATAAATTAATACTACTACTACTAAAAAAAAAAAAAAAATACAATGTAAACGCGTAAGAAGTTAACGAGGGATAAGGGCACGAAAAACACGAAATTGATCCTTTAGGATTTTTTCTGAAAAGGTTTTTGCAAGTGTTTTCACTGTTAGTCTACTGCTTTACAATCGTTTAGGCACTAACTTCGGATCTTCCCAAAACTATTTTCCTTTTACTGACTTTGGATTTCGCCTGCAACCGTCAAGGCCGCATCCAGGGGGGGGGGCTGAGTTTGAACTACCCCTTCCCCCCAAAAAATGACTCGTAAAAAGTAGCGAAAATCCATATAAACAAATTTTTGATGCGTTTTGTGTGGTTTCTTTCGTAAACTTCCTTCCTCCCAAAAAGTAGGTCTCCCCTGAACAAAAATCCAGGAAAAACTCTTGCATACCACCCGTAGAAATTTTACCGAGGGGGAAAAGTTTTCGGGCTATGGTCAAGCTTATTCAGGTTTTAGGCTATGATTCAGAATATTGTTTTGAAGATCTGGTATTTCGTTTTTATTCTTGTTTTTCTCAGGCTTACGAGGGCAATTGTCCGCTTGTCCTACTCTATACGGGTCCAGTTCACCTAAGGTTTTGGAAGTTTTGGCATGTTCCATCCCCTCTGCTCAAAAAAATTAGATTTGAAGACATAACTTTTTTTTCATGGAATCGATAGCTTCAAGCAAATTTTGAATATAATAGTATATTTATAAATATTGCATGCTGCTAGCTAGTTTTTTATTTTAATCCTGCGATTCCAAATTTGTAAGCAGGGGTGTCGTTTGAGGGGGGGGGCGTTGTATTCTCAGTAATTTGGAAAAAATATTATACAGCCCATGTCCCTTTACTCTTCGGACATGAATCCTCTTGCTCCCCCCCCCCAAATAAAAATGCTGGAGATTCGCCCCTGTTCGCCTAAATTCTATTAGCTCATATTTTTTTTCTGTGCTGTTTTCTTTTGACAAATGTAGTTGTGATCGCTTCTTGAATTCATGAAAATCCGAGTTTTTGTTGTTAATTAGCCTTTTGTCCTAAATTGCGTTTTCCGCTGTTGTTTGGTTCCTGCCACTTAACGGGTTGTATATATCGTCAGATAATCACGCTACAAATTATAGGACAACAGTAGAACTTGAAAATTAGAAACCTGTTTTTACTCTACACTTTTTTTTTAACTTCCATGCTCATTACACGTTTTTGGAAGAAAAACTTCTTTGTAAAAATAAAGGAAGTTGTTTCAAGGTTTTTTTGTCACATCTTTTTTGCTAATGATTGTTTTTAATTAATTTTTTGAGGAGATGCAAGTAATGTTTGTACGGTATTTGACTATTTCCCCAAAACTTTGTATTTGTGGACAACCCCCACACCATATTCTGAAATTTGGTGAAAAACCCAGGATTTTTGTTTGGTGGTGGTTACAAGAAAACCTGAAAAATCACATCGAAAATGTGTTTCTATGTTGTTTACGTTTTTAAGAGTCAGACAAGTATTTCGGGGGGGGGTGGTTCAAATCCCCTAGCCTCCTTTACACGACTTTGCTGGGAAATAATAGTAGCCTAAGTGATTTAAGCCTTTGTAGTGTCGTTCAATGGGCCTTGATCATTATTAGTATTTTTTTTTTCTTTCAATGAATATAGGTTTAAATGACGGTTTTTATAGAAATGATCCAAGTCCCTTTTTTCACAGAATGCGGAGGATTCAAAATGTACAATTTTTTTTTTTTTTTACTTAAGCTCAGCTTAAAAAATAGTTATTTAGCTTTTGTCAAGGCTTCAGTAACTTATGCCCTGACATTAGTTTATTGAAGATGTAAATAAATTCAGTGCTTTAATCTCAACATATTTCCTGCGTTTAGAAAAAAAAAATCCAAAACGTTGAGGAGGGGACAACCACTTTCATATATGGAATAATTCCTGTTCGTTTTAAGTTTTAATTTCGCTCCTTGCAGTTGAAAAAACTTGTTTTTTTATTTAATTTCTGAATGTTTTTAATTAATGCATGTTTTGATTTTGGCTTACCGCATTTGAATAATTAAAACGAAATTTGCCTATTATTTTTTTACTGAATGGCTTTTTCATAGTTTTGATAGGACGTTTTTGATAAAAAAAAGGTGTGGGGGAGGAGGCCTAGTTGCCCTCCAATTTTTGGTTAATTAAAAATGCAACTAGAATGTTTTTTACGACCGTTTTTGTTAGCAATAAAAATACGTAAATTACGAATTAACTTACATAACGAACTTTTATATTTGTGTATTTCTATTACGTATATGAGGGGGTTCGCCCCCTCGTCAATACCTCGCTCTTCAAACTAAAGCTTGAATTTTATGCCAAATCAAACATATCAAACATATTGACGAACAAGCAGTTTTGCTGTAGGCATAAATAAATAATCTTAATTGTTAGTTAAAATAACTAATTTTACGATTTGCTTCGACCTTTCCTAACCTTGTACTCTGACCTCTTGGAGATTTCCAGGATAGCTGAAGGGCAAGTTTGTTTACTCTCATATTGGCTTTCCCTTTGTTGGAATAATTATCTAATACTTTTCAGCTACATCAGGGAAAATTTGTATTAGCGTTGAAGACAAGACTCATGGTTCGTTAACACAGAAGAAGTCGTAAAAACCTTAAGCTCAGAAAATAGTCGACTATTTAGATTAATAGGTAATTTCGAAGACTGCCTTTTCCAAGACGATAAATAAAAGTTTGAATAGGAATAAATCCTTTTATTAGATAGTGATAATATAAACATGGGCTAAAACGCTAAAACAAGGGCTTCGACATCGAAAGTTAGATTACCACCTTTTAAGATTGAAAAGACTTGGTCTCGCACCGCTACTCTATTTAGTCATTAAAATTTTCAAGATTTCCATCATTTGATTAGATTTCATTGATTCATTTCTTTATTTCATCTCTAAAGAAAACATCTAAAGGAAAAAGGCCAGGTCGCTGAGACCATTGAGATGCAGTGTATCATTGATTTTCAGAGAAATTTTGTAGTTTTTTTTTTCGCTACCCAGTTTAAAGAGCCTAATGAACAGAAGACGAAAAACTTCTGCTGATACTTCACTTATTTCTAGTTTTTCTTCTTCTGATTGCATATCACGGTTTAGGAAACCTTTCGCCTTGTTCAACTTAAATTTAAAAGTTAAAGTAACGGATACTTCAGGTTCTTCAGATAGTTCCTCCGCCCAGTAGGTAGGCGCCCTCCTTACCCCTCCCCCTAATCACTCGGGTAGCTTGTATTTTTGCAAGCTCCTTGAAATTATTCTTCCAATCCACCAGAAAAAGTTTCCTAAGGTGGTTGGAGTAGGTGAAACAGAAGCAAAACTGAGGTTTGACTATCTAAACTGAATTTATTCTCCTTGTTTTTATTCTTGTTGGATTGTTTGTTTTTTTGCTTTCATTCGAAGCTTTTACCCCAGTTGAAATTTATTCGTCTCTGGCTATTTAGATGACAGACAGTCCAAGGAAAGACTATCAATAACCAGCCCAGCAAGAGCTCAATCAAGACAACAATTAGTGAAAAGCAAACAAGACATGATTCATGAGTAGCTGTATAACCACCGTAATCAAAAATAATAACCCCAGCCAGTGTCAGTTTAAATTATTTTTTTTAGGTCTTTCGGGGATTTCCCCCTCCCCCTTTTTTCCTGTTGTAATCTGGTTACTATCGCTTATTTAGTTTTTATTTTCTCCTGTTTCTCAAACTTTTTCTCTTTTTTGCCTGCTTTTTAGTTAGTTTTTTCGCATACTCTTTTCTTCTTTCATTATTCTCAACCCTCCCTCTCCACCCGCTTAGTTTTTTTTTTTTTTGCTTGGTCGGATGGATAGTTCTGCCCGAATAGCATTAAAAGCGTGTTTAAATGCTTTTAAGCATGCAAGTATCGAAACAGATGAAAGGGGGGGGGGCTTAGGTCGTGACTAAAAATGATAAAGAAATGAAGCTTGTTCCTGGTGTAAAAATCAGAAAACAAATGAAAAACCCAACTTTTAATTTAAAAAATTTAGAGTGAATAAAATAAAAATGACACCCTTTAGCTCCCCAATACTTGTAAGCAAAACTGTATTGTTGGGTTATAACCATACCTACCGTATCTCGATCTTTGGTTCGTACACTTTGATGTCTGTCACAGAAACTAGTGTTTTAGAAAAATATACTAGCTACCTGACACTATAGATTCTTACTTGGGGTGGACGTGTAAATGATTCTTTCCCTCTACAATAGTCATATTTACAGAGGTTTCTCAGTCTATTTTTATTTTAAGATCCATTTTTATTTAAGCAGTCCAGGGGATCTGCCCCTGAAATCTCATGGTTTGTTGAGTTTATTTCATCATTTTCATAATCGTTATCCAAATTGCCCGTTGTTTTTCTATTTAGGTGTCCCCCACCAAGTGATTTTTGGGTAAAAATATAAATGTGATAAATTACCTATTGACTACGGCCTATATTTGTCGGCCTGTCCATTGTTGCGCGGCCATCGTGTATGCCCCTGATGTTTATTTATGGTAAAGTGTTTGACATATCTTCACATAGCAGCGTATGAGGTTTATTGACATTCTTCCTTTGCATGGGGGATTCAATCCTTAAAAAAACTAATTTCAATTATCGAATGTTGTCGAATGCCTTTTTTTGATTATTTACTAAGGGGAGGGGTGACTAGAGGGTCCATAGAAGGGAATCCTACAGGGAGATGTTAATTAATTTGATCAGTTATATATTTAAATCTGATTTTAAATTACTGTAATAGTCTTGTTTGATAATATTAATCCTTAAAATAGAAAACGTGGCAATGGAAAATATGGGTCAAAACGTTTTCTTTACCTTATTTTAAGAACTAACCACGTATATTTTAAAAAGTATTTTTTTAAATAAGTTGTGGCATGACTGATCTCATGTTTCATGATACCAGAATGAAGCAAGTCGTCATGTACAAGGGGACCTTGACATCAAAAAAGAAGGAAAAAACCAGCTAATTGTATGTTATCAGCGTTTTATTGAATACGAATTGACTAAGTGCTGTAAAATTCGAGTCAGTGACTTGGTTTTATGATTCTATTGTTTGGAGGATGAAGTTTAAAATTATTTCAAAATAATTGGATAGAAAAACTTAATGGTAGCATAGAGCACTTGATTCATGTGAATGTTTTGTGAACTGAACCGGAGATAAGATTTAAATCTTTTGAGTAATTGGTTTTGTGAAAGTCTCTTGCTTGTCCAACCTACAGTGTAAAGAAAAAAGCATTATCTATCAGATAATTATCTATGGTTAAGTCTTATACTTATAGAAAAAAAAAAAAAATGTCATTCAAATTCAATGGTCTTTGTGTTTGAGGAGTCTTTCAAAGAATTGTGACAAAGTCAGGCCTTAGCTTAAAGAAGGAGTTTTAAGGAAGGGACATACCCCCTCGTATGCGGAACAGTTTCTATTCATTTAATTTTTAATGTTGTTCCGTACCAATTACAAAAAAACTTTTTTTTAATTTAATTTCTGACCATTTTTTAAATCTTGCCCGGAAATACCCATTCCCTACCACGTGTAAAATTCCCCCAGAAAGTTCCTTCCCTGTAAATATTGCCTTCTGCCCTCCCCCGCAAAAATCGTCCCCAGAATTTTCCATATATTTCCCCATAACAAAAACTATGAGCGAATAACGGACAAAATACTTAACCTACAGCCCTTTCCCTAGGGACAATGGGGGGGGGGTCGTGTCATCCTGGAATGTATAGTTATTGGACCTTTCAACTATGCTCAATCAAGTGGTTATATCAAATTTTGATTGGATGTCTCTGGGGGAATACGGTATTTCAGGGAGACTAGTTGCCCTTCGACCTTTTTGATCACTTAAAAGCAGGGTTTTCGCTTGGGGGTCAATAATGTAGAGAAAAAATTATTATATATCCCATGCTCCTTGAATATCCGAAAATGGTCCCCTCTTGTCCCTCCCACTAAAAATGCTGCAGATTCGCCCCTGCTTAAAAGAGCACTGGAACTTTTGATTTCCGTTTTAATGATCCTTCTGCCGACCTTCTAGGACTATTGGCTTGATTCGATCACTCATGGGAAAAAATAAATAAGCACGCATCCGTGATCTCCCATCTGGCAAAAATACAGAAGTTCTCATTTTTGTAGATAACAGTTTGAAACCTTTGTTGTAGGATTCTCTGATATGCTGGATCTTATGATATGATTAAATAAAAAAAACAACAAGTTTTTCGAACTGAAAGTAAGGAGTGACATTAAAACTGAATGCTAACAGAAATTACTCCGTATATGAAACGGGCTTTTCCTCCTCAACGCACCGCTCTTTACGCTAAAGTTTGACTATTTCTCTTAACTCTACTTTTTAAAACAGTAAAAAACTTTAGCGTAAAGAGCGGGGCGTTGAGGAGGAAAAGCCCCTTTCATATACGGAGTAATGAATCGCATTTTAATGCAGTTCAAACAGTTCGTCACCACGAACTGTTTGATCAAATGATCGCGGTAACGAACTGTAGGAAGGAGCGACTCGGCTCAATAGTAACTGAAACTCTAAAAACGGAATTTTGCTACTAATTTTGATTACGTGGGAGGATCTTTTCACGGAGGAATTTATCACGAGGGAAGAAAATTTCCATGAAGGGGGCGCATGATTTTCTAGCATTAAAAAAAACAATGAGAAAGTAAATAAATAAAAAATTCAACTGGAAGTAATGAGCAGCATTAAAACTTGAAACGAACATAAAATATTTTGTATAAGGGGTTCGTCTCCTTCACAATACCTTGCTCTTTACTCTAAATTATTTTTAGTAATTTCAACTGTTTATTCTACGGTCTTTGTGATTCAGGGGTCACTCTTAAAGATTTGGGATAAAATTCAAGCTTTAGCGTGAAGAGCGAGGTATTGACGAGGGGGCGAACCCCCTCATATACATAATAGAAATACACAAATATAGAAGTTCGTTACGTAAGTTAATTCGTAATTTACGTATTTTTATTGTTAACAAAAACGTTCGTAAAAAAAATTCTAGTTGCATTTTTAATTAACCAAAAATTGGAGGGCAACTAGGCCTTCTCCCCCACCCCTTTTTTTTATCAAATTTGTCCTATCAAAACTATGAGAAAGCAATTTAGCAAAAAAAAAAATATGCAAATTTCGTTTTAATTATTCAAATGCGGTGAGCCAAAATCAAAACAAGCATTAATTAAAAAACGTTCAGAAATTAAATAAAAAAACAAGTTTTTTCAACTGCAAGTAAGGAGCGAAATTAAAACTTAAAACGGACAGAAATTATTCCGTATATGAAAGCGATTGTCCCCTCCTCAACGCCTCGCTCTTTATGCTAAAGTTTTTTATTGTTTTAAAAAGTAGAGTTGTGACAAAGAGTCAAACTTTGGCGTTAAGAGCGGGACGTTGAGGAGAGGACAACCCCTTTCATATGGAATAATTTCTGTTCGTTTTAAGTTTTAATTTCGCTTCTTACTTGCAGTTAAAAAAAACTGTCTTTTTAATTTAGTTTTTATTAAGATCGCTTGGTTTTTTGGAAGTGTTTCCCCTTTTTTTGAAAATAAGGTAAAATTTCTCAGGCTTGTAGCTTCTGATGGGTAACATTACACACAATGAGTTTTATGTGCTTGTAATCAATATAAATGCTTGTTCTTTTGATTTGTATCAAATTCTGTTTTTTAGAGTTTCCGCAACTGTGGCTGTGGTTCTCTCTTTAGTATGTTGTAGCTAGCGCTCCAATCGTGACAGAGGCCATCAAAAAAGAGTGTCCGCATTTTCTCAGGAATTACTTCGGAGATCGAATTGAAGCTTTCAAGGAATTTTGAGGGATGGAGTGAACCTTAAATTTCGGCTTCATGGGATATTAGTATGTCTGAAATTTCAGGCTATCAAAAAAGCGAATTGCAAAATAACTTGCTATATCTCGGGAATGGTTTGGGAGATCCAGGTGATACTTTCATATTCCGTTTGGGGAGAGGGTACTTCTCACTTTATGTTGGAGTATGTAATTTTTTGTCTTCAATCCACCTGAATGTTATTGGAATGTCTCTTAAATCTCTGATTAATGTGGCAAATAATCCTGGTTTCTTCGTAATTTTAATACGTTCTGTTTTTTCTTCTTTTTTCTTAGCCATTGCTGCGAGCCGTGCTGCTCTTTGGCTACGTGCCGAATAGGTTTTTTATAACTTATTTTTTTATAAATAAAGTATCGAAATTCTTTTTTAAAAGCTTGTGATTAGTCTTGACTGCTCAGGAGTCACCCGTCACTTCATTTTGATAAACAGTTATTTCTTAATGAAACGGAATGAAGTGCAGTATCTGCAACGGAATTGTCACACTTTTCTTTTTTGTTACAAGTTTAATGAACCTCCCTCAATCAGACATAAAGGACTTCAAAATGAGTTATTGTCAAAAAAGCCTACAGAGTAGGTCATCGAGAACTCAGTGTTAGTCATGACTAATCACGAATTGCTGCAACACAGACAAGAAGACTGTTCAGGTTGTTTTGTTTATGGTTGAACTAATCAGTTTGCCTATGGCTATGACGAAGACTGAAGCATAAAAAACACATATTAGATTATTTTTACGTAAGAAAGATCACAACTAAAAATGAAGGGATAGGGTAATTAGAATTAATGGTAATGAAGAATGAACGAAAAATTACCAAATTTTAGGCAAAAGAATGAGAATATAAACTATTGCTACCGCAAGAAAGTAAAGAAACACTTTTTCTTACAAGGATTGTATTAATTAAGACTAATTAGAAAAGGAGGATGATGGAGTGCGAAGGGACATACATCCTGTTGCCAATTATATTAGAATCTTAAAAAAGATGCTTACTGTAGATGAATATGTATTTACTCAATAAGGCTGGAGGGGGAAGATGGCTCGATAGCAGGAATTCCTGGCCCCATTAAGTATAAAGTATAATTTGAAGTTCACCAAGCCGACAGACAATTAGAACTTTGACCCACATTTATCTTTCCTGTTTTTATCCTCCCCCTTCCGTAGGAAACATTCCCTGGTCTACTCCCTAAGTATCGGATGTGTGGGGATATGTGTGCACCTATGGGCATATCCGATCTCCAAAAACGTATTTTAATTTTAAATAGACTTGAACACAAGGCGGTGAAAAGATTTGTGTAACAAGCCATTATAGAAAAGTGCAGCATCTTGCTCAATCCTGCTGATATTATTTTTTTCTATGCCTATGCAAAAATAAGACGAAATCAGCCATTTGTATTTTTGACTGTTAACCTTAATCCTTATTTTAGAACCAGCATTACTGTATCATATATTTCTATCAAATATCAAGTAATTTGCCACCTACAGAGACTAGACTAATGCCTCGATAATTACGACACTCACTCTTGACAACATTCTTATGCATTGGTTTAATTAAGGTTTTCCTAAAAATCGTACTTCCCTTTTTTCAAAGACCATATTCATAATCTTCAGTAACTTATTTCTAACCTCAGAGCCACCATATTTAAGAAACTTATTTACCACACTATCAGCACCTGGACCCTTATTATTTTTAATCCTTTTAGTATTGTCGCTAATTCTTCCTCACAAAACAAATCTCCTTTCACATCCAAGGTATTACAATTTTTTTTCTTTTTCCTATGTATCTTTTCCTGCAACTTTTTCTTGGTTTAGCACATTCTCGAAATGTTCTGCCCATCTCTCTTTAACTCTTCCCTTATCACTAATTGTGGCCCGTTCCTATCTTTAACTGGAACAAATCTGGAATGACTACTCCCTATCAATTTATTATCACTCTAGTACAATATTTTACTATTATGCCGTCTAGCTGCATCTTCCAGATCCTCTGCAATTTTATCTATGGCTTCCACTTAACACCTCCTTAATTCATATTTTAATACTTTCTCCACTTTCTTACATACCTTTTGTATTCGTATGATTTATCACTCAGGTAATTCTTTTACAAACCCCTTCTCTCTATTAAACACAAAACTTTTTCACTAAGATTCCTTGCTGCAGTCTTAACTTTCTTCCGTAAGACACCGTCAGCAACTTCACAAATTGTTTTTTTTTTAATTATTCCAACCATCTTCCACATTGTCAAATTTTAAACTCTCAAGTTTAGTATCCAACTGATCCTGGAAAGTTTCTCTCGACTTCTTATACTGGAGTCTATCAACATCATAACTTCCCGGGAGGTACCCCCTCTCAGTTAGTTGTACTAAGCAGGGGCGAATCTCCAGTGTTTTATCGGGAGAGCAAGAAGGGTTCATATCCGGATAGTCAAGGGACATGGGCTTTATAATAATTTTTCCCCAGGCTGTTGAAGGAGGCAACTGCCCCCCCCCAAACGAAACCCCCGGCACTAAGTAAACTCTAGCTAAAATATATTAAAATTGCCAGTCCTAGAGTTTAAGAGCTGTTTTATTTTTTCGTTAGCCGGCCACCTACCCCCTAAAAATATTTGTTTACCACCCAGGGGTACGCGTACCGTAGTTTGAGAACCACTACTCTAAAATATTGTCACTGTTGTCTTTAACATCATTGAAATAGTTGTTGCTCTTGCACCTCCACAATGTACCTACAAAACTTTGCTAATGTTCATCCCTATAGTGGCCTGACGAGTTGTCCTTGCGAATTTACTGAGTCGAAGGGTCAAACAAACAGAACTTCTAAATTGATTTTTAGCTTGCTTTAAATTTTACCTGGGCTCTTTTTTTTTTTATTTGGGATACATCCTGCATAAATATAATTTTACTTTGGTTAGTTTTTGTTGGGTTAAGGTTTTTCCCTGTTCTAGTTTTGATGGGTTGAATTTAGCATGTGCTGTCCAAAATGCTTCAGAACTAGGGAAAACATTCGACACAGTTAAGATTCTTTTCTGTTTTCTCCAGATCTGAGTTTGAAAACCTTTTATGGAAAGATTGAATTAAGGAGTCAGTCTCTCCGACTTATTAGTGGAGGCAGGCACGCACACATGATTTCTTATTTTTCTAGGGGTGGGGGGCTAATAATAACAAAGAATTTGTTTGATGATTTTGACTAAAAAACATTGGGGGAATTTTTGAAGAGGGAGCCGAGCCACAGCGCCCCCGTCTACGTATATCCCTGTGTAGAGGTTTTCTTTTCTTATCTTATCATTTATTATTTCTTGGTTGTATTCATATCAGAGCCATGTCTGATATCTTGCATTGAGGGGAGGGAGCAGAGAGGGTAGTTTCATTTTCGGTGACAAATGGCCGATTTTTATAAAGAACGGCGGTGCACCATGGGCTGCCGTTGATTTTTCTAATAATGTTCTTCTAATTTTAATCTAATAATGAATTATCAAACTATGCTGCATGAAATCAAGAGGACTGCTGCAAGTGAGAGAATTAGCTCTTTAAGAAAATCTTGGAAAATTTCTGGGTAAAAACCCTCCGTAGGAACGCTACTGCCTACTCTGTCTGTAAGCTTTTTTATTTTATTACCTATTGTCAGGTAAGAAATCAATATCGATAGACTTTTACAAATTTACTCTGCCCGCTAGCTTACTTACAGAGACGGTTTTAGGGGGGACGAAGGAGGCACTAGCCCTAGGTGTAGAAATGTTAGGGGCATAAAATTGTTAATAAGTAAGAAAAGTCAGACTTAAAAAATGGAAAATTTTGTTAATAAATGAAAGTCTTGTTGAATTTTGGCCTGAAAATTTTGCGGTAGACAGAGGGGGAAGGGTAATCAAGATTTGGTTCCGGGTGTAATAGAGGCCAGAACCTCCACTGCTTACTTAGCACACTGAAATCAACTTAGCACACAAGACAGACCAGAGGCGCGCCGCCTCGCCCCTGAAATTTCTCTCCTCACTATCAAATCGGCGCGGCGTTAGGGATGTACTACTATCGGTTATACCCATATTAAGCATGGTGACTAGCAAGACAGAATTATTTCTACGGTTACAGTAAAAGACACCGGAAGTTTATGACATCAACTATTTTGAGAGTGCAAATACCAGCCAAATTTCTTATTCGCTTTGCAAAGGATTGTGCAATCACCACAGGCATAGCAATCAAGCTTACCGACGTGTTTGCATACCTGATCATCTGTTCTTGTTTTCCTAACCGAGATCTTCATAGAGTTGCCTCACCTTGCGGGGACTTAGAAATAAGCTGTATGTTTTTCTATAGGCTTTAATTAGAATAAAATGCCGTGGAGAATAAACTGATATCTGCCTTGCTAAATTTTTTTGCTGCAGGGGGATCATGGTTCAGGTATATGTCATGTCAAGGCCATACACTAGAGGGTGTGCCCCCAAAATGTAGACAACACTGAAATCCCTGGTCTCTGGCTATTTCACTATGACTCAGATTAATCTTTTCAATATTTCAATTCTCCCGTAGATGACATGGACCTTGTCTACCGACTCAAAATTCCGAGTATAACCGTGGTATTTATCCATAAGTTTATTCTTATAAAACACTATTTATGTCTTTAGCCAAAAGAATTTTACTGAACAAATGTATATTTCAAGAAGAAATAATACATGACTCATCTGTACATCAGTGTATTTATATTGGGAATTTATTATGTTATTCTGATTCGTTCATTGCAAGGACTTTATTGCATTCTCATGATATATAGGGTAGGCGAATTTTATGAGTACCTGGACTCAAGGCGGTATCCACGTTTTTTTTTTGGGGGGGGGAGGGGTCAAAAGTCTTTACAAAATGAATCATAGTGTGTTTTAATGCATTTTTATTACGTTTTTACGAGTTGGACAAACATTTCAGGGGTTCCAAACCCCTCTCCCGAAGGTGGGCTTGCCTGGACTGTAGTCGACTCCTAGCTTTTCTATAATTATGGAGATTGTACACTATGGAGTGTAATCAATAAGGAATATAGGAATTTAGATGATGCATGTTTATTTAAAAGTATGTTACATATATGTTAGCCAGTACACACTGCGAAAATTTGGATCTATAGGTTCAGTGTTGAAATAACTGTGAAGCTTGGGAGATTGATAGGCTATTTATAATTTAGGATGTAAATTTGCACATTAGTGGGGTTGGGATTAATTATAGCGGGGCTGCATGCAAAATGTACCCTAACCTAACCAAAATACCAACTAAATATTTGTTAAAATGTAGCTACAATGTAGTTTTCCCCTGAGCCGGAGCTAATTGTCTCTGTATCAAACAGTTCGTGGTAACGAACTGTAGTAAGGAGCGACCCGGCTCAATAGTAACCAAAACTCAAAAGAATGGAATTTTGATACCAATAGCTACATCAAAAGAATCGCATTTTAATTCTGATTTTAAATATATAAGTTTCATCAAGTTTAGTCTTACCCATCAAAAGTTACGAGCCTGAGAAAATTTGTGTTCTTTTAGAAAATAGGGTATCACCGTCAGATTCAGGGTATCAGAGAACTCTACTGTAGAAGTTTCAAGCTCCTATCTATAAAAATGTGGAATTGTGTATTTTTTGCCAGAAGGCAGATCACGGATGCATGTTTATTTGTTTGTTTGTTTTTTTGTTTGTTTTTTTCCCAGGGATGGTCGTATCGACCCAGTTGTCCTAGAATGTCGCGAGAGGGCTCATTCTAACGGAAATGAAAAGTTCTAGTGCCCTTTTTAAGTGACCAAAAAAATTGGAGGGCACCTAGGCCCCTCCCACGCTAATTATTGTCCCAAAGTCACCAGATCAAAATTCTGAGATAGCCATTTTATTCACCGTAGTCGAAAAACCTTATAACTATGTCTTTGGGGACGACTTACTCCCCCACAGTCCCCGTGGGAGGGGCTACAAGTTACAAACTTTGACCAGTGCTTACATATAGTAATGGTTATTGGGAAGTGTATAAGCGTTTTCAGGAGGATTTTTTGGTTGGGGGAGGGGTTGAGAAGAGGGGTATATGCTGGGGGAACTTTCCATCGAGGAATTTGCCATGGGGGAAGAAGAAGGGAGCGCAGGATTTACTAGCATTATTTAAAATAACAATGAAAAAATAAATATGAAATTTTTTTTTTCAGCTGGAAGTAAGGAGCAGCATCAAAACTTAAAACAAACAGAAATTATTACCCATATGAGGGGCTCACCTCCTCCTAATACCTCGCTCTTTACGCTAAAGTATTTTTAGTAATTTCAACTATTTATTCTACGGTTTTTGTGATTCAGGGGTCATTCTTAATGAATTGGGACAAAATTTAAGCTTTAGTATAAAGAGCGAGGTACTGACGAGGGGACGAACCCCCTCACATATCTATTAAAAACATGAGAATACAAAAGTTCTTTCGTAAGCTAATTTATAAGTTACGTATATATTTTACTAATACAAAGATTCGTAAAAAATTGAAAGTTCTAGTTGCCTTTTTAATCAACCAAAAAATCGGAAGGCAACTAGGCTTCCTCCTCCGCTCTTTTTTTCTCAAAATCATTCGATCAAAATTATGAGAAAGCCATTTAGCCAAAAAAAAAAAAAAATATTCAAATTTCGTTTTAATTATTCCTTTGTGGAGAGCCAAAATCAAAGCATGCATTGATTCAAAAATGTTCAGAAATTAAATAAAAAAACAAGTTTTTTTAACTGAAAGTAAGGAGCGACATTAAAACTTAAAACGAACAGAAATTACTTCGTATATGAAAGGGACTGCTTCCTCATCAACGCCCCGCTCTTTACGCTTTTTTTTTACTGTTTTAAAAAGTAGAGTTAAGAGAAAGAGTCAAATTTTAGCGTGAAGAGTGGGGCGTTGATGAGGAAGCAGCCCCTTTCATATATGAAGTAATTTCTGTTCGTTTTAAGTTTTAATGTCGCTCCTTACTTTCAGTTAAAAAAACTTGTTTTATTTTTATTTAATACAAACAGGAACAAACCGGTTATTGTCTGATTTTATAGATCCAAATTATCGTGTGTGCACTGGCTAACAGATAAACTGTACGAAAAGTGTGATTTACTCCCGCTTTCTAGGGCTATAATGAGAGAAAAGTTAAGATGGCTAGGCCAAGTTCTGCGGATGAAGGATGAGAGATTGCCGAAGATTGTCCTTTTCGGCCAACCGTCTAGGGCTAAACGGAAAGCAGGTTGTCCACGGCTGGGGTGGAAGGAGGTCATAAGGAAATATTCAAGGGAAATGGGAACTTCTTGGGAGGGTGTAAGTGAAGCTTTGAATAGTTTGGAATGGAGGAGGGATGTGCATAACTGTGCTGAACTCAGGCGGACTGGTGCTGCGGTGAGCTGTTAGTATTGGTAGTTAATAGTATATTTAATTCTGTACAGACATATTTGGTGAATTTCCACCAATTTGTCCAGTAAAATCGTGATTCTATGATCAAATTTCTCGACAATATACTTGACCAAAATTACACAACTACGGTATAGTAGGAAAGAGTGTCTTGGCCATGCTAGATGTTTTTGTTGCAGCAGCTTTAAAATCAGCCTGGAGGAGGAAAATAGGCCGTTAAAGATCGTGCTATCAACTGAAACTAGTGTTTGTGGAATAATTTGACAGTTTTTTAAAATTGTAGATTGTATTACTTATTCCTTCAGGGCGATTTTTGTGTGTTTACTATTTCGTCAAACCGCTGTCAAGCAGCTTGATCTTTGTAATAGTGTAGCTTTTTTCATAGTAACCTGTGCTGTGTAGATTTGTTTTGATTTGAAGAAGACTCACCGTCATATGCACCTCCAACAGACAGTGCGCAACCCTTTGAAAAGATTTTAAAATAAAAGTAGCGACGTCTACGGCTTCTTTTTGTGAAATAATCGATATTCCTGAAATAAAGTTGCACCTTATTTCTCCGATTTTTTTTTTTAATTAACCTTTAGAAATCATACTGATGCAAAAGAACATAAAATATGCTGTTTGAATTTTTTGTTCGGAAGCGCACAGTATTTTCAAGTGTAATGCGCATTTTCTTTAAATAAATGACTAATTCACAAACAGCTGTTTTTGATGAGAATCAATTAATTGCTGAAAATTGTTCAGATAAAACGTTGTAAAGCAGATGGTATATTTCAGAATTTAAAAATCTGTGTTGTATGATTATAGCAATAATACCAAAATGAAAATAAAATCAGAAGGTTTAAAAAAAAATAACTGTACAAGGTCTTATTTCTTAACAGGAATCACGTTTTGTGTGTAAGATACTTCGTGACAATGTTTCGAGTAAAACTGACGGAGAAAATTAGATAAGAAAAAGTCGCTTTAACACTTTACGGTAGCTTTTATCGGTTTTAAACTTGACTTCGTTGCGAATTTTATTTTCTATTCGTTTTTCTGTTTCTTCTATGACTTAATTTAGGGTGGTTTTAATTTTTAATATCACCATTTACTTTTCAATGAAAGCTTCAATTTTTTATCTAATTTCACGGAGAATGGAAGTATTTAACGCAGAAAGAAATTTGTAGCCTGAACTGACGAATCAGTCTTCATTCCTGGCAGGATCAATTTGGCATTGTACTTTAAGCAGTATAGGCGCATTTGAATTGTTTTATGTCAAGAAATTCCTAAAATGTTCAAAATTTGATATTTAAAAAGGATTGAGCCTATTCATAAAAACAGCAATCAAGGTCAAGGATTTATCCGGTATTTTTTTTTGGGGGGGGGAGGGGGTTCAAACTCCCTAACCCCCTGGATACAGTCTATGTTCCTTCTGCAAGTTTATGGAACTTTTTTTTTAATCCTAAAGAATTAATGTTTTAATGTAAGGTAAATCCGCTATCGTTGCACAGCTGATACTCAGATTTATCCACCGACTCAATTATTGTGATTGTGACATATATATGCACAGTTTTCTGTTTGCAGACTTTTGTGGGTGCCATCTTTAACGGGAGTTATGCAACTTGTCATATTCGTTTTTACTATCATTTGGCCTTTTTTTAGTGTCCAGGGGAACTCATCTCCTTTAGAACCATAACCAGGAGCCAATGTTCTCCTGGTTTTGCAACCATTAAAGTAAATGTAATAGTAATTGTAGGTCGCAACTGTTATTGGTGCCTCTCTCTTTTTGGTAAGTCCGTAAAGGTCATGATAGCACAAGTTTGTTCGCAGAAGTGATAAAGCTAAAAGAGACTAACTGTTAGATATTACTGATCGGAAACTTAATTGCAAGGTTTTGTTAACGTGAAGAACTATATTTGTGAAACAAAGCTACTACTAACAATTCATTGCGACACTGCGCCGCCTGAAGCTAGTACAGCTTCTCAAGCTCCCTTTTTACTCCCTCCGACGTATTTTCAGTTTCCTTTAAGTCCTTTCTTAAGATCCATTCGAGGACAACTTTTCTTTCATTTGATCAGGGTTGTCACCCCTACTGATTTGTCACTATTTCTAGAGATCTTTTTTTATATTGCAAACAACAAAAATAACTAAATCAGTACATAAATCAATAGATTCGTGAAGAAAATAATTACATCGTACCAAAAAATCTGTAAAATCTAGAAATGTTTTTCGCCAAGTGGCTACCCAGCATTTGACCCCAGATGGATGGCTGAAAAGCAGAATTTTTGGCAGTCTATCGTCCTTCATCTTTGAAACGTGGCCTAGTCATACAAATGAAATTATTGGCTATTTACATGACAGAGTTATTTTGAATTTCCATTGATGAACACCTCCAGAAGGTTGCTGAAGTGCTGGAGAAGCTACATATTTTAGGTCTAAAAAATCTTTGACCTCCAGTTTGCCTACTGTTCAAACCAATTTTTTTCTTTTAGTGACGATTTTTCGGCGCTATTTTTCCTATTTCTACCATATTGCACGTAAATTGTAGGAAAATGATGCCCTAATAGAATTTATAAAACGTCTGTTGATGTTGTTTTTTTTTTTCAACTTAAATTAGCCAAACCGGATTCAACCCAGATATATTTAGCCAGATTCAAAGACCTTTTAAACTTCCAGTGTTTTCAGGCAAATTTTATTTTTTTGTAAAACATGAAAGAAATAATTCTTTAAGATCATGTCTTGACCACTTATATGTAACATATGTATTATATATAATTATTGCAATTAATCTCCTGATAGAACAGTGTTTTTGGTTTTTGACGGGCATTATTTTAATGCTTGTCACGCAACATTTACTATCTTGATGAATTTGCCTTTTAAGTAGGTCAAGATGTGGTACTTGGTCTCATGTAGAGTCTTTATGCTTTACTAGATCTTAACTGGGTTTGTAGCTTCCCTCTTTTTCCCGCTTTTGAAGAATGAGGACATGTTTACTACCGAATTCTGAATTTTAAATATGTTGTCTTAATTGGAGTTGATATAAATTTTTATACAACTCAAAGGCATGTGGATTTCGCACAAGCAATTTACTGCAAACAATATAAGTCCTGCATAAGACATAATATGGGAAAGTGATTGTATCCAACCCACACGAATATAGAAAACGTATCCTCTTTTACATAGGTAGAGGTAGACACGGGAGGGCAATATACAGGTATCCACTTAGGGACTGGTAGCGGGTTAAAGAGGATTTTCGAGGGCTGAGAAATTGAATAAAAAATGGGTGGAATCAAACAGTTCATCAAATTTTTCTAATAAAAATACGAGCCAAGCACACCAGGTAAAAATAAAAGGACAAAAAAGACAACGCGAAAATTAAAAAAGAAATAAAAACTCAAATTGGAAGAATTAAAAAAGCTAACAGTGTGAAAAAAAACCAACAGCAGATAAACTTAATAACATAAATTCAATTTATAAGTTAGAAGCAAGCAAATTTAAAATGATCAGAACTCCTTATTCCAAATCAGCAAGCAGTAGTTTAAAAAAAAATAATAATAAAAAAAACGCAGAAAAGAAAATTGAGAATGGGGCTTTTATAAGATCAACGAAAATGCTGGAAGAAACAAGATGAATCTATTGGGAAGATAATCGCTTCCCCTCTTCCGAAATTCTTCCCCACTAAAAATCTCCTCACGAAAATCTCTCCTCCCCGGATAAAACTCCCCCGCGAAAAATACCCGTTTGTTTCCCAATTACAAATATAACCTACAGTGCTTTCCCTAGGTGCCCCAAGGGGCATATTTGTTGGACCTGACCTTTCAATTGTGCTGAACTAAATGATTATCTCAAAATTTCAGTTCGATGTTTTTTGGGGGGAAAAGGGGAGTGGAAAGGTGGCTAGTTGCCCACCAATTTGTTTAATTTTGTGAGAATGAGCCCTCTTCCGATCTTCTAGAATTCTTGGTTTGATACAATAATCCCTAAAAAAAAAAAAATACATAAAAAATTCCAAATTCTTTGTAGACCAGACCTTACAGCCTCTTTGATCGTCTTCTAGTTAGGGAAGGGGTGTAGCTGCCTCAACGTGTGTATTTTAATGCCAAAACATCCTAACTCTTATTTGGCCTTCAGATAAATACAGAAGTTGTTCTAAGGAAGGGAGGTGGAGGCAGAAATTGATGTACAACCCCTCTTGATTTCCGGGAATATTTCTGTTGTACGCCGCTATTATGAAAGTAGCGTTGTATAAAAGACTTGTACAATAGACGACTTGAAAACCAGTTTACTCGCGTTTTCATCAGTTTTGCCGGCTTCTGTTTGAAAAAAAAACGTCAAATGGCAACAACGGAGCTTTAAAAACGGAGTAGTATTCATACAATAACGATGGACTGTGTGTAATCTGTAACTCATCTCTAACAGAGCGTAATTCTAAGCTTTAAGTCTTTAATATCTTTGGAGTTAAAGAAATTCTAACAACAGGTAAGGCTGAACAATGGTGGACAGGTTTGTCTCCCGCTGACAAAAAATCACTAGATTTTAGTGATTTTTTGGTTGATTTAGTGATTTTCTTCACTAATATGGTGATTCATGTGCAAATTTAGATTTTTTTTTGATTAGACAATAAATAAAATCACTAGAAATTGTGATAAGTCACTAGGGAAGACCACCCTAATGGTAGGTGATACCTGTTGTAGTATTGCTGGATGTGCCGGATCGCGACTATCTGCTCCGGACAGCCTCTTCCTGGTCTGAAGCTTACCTGTTTAAAACGGATTAGGTTGTCACACACATCTTGAAATCTATTCAGGAAAATCACACACAAAAAAAAGAAAAAAATTTCATGGGATGACGTCAGCTACAAAAGTAAATGTTATAGTCAATTAAGATTTTGTACCAACTATTGACGAAAACTTTTAAACTATGTTTTACGGCTTAGTTTATGGACGAATCAGATTAAAATCAGTTTCAGAAATTAAATTAAATTTACCTAATATTGATACCCTTACAAATTTCCTTTGGGGGAGGGGGACAAGGGGCAAAAGTATCGTGGGGGCGAAATTAAAATGTGTTTTACCAGAATAGTGTCGTTTGGTAGTGCAATTCTTTGTTTTATTACTGAAGCTACTCTGGCTTCTGGTTTTTAAATAGAATAGGACATCCAGTCTAACTTACTCCAAGATGTTTATTTCTTCACTTTTGTATAAGTATAAATAAAAACTATTTGATAAGCCAGTGTTCTTTGGATATTAAGTTTGTGTCTAATTTTCGTTTGAAGAGACATCCTTCACTTTTCTTCGATGTTTCCCTTCTCTTGAAGGGGTTTAAGGTGTTTCCCTTCTCTCGTGGGTTTAAGATCTTGTTTTCGACGATCTTTATCTAGTAAGTAGGCAGGAATTTTGAATCTGTTTAACTCTCCAAGATTGATAATATGCCCAATAAATTATGAGCTATACTCGCCAGAAGTATTCTATTTTGCTCCCATGTATCTTAAATTGGTTTCCCCAAATCTTTTGACAAAGCAATATGTGTTTCGGAGAGTTCGGATTTTGTTTGTTTGTCAACATGTTATGCAGAAGTATAATGACACCATTTTGAGCATATTGCGTTTTATGCATTCTAAGCCAGGTCAGGTATTTCAAAGTTCTGGCCATTGACTTTTTTCATTCTGAGTTTTGCGTAACCTTGCAAACAAATGTGTAAATAACTAGATCTTAATAATTCGGAACTGTGGGTTTCAGTCTTACTAAGTATTTAATTGTTTCAGGACTGAATTGTGAAACTATCTTGAAAAAACGCATTGAACTTGAACACAAAAATGTGTATTCCCCTCAGGAATTTGCTGCGAGTATGCGTTGAACACGTTTATGGAGTGTGAGATGTCTCTAGACCTTGATCCCCAAAAGTGTCGTGACTCATTACCTATGTCCGCTTCTATATTCTCACACTACAATTTAAAACTTAATGCAGTTCACCTTTTTTGCCGTTTTTTATATCAACCCCCCAATCGGTCTTACCGCTGATATAGATTTATATCTTGAGCGCGTATCTGGCCATTTTTAAAAGAGAAAATAAATTGTTCAAGCAAACTAAATACAGTGTTTCTTACCCCTAGCAATTTTCCAGTTTTTCTCGTCTTCCAGTTCCTGGAAGGAATTTTGAAAGTATTTTCCCTTGGTCATTGACAGAGCAGTACCGAGTGGTGTCTGTAAAGAACAATGCTTCTCCCATATCTTGTAGCTTTTTTTTACTTTTTTTTTCCCGGCCTCTTCATCTAGAGTGGATAGTCTTGGACATCCAAGAAGAGTCTTAAACGCATGGCCCACTCATCTCCATGGACAAGGTCCCTGAATTATGCAAATACCCATTCTTCACAAGGGAATTTTAGTAGGAAATGCGGGTATGTTGCACCTTGTAAAACTGGAATCATACAAGAATTTTGAGTCTCGGACATCCAAGAAGAGTCTTAAACACATGGCCCACTCATCTCCAAGGACAAGGGCCACGAATTATGCAAATACCCATTCTTCATTGATGAATTTTAGTAGGAAAGGTGGGTATGTTGCACCTTGTCAAAACTGGAATTATACAAGAATTTTGAATCTATAAGATTGCAGGCACATGTTGTGTCAGTCCCTTCACCCACGCCTTTTTTTTCATGCTACATTTTTAAAGAAATAATATCCACATTGTGCCTCTACTGAAATCCACAGCCTAGGTATATATGCAGTCATGCACATTTGCTCAACAATGGGGTACATTACAGCGCCACAAACGAACAAGGTCAACAAAGGGAATGACAGGTCTCCCACAATCCCACGGCATTCATAACCACAGCAATCGCTACAAATTTATCATTGCCCACGCGCGAAGGACTCAAGAAAAAATTATGCGACACATCATATGTCCCAAAACTTTTCAATAGAGAAGATAGGATCGTACATGACTATATATACCAAGTGTATGACTGGATATACTCAAGCTGGCTGGAATCGTACAAGGATTTATCATCCCTTGGGAACTTGGTTGACGAACATAAAGTCCTGACTTAGTGAAAATATTCCAAGAATCGATAAATTTTTTGTTAGATAGTGTCGTGCCCAATACCTTTGTACGTATCTAACCTGTTTTTGTTTATTTATGGTAAAGGAATGAATGACTCTTACGCGCTAGATAACTCATTTTATGCAAAAAAGTCTACTGTTTCGGGGTCCCCCATTGAATGTAAGCAAGGGACTAAAATAGAATTTGATCATTGTCAGAAGTCTGTTAAACATGTGTCAAAATTCCACTGTCCCAATCCAAAAATCCACTGTCAAAATTCATACTTACCGACAATTTCATACAAAAACTATATACACTAAAAATAAATATAATGCATTTATTCCCCGGTCTTGACTTATGTTGTAGGTAGCATAAGCTCAGGCTTAATTACTCATGCATTACATCAAAAATGCTTAAGGTAAAATAGAATTTGGGTTTTCAAAATTGGACATTCATTTATGCTTCAAAATATTTCCTTTTAAGATGTTTCTTCTCCATATGCAAGAGTAGACATTATCAGTTTCGCAAAGTTACTATACTCTCCATTTGGTTCAATGAAATGTTGAAAACATATCTTAAGATAAAATACCCGTTTCGAGGGTCCACTAAATAAAACGTCTCCAGGTGGCATGTTCCTGTACGACTCTTCTGCAATTAATTGCTGCTTCTCGTTATTGCGAACTTACCTTAAGTTTAAAAAGTTCCACACGTGCAAAGCTATTTGCTAGATCGCTGGAGCAATGAATACATTTCAAATCTACAAACAGGTAATGAGTTTCTCAAGAGAGTGAAGATGCAACCCTTTTATCAGGGTGTTTTAATCACATATTGAACCGACATTCTTAGCAAAAAAAAAAAAAAAAAAAAAAAAAACATAGAGTACAGAACTTTCATAAAAATGGTGGCTCTGCTTAAAGAGTAAGACAAGTCCTATTTTCATCAAAGATATATTTCTAGGCAAGCTTTTCATGGGTGTAAATTTTTCAATAGACCAATTTTAGGGTGTGATTGTTGTTTCTTGGTTTCTAATCACCTTCGTTTGACTTACAGGAAAGCAAGACGGAAAGAGAAAGATCCTAGCTGCTCAGACGAACCTAAATTGTACCTTTCAGAACCAACTTTAGATTTACATTTATCAGAATCAGATTTAAGACAAATAGTTGAATTACCTGAAGGACTTGACCTTAATGAATGGCTAGCCTCACATAGTAAGTACAGTTTGTAACTTGATTTATGGAAGAAAATACATCTTTCTCACGGACAATATTATAAGGGCGCTTCAGATCTTACGGGAGTTCCTCGTATCCTTTCTTCTCTTTGTGCAGGTATTCCTTTTCTACACTGTCAGGGAAGCCAATTTTCATCGCTCTTTACTGTTATTAAATAAAAAAAAACAAGTTTTTTTAACTGAAAGTAAGGAGCGACATTAAAACTTAAAACGACCAGAAATTACTTCGTATATGAAAGAGGCTGCTTCCTCATCAACGCCCCGCTCCTTACGCTAAAGTTTGACTCTTTCTCTCAATTCTTCTTTTTAAAACAGTAAAAAACTTTAGCGCAAAGAGCGGGGCGTTGATGAGGAAGCAGCCTCTTTCATATACGAAGTAATTTCTGGTCGTTTTAAGTTTTAATGTCGCTTCTTACTTTCAGTTAAAAAAACTTGTTTTTTTTATTTAATTTCTGAACGTTTTTGAATCAATGCATGTTTTGATTTTGGCTCTCCGCAGAGGAATAATTAAAACAAAATTTGCATTTTTTTTTTGGCTAAATGGCTTTCTCATAATTTTGATCAAATGATTTTGAGAAAAAAAGAGCGGGAGAGGAAGCCTAGTTGCCCTCCGATTTTTTGGTTAATTAAAACGGCAACTAGAATTTTTAATTTTTTACGAATATTTTTATTAGTAAAAGATTTACGTAACTTATAAATTAGCTTACGTAAAGAACTTTTGTATTCTCATATTTTTATTACATATATGAGGGGGCTCGCCCCCTTGTCAGATCCTCGCTCTTTACACTAAAGCTTAAATTTTGTCCCAATTCATTAAGAATGACCCCAGAATCACAAAAGCCGTAGAATAAATAGTTGAAATTACTAAAAATACTTTAGCGTAAAGAGCGAGGTATTAGGAGGAGGTGAGCCCCTCAAATGGGTAATAATTTCTGTTCGTTTTAAGTTTTAATGCTGCTCCTTACTTCCAGCTGAAAGAACTTTTTCATATTTATTTTTTCATTGTTTTTTTTAAATAATGCTAGTAAATCCTGCGCTCCCTTCATGGAGATTTTCTTCCCCCATGACAAATTATCGATGGAAAGTTCCCCCAGTATATACCCCTCTTCTCAACCCCCCCCCCCCACCCCAAAAAAAAAATCCTCCTGAAAACGCCTTTACACTTCCCAATAACCATTGCTATATGTAAGCACTGGTCAAAGCTTGTAACTTGTTGCCCCTCCCACGGGGACTGTGGGGGAGTAAGTCGTCCTCAAAGACATAGTTATAAGGTTCTTCGACTACGCTGAATAAAATGGCTATCTCAGAATTTTGATCCGTTGACTTTGGGAAAATAATTAGCGTGGAAGGGGGCCTAGGTGCCCTCCAATTTTTTTGGTCACTTAAAAGAGCACTAGAACTTTTCATTTTCGTTAGAATGAGTCCTTTTGCAAAATTCTAGGACAACTGGGTCGATACGATCACCCGTGGGAAAAAAAAAACAAAAAAAAAAAAACAAGAAAACAAAAAGACAAATAAACACGCATCCGTGATCTGCCTTCTGGCAAAAAATACAAAATTCCACATTTTTGTAGATAGGAGCTTGAAACTTTTATAGTAGGGTTCTCTGATACGCTGAATCTGATGGTGTGATTTTTGTCAATATTCTATGACTTCTAGGGGGCGTTTCCCCCTATTTTCTAAAATAACGCAAATTTTCTCAGGCTCGTAACTTTTGATGGGTAAGACTAAACTTGATGAAACTTATATATTCAAAATCAGCATTAAAATGCGATTCTTTTGATGTAGGTATTGGTATCAAAATTTCATTTTTTAGAGTTTTGGTTACTATTGAGCCGGGTCGCTCCTTACTACAGTTCGTTACCACGAACTGTTTGATTAATTGAACAAACATTTTTAGAACATATTTAATTGTTGGTTTAGTTTTGACAAGACTGAAGTTACTTTTGTTCAAAGCTGCCGAAAGCTGTTGATAATTAAATGTGCGGAGTTCCTTATACCCTAAGTACACCATGGATAGTTTATAAGCACGATCAGTCAGGGGCACTAATTGGGAGTTTGGAGGTGGGGCAGGGTGTAAATTGACCCATTCCCTGCCTCTTCGATTTTTTGCCCCTAGTTTATAGAAAATACTTTTTGGTATTTTCGTTGGAAAAAAATAAATCGAAAACGGTAAAACTGCCTCTCCTAGATTTTGGAAATGCATATTTGCCTCCCCCCCCCAATTTTCGTTAATTGGCGACGCTGCAACCTGCAGCTCAAACTGTGGACGAGAAGACACTACTGTAAAAGAGGGCTTTGATGAAATTCAATTTTACCCGGGCATGGTTGGTTTGTCCATTTCGCCTGTGTCCTCTGGTGAACTTTCATGATTTATACGGTTTTCCCGTAATCGAATACTATCGAACAAAAAGCTAAATTGCCTCTCATAGGTTTCGAAAAAGTACACCCCCCCTCTCCGACATTTTCGTGAATTTGCGACGCTGAATCCTGCAACTCAAACTGTGGACGAAAAAGACCCTATTGTAAAAGAGGGCTTAGGTTAAATTCGACAATACGTGAAGACGGTCTGGTTGTCCACTGAGCACCCTCACCTTGAAAGTACAAGATTGTTACGGTTTTCCCGTACTTTCTATGCATTTTACTATTTTTTTTGTGTCTTCTTTTTATTTTCAAACGAGTTTTCCGCCCTTTCCCCCGAAATTCAACTCTTGCACCCGCGACTAAATTCATATTGAGCATGTTTCTTCAGGAATGGATATATATTTGCAAATTCACCTGTTTTTTATACGCGCCCCCTTCTAAAATCATGTTTTTGCATACATGACTAAATTTGACATTGAGTGTTTCTTCTGTGGTGTGCATTTTTGCAAATGCAGGATTATTTTCATTGCGTTTCTTGCGGTGTCATCACTTTTACTATCGCTGCTAACGGAATGAATTTTACACTGACCATTTTATTCTTCATTCATTGGTTAAGCACGAAATGTGGTGCGAAGTTATAAAAAATATGTGCGAAGTTATAGACGAAAGATGCTAAATTGAATTGCAGGAGGCCAAAAAAAATAATGTTTTTACCTTTTTAGATTTTCTCTGTTACACCTTTGGCAACAATCGTTTGTTTTTAAGGTGTGCAGTAGCTTGGTCACGTTTAGCGAAAAAAAAGTATGTCCTTGATTGGAAACCCGATTTTCAGTGCTAAAGTTAAGGATTCACACGAATAAACTATAAACGAATTTTTTTTTCAGTCTGATTTTGCTCAAGCAGAAAACAGACTACTAATTTATTTGCCTTTAGCCCTTGATCTTTGTTTTAATAAAACTTTGCTTTTATTTTATAAAGTCCTTCGACAATTAGATTTGCTAAGTTAAAACATCTTAGTCGATTTATTATTATTTTTGTCTAATTGGGATACAATGAAGGAAAAATTAGGCCCTGATAATTCAGCTACTCTTTGCTCTAATATGTAGTCCGAAATCATGTATATGTGTTCGTTCGTTTGTTGAAGGGTTGACTTAGCCCATGGGTTCATTGACATGGGTCAACCCATGGGTTGACAACCCATTTGACTTAGCCCTCGTTCAACTCAGTCCTCTCAACCGCCGTTTAACCCAGCCCATTTTAGTCAAACCTCGTGCAATCTAACCACCATTATCAACCCAGCTCAATCCAATCCCTGCACCAGGTTAAGCTAGCTTAAACGGGGTTTTGAGTTGCATGGAGTTGAATTGGACGGGGGGTGAGTTGCATGGGCATTGAGTTAAATAAGGGTTAAGTTGAACAGGGCTGAGTTACACGTGGACCTTTTTCTTTAAAGCTTGGGATCCTAAGATTTATATGTACCCCCGCCCCCGTCAAGCCAGGTCTGGAGAAACTGTTTGTACATTTTTTAATCCCACTGCAGTTTTCTGCTTTCTGATAAGATTAAATTCCGACCTGTGGAACAGAATTGTGGAAGGTTCTCAATGCGAAACATTCAACCCACATATGAAAAAAAAAATGCAAATGAAATATTTTGCCTTTGATTTTCTTTTTCGATGTTAATGCAGTCTAAAATAAGGCTCGTGTTTGAGGGAGGGGGGTAATTCTTTAAATAGAAATAAATAGGTAAATTATGTTACAACAACAGAAAAATATAAAAGGAATTCTAATAGTCATAAGACTTGAGGTGCAATGACACTTAAGCAGAGGTTTTCAAATCAAATTTTAACATTGGTTTTAAAAAAATGCTCATAAAACCAATGTCATGATTATTAATTCTTGATAGAGAACGTGTTTATATTTATTAATATGTTGTTTTTCCTGGTTTTCCGGGTTGGTATATGTTAATTTGTGTCTAATAAATGTCTATCCGTTCATAATGCCCTGTTTTGTTTATGGCATAAAAAACTAATAGTTTTACACAGTATGGATGTATTTTATTTCCCGTTGTAAAAATAAAAACGGATGAAGCTAACCCATAGAGAAAGAAATTGAAAAAAAATGCATAGAAACTAACTAAAACAATAGTTAAGAATTCAGACGTTGGCAACGGTAGTGAGTCTGCTTTCTACTGAGTATACCACATTGCAGAACAAATAGCATTGAGCACTCAAGATAAAGGATTTTGCTGTCAGTGGCTTATGGATGAGAGTTGTGTGGTGTTTAAACGTTGGAGCTTTATAATATGTTCTTTTTTTCCAAAGTAATTAGAACTTACCTTTTGTTCCATGTTTAGATTAAATCATTCTGTAAGAATGAAATGAGAAATGATAGAAATTCTCACGTGAAATTTGGGTATGCCTTTTGGAAGTCGCACATTTTCAACTTACTTAATGTGGAAAACTGACTGTAAGGCCTACTTTATACTTCCCTTTTTACAGCTTTGTCGTTCTTTGAACATGTCAATGCAATATGTGGAGCTATTAGTGAATATTGTACTTCATCCTTATGTCCGGATATGCTTGGACCTGGATACACGTAAGTTAGTCTTATTTCTCTTGATAAGGTAGTTTTAATATAAAAAAAAGTCTTTTGCAATTCCTACGAGCTAAATTAGCGATTAATGTGAAAATACTGACTGCGTAGAGCGACCCATATGCTGTATTCTTAATGAGACAAAAAAAAAGGACTAGTAGAATAAAAAAAGGACTAGAACTCTCAACTTCTGACGTAATGAGCACCTTCCAAAGTTTCTGCGACCATTAAGTTGAGTTGGGGGTAAAAAAGGGTGAAATCAAGAGCAATTAAATATCAATTTCACATTTTTGATGTTTTTCTAAGTTTTTTTTACCCCCCTCCCCTCCAAAAAATCCCCCCTCTTTAAACCAAATTCCTGGATGCAGCCCTGAGGATTATACATCAATTTACACCTCCACACTCCCCTTGTCTGTTCCTTATAACTAGTTATGTAACAATCTTTATCTGTATCAAGACTCAATGAGAGCAAGGATGTTTTGACATTAAAATGCACCGTATGAGGCATCTCTCTCCCTCCCTGAGTACAGAACAATCAGGAAACCCCGTTGTAGAATTTTAAAACCCTTATATGCAAATGTTTGAAATTATAAAACAACCGAAAATTTATCCTGAAACATTTTTATTCTTAAATAATTTTTATTTTTGTTCTTAAATAGTTTCTTAGACCGCACAGCTTTTCCATTTGCAAAATTTAAATTAGATAAAACGGGTAAAATTTAAAGAAAAATATGGAAGAAAAAGAAAAAACAACAACAAACTTATAACAATAAAAGTCCGATTGTTTCGCATGTCCGGGAACCTTTATCAACGTTAAAAAAGAAGTTAAAGTTAAACTAAATTAAACGCAAAATATGATGCAAAGACAAAACAAAAGAAACAGCAACAATAAATGAAACTCACATCTTAATAACCTCCAAAATACTGCAATCACACTAAATAGTCTGAATAAGCACATATATTCTTGCCAACAAGCCTGATAATCAAATTGATAGCGTCGGTTTAGATCAGAATTAAATAAAAAAAAAAAAAAAAATTTAACGGAAAGTGAGGAGCGGCATTAAAACTTTAAACGAACAGAAATTACTTCGTATATGAAAGGGGCTGCTTCCTCATCAACGCCCCGCTTTTTACGCTAAAGTTTGAATCTTTCTCTTTAACTCTACTTTTTAAAACAGTAAAAAACTTTAGTGTAAAGAGCGGGGCGCTGAGGAGGGAACAGCCCCTTCCATATACGGAGTAATTTCTGTT
Source organism: Artemia franciscana (assembly GCF_032884065.1). Classification (NCBI taxonomy): domain Eukaryota; kingdom Metazoa; phylum Arthropoda; class Branchiopoda; order Anostraca; family Artemiidae; genus Artemia; species Artemia franciscana. The sequence continues at coordinate 27,985,992 of NC_088877.1, forward strand.
TGTTTAAAGTTTTAATGTCACTCTTTACTTTCAGTTAGAAAAACTTGTTTTTTTTATTTAATCATATCATAAGATCCAGCATATCAGAGAATCCTACAGCAAAGGTTCAAGATTTTAGGTTTCCCCCAATGTCACCAGATCCAGTTGGGATTTAAAATAAGATTTCCGAGGCACGGTATCCTTCTAAATATCACATTTTACTAAGATCCGATCTCCCGTTCGTAAGTATACCCGACCACCATATTTCTTATGAAGGAAACTGAATCATTCATAGGAATTCAACAATTTCACAGGATCCACTTTGTAAATATAATAAATTTCCAGTTAGTATTCCAATGGTATTTTCACTTGGTTTTTCAATCCCAGGAAATACACGTTATTAATTATGAGTTCGTGGTGAGGCATTAAAGGTAGCTCAGTATTCTTCAGTTTTATATTTCATTAAACATGATTAAGATTCAGAACACGTTTCATATGAGTTTTTCTAAATGTAGAATTTCCTTTCCGGTATATGTAGGGGATGTTTCAGTAAAATTTTTGGGCTAAATGTTCTTCCAAACTTCGCACGAAAATTTACTAAACCAGTCAACAGAAATATCGAGTATGGGTGAATTCTTCTTAGTTCGGGAATTAGTACATTGTTTACGATGCTCTGACGTCCAAAGTAGTGTTAACAAACCCTAGGAATACTATTGCTAATAATACAGCCATGTACGTACTCAGGACTTTATTTCAGGGGAGACGAGTTGGCAGGTTTGAAGAATGGGCTGATAAGATTATAAACTAAACATAGGAAAAGCCGTAAATCTGACAAATCCCATACTTACCCCTCTAAATGTATTTTCATTCTCCTCTTAGATAGCCTGGTAATACGTTTTATAGTTTGACCTTCGAATATAAAGGTTTCCGGTTCTTATCAAACAGTTCATGGTAACGAACTGTAGTAAGGAGCGACCCGGCTCAATAGTAAACGAAACTCTAAAAAACGGAATTTTGATGCTAAAAGATACATCAAAAGAATTGAATTTTCACGCTAATTCTAAATATATAAGTTTCAATTAATTTAGTCTTTGTCATCAAAAGTTACGAGCCTGAGAAAATTTGCCTTATTTTGGAAAATAGGGGGAAACATCCCCTAAAAGTCCTAGAATCTTAACGAAAATCACACCATCGCATTCGGCGTATCAGAGAACCCTATAGCAAAAATTTCAAGCTCCTATCTAAAAAAAATGTGGAATTTCGTATTTTTTGCCAGAAGACAAATCACGGGTGCGTGTTTATTTGTTTGTTTGTTTTTTTTGTTTTTTTTTTCCCAGGGGTCATCGTATCGACCAAGTTGTCCTAGAGTGTCGCAAGAGGGCACATTCTTACGGAAATGAAAAGTTCTAGTGCCCTTTTTAAGTGATCAAAAAATTGGAGGGCACCTAGGCCCCCTCCCACGTTCATTTTTTTCCAAAAGTCAACGGATTAAAATTTTGAGATATAGTCGATAGTCGAAAACCATAATAACTATGTCTTTGGGAATGACTTACTCCCCCACAATCCCTGGGGGAGGGGCTGCAAGTTACAAACTTTGACCAGTGTTTACATATAGTAATGGTTATTGGGAAGTGTACAGACGTTTTCAGGGGGATTTTTTGGGTTTGGGGGTGAGGTTGATGGGAGGGGGCTATGTGGGAGGATCTTTCCTTGGAGGAATATGTCATGGGGGAAGAAAAATTCAATGAAAAGGGCGCAGGATTTTCTAGCATTACTTTAAAAAAACGATGAAAAAATAAACATGAAAACGTTTTTTCAATTGAAAGTAAGGAATAGCATTGAAATTTAAAACGAACAGAGATTATTACGCATATGAGGGGTTCTAAAAATACTTTAGCATAAAGAGCGAGGTATTTAGGAGGAGATAAATACCTCGCTCTTTATGCTAAAGTATTTTTAGTAATTTCAACTATTTATTCTACGGCCTTTTTGATTCAGGGGTCATTCTTAAAGAATTGGGACAAAACTTACGATATAGTGTAAAGAGCGAGGTATTCAAAGAAGTGAAGTTAGGTTAGTTTGAATGAAATATACCAAAATATGATGAAAGTACAATAACTTAGAAACAAAATTATGGAGACTATAATAGAGACTTATGGAAAGCAGGCCGCCCTGAACGCATTATATTAAATACCTAACCAAATCTATTATATTAAATATATAATTAGAATATACCTGTGTAGTAGTTTATCTCACTCAGGCTAAGATAAGATAAGCTAACTATCTCCGAATGTAGACATAGAAACTGGTTTTACTCAGATCAAGACCTTAAGTGTGGTAGACATAGAAACTGGTTTTACTCAGATCAAGACCTTAAGTGTGGTCACTATAACATGTAAGTACCAGGTTTCCTTGTGTAAATTTCTAACGTAAAATGATATAACAGTTAAATGCATTAATTTCTGTAAAGACAATAGCATACTCTTTAATATCCGATACAAATGAGTGAACTTCTATGCCTCTAAGGGTTACCATCTTTACTGAGTATATTTTTCGGTACTTACGTGTTATACCAAGCATACTCGAGAAGTGAAGTCAGGTTAATCAAAATGAAATATACCAAAATATCATGAAAATATAGTACTTTAAAAACAAAATTATGGAAACTACGACAATGAATTATGGAAAGCAGGCCGGCCAGAACGCATTAAAAATACAAAACATAAAACAACCTAACCAAACCTAATCATAATACCAACTTTATATGTTAAATATTTGGTACTTATGTATTATACCGCCAACACTCGTGCATCATTTAAGTAAAACCTAAGTAGAACTGGTTTCATTAATTAGTTTCTTTCAGCTTAGGGCGAGACAAGACAAAAATAAGTGACAGAACAGATGGAAATATATTATTTCGGCTATATATTTGCACATTAAGGTAGGGTTGGGAGTAAAGTATTTGGATAGCGTGAAGTTAGAAAATAATTCGTACTTCATAATATGCAGACTACTTGTAACTAACACATTCTGCATGCAGACCCGCTATAGTTTACCCCCTCCCCTCTAATGTGCAAATATATAGCTTAAATTTGTTCTTAAGTATTATATTCTCATAGGGCTAAGTATTATGTATCTCATTAGGACTGAGCGTCAAAGAAATAGGTTCTATTTAAATGGAGCACTCGAGTGTTGTCGGTATAATATATAAGTACCAAATATTTAATTAAAATATATTTACATCGTAGTTTTTTCCATTGAGCCTAAGTAATTGTGTCTGAAAACAGACAGATAAAACCGGTTTTCTCACATTTAAGAGAGCAAACTTCTCGAGCGTGTTTGGTAGCCTATAACACAAATAACTGTTTTTTGTCGCTGTTTGCACAGACTTTTCTCGATGTCAGATTTGAAAATAAAGGGAATTTAACCATTTATTATGCGATCAGTATCCATGTGATATTGCATCCACAGAGCCCACAAAATACATCCTATTTCACTAAAAATACTTCTCATCAACCAGTAACGAACTGTTGTAAGGAGCGACCCCGCTTAATAGTAACCAAAACTAAAAAAATGGAATTTTTATACCGATAGCTACATCAAAAGAATTGCATTTTAATGCTGATTTAAATATATAAGTTTCGTCAAGTTTAGTCTTACCCGTCAAAAATTACGAGCCTGAGAAAAATTAATTTATTTTAGAAAATAGGGGGAAATAACCCCTAAAAGTCATATAATCTTAACGAAAATCACACCATCAGATTCAGCGTATCAGAGAACCCTATTGTAGAAGTTTCAAGCTCCTATCTACAAAAATGTGAAATTTTGTATTTTTTGCCAGAAGGCAGATCACGGATGCGTGTTTGTTTGTTTGTTGTTTTTTTCCCCCAGGGGTGATCGTATCGACCCAGTGGTCCTAGAATCTTGCGAGAGGGCTTTATATTCTGTTGCATTCAACTATTTCTGACTTCTCTAATAGAAGTCAATTTTCAGCATGTAGTTCTCGAGTCGTTCACTGTGTGCCCTTTTGTTTCTTTGTCACTTTATCCTTCAAACGAAAAGAAGAGAGCAGCCTTGACAATAACGATATTTATAGAAAATGCAAAAATTTAAATTGTGCTCTTTTATACGAGTTTTTAAAATGTTGTCTTTACAGAAAAGTTTCAATCTCTAGCTGCAAAATAACGGACTTAACGCTTGTTTCATCTGCTAATTGATTTGGGAAGAGCGTTACGTCAATAGATGATTTACCGACTGTTTTACTATAATGCTTGATTAACCACAAGTTAGAAAATAATCAAAAATATTAACAAGGTCTTTGCTCATCTCTGGGTATGCACAGGATTTTCCTTTGGCGTTTTTATGGCACTTGGATTGGCGTTTTATGGCCAAGTGACTTATAGGAATCGCAAATTCTGTCGGTCCTGGTTTTGCTACTTTAGGCACTTCCAGGTAAGCTAGGACGATGAAATTTGGCAAGCGTATCAGGGACCAGACCAGATTAAATTGGAAATTGTCGTTTTCCCGATTTGACCATCTGGGGGGGGGGTTTGGGGGGCCGGTTAATTCGGAAAAAATCAAATGAAATATTTTTAACTTATGAGCGGGTGATGGGATCTTAATGAAATTTGGATTTTTGAAATGATATTGTGTCTCAGAGCTCTTATTTTAAATCCCGACCGGATCTGATGGACCTCGTAACTCAGATCTCTTATTTTAAATCTCAACCGGATCAAGCGTAATTGGGGGGGGGGGGCAGGAGATGAGAGTGGATGGATCGGGATGAAACTTGATAGAAAAATAAGCACAAGTGCCTGATACATGATTGACATAATCGGAACGGATCCACTCTCTTTGGGGTAGTTGGGGGGGGGGGGGGTAATTCTGAAAAATTAGAAAAATGAGGTATTTTTAACTTACGAACGGGTGATCGGATCTCAATGAAATTTGATATTTAGAAGGATATCGTGTCTCAGAGCTCTTATTTTAAATCCCGACCGGATCTGGTGACATTGAGGGGGAGTTGGGAGGGGGAACCTAAAACTTGGAAAACACTTAGAGTGGATGGGTCGGGATGAAACTTGGTGGGAAAAATAAGCAGAAGTCCTAGATACGTGATTGACATAACCGGAAAGGATCCGCTCTCTTTGGGGTAGTTGGGGGAGGGGTTAAGTCTGAAAAATTAGAAAAAATGAGGTATTTTTAACTTACGAACGGATGATCGGATCTCAATGAAATTTGATATTTAGAAGGATATCGTGTCTCAAAGCTCTTATTTTAAATCCTGACCGGATCTGGTGACATTGGGGGAAGTTTGGGGTGGAGGAACCTAAAATCATGGAAAACGCTTAGATTGGAGGGATCCTGATGAAACTTGGTGGGAAAAATAAGCAGAAGTTCTTACATACGTGATTTACATAATTGGAACGGATCCGCTCTATTGGGGGGGGAGGGTTAATTCTGAAAAAAAATTACGTATTTTTAACTTACGAAGGAGTGATCGGATCTTCATGAAACTTCATATTTAGAAGGACCTCGTAATTCAGATCTCTTATTTTAAATCTCAACGGATCAATCGTAATTAGGGTGGGGGCAGTTGGGGGGACCGGAAATCTTAGAAAATACTTAAAGCGGTGAGATCAGGATGAAACTGGATGGGAAGAATAGAAACCTGTCTAAGATACGTGACTGACATAACCGGACCGGATCTGCTCTCTTTGGTAGAATTGGGGGGGGGGGGTAATTTGGGAAATTGAGGTATTTGTAACTTACGAAAGGGTGACCAGATCTTAATGAAATTTGATATTTAGAAGGATCTTGTGCTTTAAAGTTCTAATTTTAAATTCCGACCAGATCCTGTGACATTGGGGGGAGTTGGATGGGAAAACCGGAATTCTTGGAAAACGTGAAAATTGGGGTATTTTTATCTTACGATTAGATGATCGGATCTTAATGAAATTTGATTTTTAGGAGGAATTCATGTCTCAGAGCTCTTATTTCAAATCCCGACCAGATATTTTGACATTGGGGAGGGAGTTGGAGGGGGAAATCTTGGCAAAACACTTGGAGTGGAGGAATAGGGATGAAGCTTGGTGGATTGAATAAACAAATGTCCTTGATACGTGATTGACAGAATCGTACTGGATTCGCTCTCTTTGGAGGAGTTGGGGGGAGAGGTTCAGTGATTTGGCGAGTTTGGTGCTTCTGGACGTGCTAGGACGATGAAAATTGGTAGGCGTGTCAGGGAGCTGCACAATTTGACGTGATAAAGTCGTTTCCCCAGATTCGACCATCTGGGGGGCTAAAGGGAGAGGAAAAATTAGAAAAAAATAGGTATTTATAAGTTACGAGTGGGTGATCGGATCTTAATGAATTTTGATATTTAGAAGGACATCGTGACTCAGATCTCTTATTTTAAATCCTGACCGGCATTAAGCCTCTTATTTTCCTTTTTAAATCAATCTATTGATTCATAGAATTTTGTTAGAGCTCATACCACATGATCTCTTGGCTCTTAGCTCTTCTCGCCTCGTCAGAAGTGCCATATGAGCTCTTAGCTCTGGTTTGTTTTGTAATAGTTTTTGCTCAAGTTTTCGAAAGGGGCAAAGTTATACGAAGTATGGAAATGAAGAAACTGCTTTAAACATTACAATTAACATTTTTAGTTGCAAAACCTTTGTCTTATTTTATAAACTTGCAGCCCTTATCTTCAGTTGTATCTGTTTTATGAAAACTAGTGCATGAATAGCTGTAAGAAACTTGTTGTGAAGTGGCACGACTCTGAGTAGATCATATTTTCAAATTGACCTTATTAACTAGAATGATTGAACTTGACTTACAGCTCTTTTCCATAGTTTGACTGACATCTATAAAACTTATATCGTTCAAAATACGACACTGTTAGACGGGGGTATTGACTCACCAAACAACACGGAGAACCATCAAAAATACCAAACAGACAAAATTTGTTGCAAATACTAGTTTTTGATTTTATCTGTTTGTTATTTTTGATGATTCTCCGTTTTGTTTGGTTTCTAGTTTTCCTTTTCGTTTTATCCAGTTTGTTTCGTTCACATTTTCATTTAGACAATGTGAATTGTTTACTTCTAACATATTCTTATAGCGCTGAAGAAAAGAAGCGGTTTTCTTTTCGAAATACACGTTTTATTTCATCCACCACAATCCAAGATTTAAGGTTCCTGCCATGGCTTTCTGAAAAGAAAAAAAAACGCAATAGTTAAAACATCTAAAGCCTAAGATTGAAAATAAAAGGCCTTGCTGCTAAAGCTGTCTCTCGATAGCTACCTCTTAAAAATGCTTTTTAGGCAAATTTAATATAATAGACCTGTATCTTACGCTAATTTTTAATACTTAGATCCTTGTAAATGTATCTTTCCTGTTGGTTGATGACCCCGTTTGAATAAGGCATTATAATATCTTTAATGCTGCTTCTTTTTATGCATCTATTTGTCGCGACTTGGAGCCGATAAAATCCAGAATCGACCACGTGATGACGACCAACATTAAAATAAGTTTTAATAATGTGTCAATAAGATACGCCTTTAGTTTATTTTCCGGCAACACCCCGTTTCCTAATTTCTTGAAGTGTATTAGAAGTTTTCCTATCGATCTGTAGCTATTATTATCCAGATTGGTGAAATTGTTGTGCTATTGTTATTTGTTCATTAAAAAAGCTATAATGTTCACTAAAAAAGCAATTAAGACTTGATTTTGTATTGCCTTTAATATCAGGAAAATACAAATGCTTGTAATAAAAATTGGGTTTAGATAGTTTCAGTGTTAATTGTCAGCCTTAAAAGGAGTTTTTTTGCTGTTCGAAAAGATCCATCTATTAGAAATTTTGAATAGGGCCGATTTTGGTGATCACCAGTTTGGTTTTCGTCCGGTTCTTCGTGTTGGAAATGCTCATACAGTTTTATTGGTGATTTTAGAAGAGTTAGAAAAACTGAATAAACAATGCATATTTCCAGGGGCGTAGATCCAAAATTTTTATTGAGGGGGAGGGCAGGATTGGTACATATCCAGATAGCTAAAGGCATGGGGTATATAATATTGTTTTTTCTAGTTATTGGGGGGGGGACAACTCCTCCCCCCTTAAACGACGCTCCTGCACATTTCTTCAATATGCTTTTGTCTCGGTCTTTCACCCGCAAGCTTTACTGGATCTTCCTCCGTGCGGATAAACCCATTTATCCATGCATTTCTATGGTAGGGGTGCCAGAAGTCATCTATTTGTGTAAGAGTTGAGCCTGCATAGCAGTCTGATTTCTTTGCGTTGAGGATTTAAACGGGGTTCGGTAAGGCCTGCTATTTTCAATAATGCAATCCGTTGTGCCACGCTTAAACTACCACCTTTTCTCATTGAACTGTCTATCGATGTAAGTCCAGAGGTGACAAGCGGGGGAGGGTGTCCCTTTGATTCTTTCCCCTCCCCCCGCCTTCCAGATTTTGAAAGATATTATTTTTGGTAGACGTCATCAAAATAGACTCTTGGATGACGCTTTGTCTTAAATTTAAAAGGAAATATTATAATATACGTTAGTAAAACTGAAAACGAGCACAATTTAAATAATAAAACGATTCAAACTTAAAACTATGAAAAAACTGCTATGAATGCAGTCTATTCCTTCATTAGGAATAGATTATACTCCAACAGGGGCTTGTAGCGTCGTAAATTTAAAGCAGATTGCGGGAAAAATGTTTAGCCGTTCCTCCTCAACAAATCAAAATTCAAGGCTTACTTGCCCTCCTCTATATTCTTTTTTCAACTTGGATCAACTTTCGCTTCAACTTGATCCTCCAAGCAGTTCCCGGCTAATTGCAGATACACTGTTTTGGAAACTTGGGAACATATACGATCTTTCTATTTACCTTGCTATCTAACGATTAATAGCTTCCAAATCTTATAGACGCTTATGGTGCAAACATGTTAAAATGGGTTGGTTTTTAAATATTCTTTGCTCTCCCCCCCCCTCGAACAAAATTTGAATCTCACTTGGCACCCTAAGACTCCCAGAGTTTCATATTGATCCTTCAAGTTGTTCCCGAACTATTTTATATATGCTGTTTTTCTAACCTGACAACATGTACTGTAATTTTTAGGTGTAAATAGACTCTAGTTCCCATAGTGGATTACAATGTAGGCTACACACGTTAATTTGATTGGAGCATTCGTTGAGGTTATCTCCATAAAACGTATTTCTATTGAAATTATTTATGTATCTTTGGACATTTTATTTCATTTAATATTTTCTGTTTTGTACCCATGTGAAATTTCTTTGTCAATTTTTTTTTTTTTTTTTTTTTTTTTTTTTTTTTTTTTTTTTTTTTTTTTTTTTTTTTTTTTTTTTGCGCATAAAGTTTCTCTTGGCCTAGAGACTTCCGGCTGTAAGTTTCAAACTAATCAGAGATAAAAACATTTTTGATCCATTTTTGGGCCCCTTAAAACCCCGGCCCCTCCTAACGAAATGTATGGTCCCCTTGTACCAAGGAACGAAGATTCAAATGGATCGAACACCCAAGGTCAGACATGCCCTCCCCCCTCTTTCTACTATAAAGGCTTTCTGTGTGCAATTGTCAATCCACATGTTTTATGGCCCCTGCATCAGATAGTGTGGGTGCTGTGTCATCCCATGAGTCAAATTTATTGGATCATTTGACTCTTAAAACAAAATGGCTATCTCATTTTTTTTTTTATTCGAGATCATGATGGGGGGAGGGCTACGAGAGGAGCTAATTAAAAATGAAATGGGGGCTGGTTACCCTCCAATCGAAAGAGCCCCTTCCCAAGTTTTTAATACCAACTTTTCTGCACAAAGTGGTCGGTGAACAAAAGGAAAGGAATAAATAACGAATAGGAGGCAGGTGGCTCTTTACTATAGGCAACTCTAGAGCCTTGACTCTGAGTTTAGGGATAGATTCCAAAAATGCAGTTTAAATGGGCTTGAAGGGATTGACAAACTTTTCAACGAGATGTTCCTTTATTACTTTATTGCTAGCTGGCGGATAAACTTTTACTTTTCTAAAACAGACAGGTTCGGTAATGAAAGTTTTGCACTAATATGTTTTTGGCATGTATTTTTGAAATATTATGTTTATGCGAGCCAAATGGATTTCAGATCTTCAGGTTTTTAGTTTTGAACATTTTTAGTAAAAGTGAAGATTCATTTTTAGTGTCAGTTATTAAATTTTGTGTATTTTATGAAAAATATGTACATTATCAAAGGAGATAATTATGAACACATGGCAATTATAGTAGCTAATATGCCATAACATTATGACTGTTCGGCGTGGAGAGTGTATTGGACTTCCTTCAAAGTTTGTAGAGGGTGACACACCAGGTCACTTATTTAGGCACTTAGGCACTAGGCACTGACACACCTAGGCACTTCCAGGTAAACTAGGACGATGCGATTTGGCAGGCATATCAGGGACCGGAGCAGATTAAATTAGAAATAGTCATTTTCGCGATTTGACCATCTGGGGGGGAGTGGGGGTCGGTTAATTCGGAAAAAATTGAAAAAATAAAGTATTTGTAACTTACGAACGGGTGGTGGGATCTTAATGAAATTTGATGTTTGGAAGAATATCGTGTCTCAGAGCTCTTATTTTAAATCCCGACCAGATCCGGTGACATTGGGGGGAGTTGGGGGGAACCTAAAATCTTGGAAAACGCTTAGAATGGAGGGATCGGGATGAAACTTGGTGGGAAAAATAAGCAGAAGTCCTAGATACGTGATTGACATAACCGGAACGGATCTGCTTTGTTTGAGGGAGTTGGGGGGGGGGGTGATTCTGAAAATTAGGAGAAATGAGGTATTTTTAACTTACGAAGGAGTGATCGGATCTTAGTGAAATTTGAAGTTTGGAAGAATATCATGTCATAGAGCTCTTATTTTAAATCCCGACTGGATCTGGTGACATTGGGGGGAATTGAGAGGGGGAACCTAAAATCTCGGAAAACGCTTAGGGTTGAGGGATCGGGATGAAACTTGGTGGGGAAAATAAGCACAAATCCTAGATACGTGATTGACATAACCGGAACGGATCCGATCTCTTTGGGGGAGTTGGGGGTAAGAGGGTTAATTTTGAAAAATTAGAAAAAATGAGGTATTTTTAACTTAAGAATGGGTGACCGGATCTTAATGAAATTTGGTATTTAGAAGGAACTCATGTCTCAGAGCTCTTATTTCAAGTTCTGACCAGATCTTTTGACACTGGGGGGAGTTGGAGGGGGAAACCGGAAATCTTGGAAAACACTTAAATGTCGTAGATATGTGATCGACGTAACCGGACTAGATCCGCTCTCTTTGGTGGAGTTAGGTGGTGGGGTTCAGTGCTTTGGCGAGTTTGGTGCATCTGGATGTGCTAGGACGATGAAAATTGGTAGGCGTGTCAGGGAGTTGCACAAATTGACTTGATAAATTCGTTTTCCCAGATTCGACCATCTGGGGGGGGGGGGGCTAAATGGAGAGGAAAAATTAGAAAATATTAGGTATTTATAACTTACGAGTGGGTGATCGGATCTTCCCAACCGGCATTAAGCCTCTGATTTTCCTTTTAAAGCAATCTATTGATTCTTAGAATTTCGCCAGAGCTCATACTATATGAGCTCTTGGCTCTTCTGACCTCGTCACAAGTGCCATATGAACTCTTAGCTCTTGTTATTAGATAAATGTTTTTTTCTTCCATTAAAAATCTTTCAGCGAATGTTCAAGAGCCTGAAAATTGAGTAAGACGTTTTTTAACGTTTATCAGTAAACAAAGATGAAATTTTAATGAGTCTTAATATTGATAAAAAAAAAATTAGTTTTTTAACTGGTAGTAAGGAGCGACATTAATGCTTAAAACGAACATAAATTATTCCGTATATGAAAGAGGTTGTCTCCTCCTCAACACCTCGCTCTTTACGCTAAAGTTTGATTCTTTTTCACAACTCTATTGTTTAAAACAATAAAAACTTAATTTCTGAACGTTTTCTAATTAATGCATGTTTTGATTTTGGCTCACTGCACATGAATAATTAAAGCAAAATTTGCATATTATTTTTGGGGGGCTAAATGGCTTTCTCATAGTTTTGATCGGAAGATTTTGATAAAAAATGGGGGAGGGGAGGAGGAGTTGCTCTCCAATTTTTGGTTACTTAAAAAGGCAACTAGAACTTTTTTACGAACGTTTTTAAAAAAAACTTTACGAGCGTTTTTATTAGTAATAAATATACGTATCTTACGAATTTAACTTACGTAACAAAATTCTATATTTGTATATTTTTATTACGTGTATGAGGGGGTTCTCCCCTCGTCAATACCTCGCTCTGTACACTAAAGCTTCAATTTGGTCCAATTCTTTGAGAATGACCCCTGAATTACAAAGGCCGTAGAATAAATAGCTAAAGTTACTAAAAATACTAAAAGATACTAGCGTGAAGAGTGAGATATTTTGGAGGAGACGAACCCCCTTATAAACATGATAATTTTGGTTCATTTTAGGTTCTAATGCTGCTCCTTACTTCCACCTGAAAAAAACTTTTTTATATTTATTTTCTTATAGTTTTTATGGCACTTGGTATTTACCAAGTGACATATAGCAATCACAAATTCTGTCGGTCTGTCTGTCTTTCCGTCCCAGTTTGCTAGTTTAGGCACTTCCATATAAGCTAGGACGATGAAATTTGACAGGCTTACCAGGGACCAGACCAGATCAAATTGGAAATAGTCATTTCCCTGATTCGATCCATCTGGGTGGGGAGGACGATTAATTTGGAAAAATTAGAAAAAATGAGGTATTCTTATCTTACGAATGGCTGATCAGATCTTAATGAAACTTCATATTTAGATGGATATTTTGTGTCAGAGCTCCTCCACCCCATTTTTTTTAAATCGCCCGATCAAAACTATGAGAAAGCCATTAAGCCCCCAAAAAAGTCAGGATTTTAAATCCTGACCAGATCCGGTGACATTTGGGGGAGTTGAGTGGGGAAAACTTATATTAGAAAACGCTTAGAGTGGAGGGATCGGGATGAAACCTGGTGGGAAAAATAAGCACAAGTCCTAGATACGTGATTGGCATAACCGGAACAAGGAGTGATCGGATCTTAATGAAATTTCTTGTTTAGAAGGACCTCATAACTCAGATCTCTTATTTTAAATTTCGACTGGATCCAGTGTCGTTGAGGGGAGTGAGGGGACCAGAAATCTTGCAAAACGCTTAGAGTGGAGAAATCAGGATGAAACTTGGTGGGAAGAATAAGTACAAGTCCAGGATACGTGACTGACATAACTGGACCGGATCCGCTCTCTTTTGAGGAGTTTGGCTGGGGGAGGGGTAATTCGGAAAAATAAGAACAAATGAGGACATGAAGAATAAATAGGAAAAAATAAGAACATGAAATTTGATATTTAGAAGGATCTGTGCTTCAAGCCTCTTATTTTAAATATCGACTAGATCCGATGACATTGGGTGGAGCTGGAGGGGGAAACCGGAAACCTTGGAAAACGTGAAAATTGAGGTATCTTTATCTTACAAATGGGTGATCTGATCTTAATGAAACTTGATATATAGTAAGATCTTATGTCTCAGATGCTCCATTTTCAATTCGAATTGGATCCGGGGACATGGGGCTTAGAGGGGGAAATAGAAATCTTGGAAAACGCTTAGAGCGGAGAGATCGGGATGAAACTTGATAGGAAGAATAAGAACAATTTCTAGATACGTGATTGACAGAATTGGAACGGGTCCGTTTTCTTTGGGGGAGTTGTAGGGGGATTTCCAGTGCTTTCGCGATTTCGGTGCTCCTGGACGTGCTAGGACGATGAAAATTGGTAGGCGAGTCAGGGACCTGGACAAATTGACTTAATAATAGTAGTTTCCCCAATTCAACCATCTGGGGAGCTGAAGGAAGAGGAAAAATTGAAAAAAAAACTTACGAATGGGTGATCGAATCTTAATGAAATTTGATGTTTAGAAGGACCTCGTGTCTCAGAACTCTTGTCTTAAATCCCGACCGTATCCGTTTAGGAGGACGGGGTAATGGTAAATCTTGGAAAACGCTTAGAGTGGAGAGATCGGGATGAAAACTTGGTGGGAAGAATAAGCACAAGTCATAGATACGTGATTTACATAACTGGACTGAATAAAAGGTGTAAAATTAAGGTGTTTTTAACGTAAGAACGGGTGACCGGATCTTAACGAAATTTGATATTTAGAAGGAACTCGTATCTCAGAGCTTTTATATCCCGACCAGATCTGGTGACATTGAGGGGAGTTGGAGAGGGAACCGGAAATCTTGGAAAACAGAGTGGAGCGATCGGGATGAAACTTTGTGGGTAGAATTAGCAAATGTCGTGGATACGTGACTGACGTAATCGGACTGGATCCGTTCTCTTTTGGGGAGTTAGGGGAGTCCAGCGCTTTGGCGAGTTCGGTGCTTCTGGACGTGCTAGGACGATGAAAATTGTTAGGCGAGTCATGGACCTGCACAAATTGACTTGATAACAATAGTTTCCCCAATTCGACCATCTGGGGTGCTGGAGGGAGAGGAAAAATTGAAAAAATGAGGTATTTTTAACTTACGAGTGGGTGATCGGATCTTAATGAATTTTGATATCTAAAAGGACCTCGTGTCTCAGAGCTCTTATTTTAAATTCCGACCGGCATTAAGCTTCTGATTTTCCTTTTAAATCAATCCATTGATTCTTAGAATTTTGCTAGAGTTAATTCCATATGAGTTCATGGCTTTTCCGACCTCGTCATAAGTGCCATATGAGCTCTTGTCTCTTGTTTTTTTAAATAATGCTAGAAAATCCTGCGGCCCCTTCTTCCCTCATAGTAAATTCTTCCAGTGAAAGATCCTCCCATGTAATCCCCTCCTCTTGACCCCCTTTAATGTGGAAAAGCACCCTGAAATCGTCTGTATACGTCCCAATAACCATTACTATATGTAATCAATGGTCAAAGTTTGTAATTTGCAGTCCCTTCCCCGGGACTGTGTTAGGAGCTAGTCGTCCTAAAACACATAATTATTAGACTTTTCGACTATGCTGAACAAGATGGTTATCTCAAAAGTTTGATCCAGTGACTTTGTGAAGAAATGAGCGTGGAAGGGTGCCTTGGTGCCCTCCAATTGTTTTGGTCACTTATAAAGGGCACTAGGTTTTTTAATTTCCGTTAGAACAAGCCTTCTCGCGACATTCTAGGACCACTAGGTCGATACGATCACCTCTGGGAAAAAACAAATAAACACGCGTCCGTGACCTGACTTCTGGGGAAAAAATACTAAATTCCACATTTTTGTTGATAGGAGTTTAAAAATTCTACAGTACGGTTCTCTCATACGCTCAATCTGACGGTCTGATTTTTGTTAAGATTCTTTGACTTTTATGGGTATTTTCTCCTGTTTTCTAAAATAAGGCAAATTTTTTCAGGCCGTAACTTTTCATGGGTAAAAAATCGGCGTAAGAATGCGTAAAAATGCGATTCTTTTGATGTAAGTATTGGTATTAAAATTCCATTTTACAGAGTTTCGATTACTATTTAGCCGGGTCGCTCCTCACTACAGTTCGTTACCACGAACTGTTTTAAAATCCAACAACTTCAAACTTAATAGATAAGTTCACCAGAGTTATTTTTTTATTTCTTTTTGGCTCAACAATTTTTGAGATGCAAAAAGCTGCTGATCTAGAAATATCCCTTGATTTGGGCTAAAGATCGATTCCAGAATGAAAAATCAACCACTTCAACCACTTTCTGAGATATAAAAAGGACACTGAAGTATAACACTGTCCACCCTTGCCCCTGACTTATTCATGTATATTATCAAACAGTTCGTGGTAACGAACTGTAGTAAGGAGCGACCCAGCTCAATAGTAACCAAAACTCTAAAAAAATTGAATTTTGATATCAATAGCTACATCAAAAGAATCGCATTTTAAATATATAAGTTTCATCAAGTTTAGTCTTACCCATCAAAAGTTACGAGCCTGAGAAAATTTGCCTTATTTAGGAAAATAGGGGGAAACACCCCCTAAAAGTCGTAGGATCTTAACGAAAATGGCCCCATCAGATTCAGCGTATCAGAGAACCCTGCTGTAGAAGTTTCAGTCTCCTATCTACAAAAATGTGGAATTTTGTATTTTTTGCCAGAAGACAAATCACGGGTGCGTGTTTATTTGTTTGTTTGTTGTTTTTTTTTGTTTTTTTTTCTTTTCCCCAGAGGTCATCGAATCGACCTAGTGGTCTTAGAATGTCGCAAGAGGGCTCATTCTAACGGAAATGAAAAGTTCTAGTTCCCTTTTTAAGTGACCAAAAAAATTGGAGGGCATCTAGGCCCCCTCCCACGCTCATTTTTTTCCCAAAGTCAACGGATTAAAATTTTGAGATAGCCATTTTGTTCAGCATAGTCGAAAACCATAATAACTATGTCTTTGGGGATGACTTACTCCCACACAATCCCTGGGGGAGGGGCTGCAAGTTACAAAGTTTGACCAGAGTTTACATATAGTAATGGTTATTGGGAGGTGTACAGACGTTTTCAGGGGGATTTTATTTTTTTTGGGGTGGGGCTGAGGAGAGGGGGCTATGTTGGAGGATCTTTCCTTGTAGGAATCTGTCATGGGGGGAAGAAAAATTCAATGACAAGGGCGCAGGATTCTCTAGCATTACTATAAGAAAACAATGAAAAATAAACATGAAAACGTTTTTTCAAATGAAAGGAAGAAGTAGCATTGAAACTTAAAACGAACAGAGATTATTACGCATGTGAGGGGTTCTAAAAATACTTTAGCATAAAGAGCGAGGTATTTAGGAGGAGATAAATACCTTGCTCTTTATGCTAAAGTATTTTTCGTAATTTCAACTATTTATTCTACGGCCTTTCTGATTCAGGGGTCATTCGTAAAGAATTGGGACAAAACTTACGATTTAGTGTAAAGAGCGAGGTATTAACGAGGGTACAAACCCCCTCGTATACATAATAAAAATATAAGGTTATGAAAGTTTGTTACGTAAGCTAATTCTTAAGTTACGTATATTTTTTACTAATAAAAACGTTCGTTAAAAATTAAAAGTTCTAGTTGCCTTTTTAAGTAACCGAAAAATTGGGGCGACTAGGCCTCCTTCTCCACCCCCTATTTCTCAAAATCGTCTGATCAAAATTAAGAGAAAGCCATTTAGCCAAAAAAAGAATTAATATACAAATTTCATTTTAATGATTTATTTGCGGAGAGCCAAAACCAAACATGCATTAATTCAAAAACGTTCAGAAATCAAATTAAAAAAAATAATCATTTCTTTAGCTGAAAGTAAGGAGCGACATTAAAACTTAAAACGAACAGAAATTACTCCGTATATGAAATGAGTTGTCCCCTCCGCAATCCCTCGCTCTTTACGCTAAAGTTTGACTCTGTGCCACAATTCTACTTTTTAAAACAATTAAAAGCTTTAGCGTAAAGAGCGAGGGATTGCGGAGGGGACAACTCATTTCATATACGGAGTAATTTCTGTTCGTTTTAAGTTTTAATGTCGCTCCTTACTTTCAGCTAAAAAAATTAGTTTTTTTTTTTATTTAATCCAAGTAAGAGCGTTGAGGTATGAGCTTAAAGTATTTATAAGTATTGCAATTATTTAATGAAATATTATTGTAATTTAATTGTAATATCTTAATAGTTGATATTATTTAAAGTATTTACGGACCTCAATTGAAATTTCAGTACGGTTCTATCGTTTCATGGACGTTTTGCAGTTTCATCGATTTTGCAATTTACGTTTTCTTTTTTTTTTCTGAAGCTATTCGTTGGGCTATTTGTAACACAAACAATGGAAAGAGATTCAAATTAAAGGCCTTTCCCGAACTTATCTTGTTGAAAATAAAAGCGCGACAAAAAAAAAAAAAAACTCTAGTAAGTTCTGATTGCCATTTTGAAGCCATTTCCTCCTCAACGCCCCAATCTTTACGCTAAAGTTTTTTTACTGTTTTAAAAAGTAGAGTTAAGAGAAAGAGTCAAACTTTAGCGTAAAGAGCGGGGCGCTGAGGAGGAAAAGCCCCTTTCATGTACGGAGTAATTTCTGTTCGTTTTAAGTATTAATGTCGCTCCTTACTTTCAGGTAAAAAAAAAACTAGTTTTTTTTATTGAATATTATAAACAAAATGAAAGTCGTCGCCCAAACATACGTCTATATCATTTCTTTCCAAAAGGAGATTTTATGACCTACTCTTAAGCATAATTATAAAGAAAGTTTAAGCAAAAATTGTTTTTTCAGACCCCCCCCTCCCCTCTGAAAATTTTGTAGGTCTACCCTCTTGGAATCATTTTACAGGTTTCTTCTTTCAACTCGTCAGATTGGACCGTCAAAAAAACTATAGATGGTAGTAAAGTGTATACAATTTCAGCTTATATCGGGAAATAATAAAACAAATTTAATAATAATAAAGTATAAAACTCATGCCATATTTTGGTTAGGATTTTCCCTTTTTTTAATGAAGATACAAAAATATTCTTTTCTAAAACATAGGGGACAGAGAATTGTTATTTAGTTTTTCAATGAAAAGACAAAAAAAAGACAGTTTTTGTCCCGTCCTCTCGAGCATAAATCTAAATGAAAAACTGGATAAATTTAACTAAGCTTCTAAGGAACCCAAATAGGAATTTCTGGTCATATTATTTATAGCCTGTATTTTGTCTTATACTTTATCTTCCTGGGCAATTTTAAACTTAAAGAGCCTCACAATTTTTCTGCTCAACAGTTTAGCTTTTTAAGTAGTTGAAATAATTTTTCTCTCTTGAATTCATTGAGGGACGTGACTTAGATTACTTTATTATTTTGGCTGCTAGGTCATTTACATCTTTTCTATCATCTTGGCTAATTAAAAAAGTGTCAGATACTTAATGCCCATATGAAAAAAGTCTGTGGGCGAGCCCAGGAAGTGCTGGCACCATTTTACCCGCATTTCCGTTCAACTAGGTAATGTAGTACATATTCAAGTACGGGAAGCTTCAGACACACATTACAATCTTCGAGTAGTTTTTATCCTAGTGCTTTAAAGAAGCTTTTTTGGTAGGTGGCAGACGGGCATAACTTTGCTAAGTAGAAAAATACAAACTCAATTTTGACCTTAAATATTGTCAAGGTTTGACTCAAAAGGTAACGGCTTTGTGAGAGATGAAAAGCTACAATATTGAATATTTCTTTTCGTATTGTTTTGAACTTGTGTTCTCCCCCAGCAAATATTATGATTTTAGAATTTCTCCTATAATTTCTTCTGTTTGGATTTCTCCTCTGTTGGAAATAATGCGTCTGTTTTGTTTCTTAGTGAGGCCCCATCGAAAAAAATCCTTACGCACGTGGATGTCCTACCATAATAAGGGAGGGCTGGATTTTCAAGGTTGATGTAATACACCCTTCCACCCTCCAAAAAAAGCTTGCAAAGAAAAAAAATCATAAGAATATGCGTATTTAGGCTTGAAGTCCGTTTCAAAGTACGATGTTATATGAACTGGAAGTTAGCTGACACACCCCCTCTCCCACCCCTCTCCTGAAGATGACCAATCTGTATTGCCCTTTGGTCCACAAAAAATCGCATCAAGAGCGCCCAAAAAATTTATAATGGGAAGGAAGCCTACAAAAGGATTTTTACGGGGAGGGGTTGAAGGTTTTAAATAAATGTATTTATAACCAAAAAGTATAATTTTTTCTGAATTTTAAATATTTTGCCTTACATAGGGAGGGGGTGTCTAAGTCACTTTCAGACTGTTTCTAATAGGGAAGTATTTTCTTGCTTTATGAAAACATTGGGAACTAATTTTGAATTAAGACATCCAAAATAGGTCATGAAATCTTAATAGGGAGTTCAAGCACACTGGAAAGATGGTTCGCCATAATTTAAAACCAGTTGCTTGTCATACAAAAACTTAATATTGACCTTTTTTCTTTTCGAATAGAAAAAAAGCCTTGCTGGATGTTTATCGATCCTGTTATTACTGTCATTTAAATCTTGACTTAATTTAAATCTTTATTTAAATCTTGGCTTGTCCTCGCATTCTATTACAGTTGCCATTCTGATTTCAAATATTCCATCATTATAGTGTAAACTGGACCGTTTTTCCATCACCGGTTTTACAGTCTTAAAACTACTTGCACATTGTCACTTGGGGTCTGGACACATGTAGCTTTTTTCGGGCACCACTTTCAGCAGCTTTATGGGCAAAACTATAGCAGCATAAAAACAATGCCATTTTTGCGAGTTTTTCAAAACTAGTTAATTGTAGGTTATCAATAGTTACATGATTGAACTCAGCTTGTTGTTTAGTTCATTTATTATTAAAATTTTTAATATTTTTACATTTTATTTCATTGAAAAAATTTATTTTTAAAGTCTTTCATTATTATTTAAAGTAGTTCATTTATTAAATATTTAATTTTTACTATTTTTATTTTATTCTTTTGATTTTCCAGCTGAAGAATCACGATGAAATTCTGCGGTGTTCTTCGTAAATCGACACTCGTTTTCATTACAAGTTGGCGCTGATTTGGTAAATCGGCACCAAAAAAAGGCTCCATATGTCCAGCCCTTTAAAGCATAAAGTTCCTCAGTTACATTCCACTTCTTAAGTTATGGAGACCCTTTCATATACAACCCCATAGACTTTGCGTCATGAAATATGATCCCATAATTAATAAACCACAATACGTAAATCAGTATACCATAATTTAGATACTTTATTTTGAGAAAAGTAAATAAAATCTTGAAATATCCGCTTTTCTAAATCAGCTAAAAAATCCTCTGATTAACCTGTCATCCTCATACTATATTTCTTTATTTTGTCCTTTTTATTTGAAATAGTAACTTGAACCTGCCATAGTTGTTTATTGAGTGCCATTTTATAAATATATGTATGATCAGTAGCGAAAAGTCCTATATCTCCATTAAGAATTTTTGAAACATCAAGCAGTTTTCATGACTAAGCCTCTTCGCGCATATATTTATGCTGTGGTTGAGTGCGTAGATATTTTCCTTTTTTTCCGGGCATGTGCGTACATAGCTTCTTCTGTAGGGGGGGGGGCAGCTGATTCTGTGATGAAGAGCGGAGAGGGAAGCTGAAGTTTGAGCAAGTTCTATCACACCTATGAAATCTTATTTAATAATTAATCATCAAAAGTTATAAATCATCAATAAGCTTCAGCATTCATCTTCTTGGAATAGCGCTAAATCTTTCCAAGACATTAATGATAGTTGCTTCTTGTTTGACTTTTATTTTGTCATTCCAACTTTTTCAACGATCTACCATGTATCAACTGCTTTTTAGCCATCTACCTTTTTCAACCATCTGCTTTTCAGTCTAGTGTAAATTCGAAGTTTTAGAAGGCAGCTGGCCCCCTCTGTACGCCCATGTATCCGGGTCCATTTATTTTGCCTCTGGAGACTAGTAGGTTCTACTCTTCTTTTTTTTTGCCTTATTTGGTGTATAAAGAAATAAGGATATAGACAAAAAAGTCTCAGGTTTAATTAAAGGTTTTTATCCAATCTCCTTTGCTCGATTTGCTTCCTTCTCTCTCTCTCTCTCTCTCTC